>NC_090931.1:1285050562-1285353592 GCF_040938575.1 Ambystoma mexicanum | reverse complement strand
TTCCGAAGCTCTCGTCAGGGTATCCTTTGTCATTGAGTTATTAAGTCTGCCTTTGTTAATCTGTTTAAGATCTGTTAGCAGCTTATTGACAACATCCAAAGAGTTTCTGCGGTTGTTGTCGCCTTTATCTTCCAATTTTTTTGACGTTTCCCATGTAGCTCTTGCAGAAAAAGGACCGTTAAACGTCTCTAAGCAAGGTTCAAGACCAGGCTCAGCAACGTCCTTGTATGTAAAAACAGCACTATAAGTGTCTGCAGCATGAGACGTATTAGGATCCATCACAGGCGAAGGTACCAATTTGTCGTACGCACTATAGAATCTCGGTCGAGGCGACCCGCTACTTATTTCTTCATGTGGTATAGTGCGTGTTGTATCCAGAGCACGTGTGCCCGCATTGGGCTCTTGGTCGCCAGTTACCAGACAAGTGAACACTGGCGTCAGACCATTTACAGGTCGCGGACCGCTCTGGTCACTTAGTAAAGTACAGGCAGGAGGCTGGTTGAAGCCGTGAACCGCCGCCATGTTCGTATTGCTTTCACGGGCTTCGTTTTGGGTGGCGATCTCGTTCAACGAGAAGGCAGACATGACATCACGCGTAGCACATCTTTCGGAACTTTCAGAAGAGGGTGTTTGGGCAGGCAGGACGAAGGCAGAGGCGGTTGTAGTTTGTAAAACAGGTAAGTCCAACACAAAATCTTGACTCGAGCCACCTGCCGAGCCCCCCGTCATCACAATACAATCAGAAATTACGGAGACTAATGTCGATGGTGTAGACACACAGACACTTACTTTGGTGTTATTCGTTGGTGTCGATTTTGATGTCGGCTGCGTCAGCTTCAAGGCAGGATCAGCCGAGGCCGGTGCCAGAGCCGGGGCGGGCTTACGTGACTCCCTGGGGGCTGCCTGCCGGGGAGCCTCAGGGGACTCTGCCCAGAGCCAGGAACGTTCTGATTCAGGGCATGGTGAGTCCCGCGTCCGCTTCCTTTGGGCACGGGTCTTCATCGATACACTCGATACACACGCGGTCTTTCCTTTGGCTACAGCCGCGACAGTTACACGCATCGTGCACTCGGCGGCGGCAAGCCGCGGTAAGCTGGATTGGGAGGGGGAAGAGTCCAGGATTCCACGGACTTCCTCGGACTCCTCAGACTCTGCCAGACACCGCGCCCGCTCCGCGGGGAGATACAGTTTATGAAGGCACTCCAGTAGCAGCAAGGCACTCCCACAATGAACACAGTAAAGTTACTGGCAACTCCTCAGACTCTGCCAGACTCCGCGCCCGCTCCGCGGGGAGATACAGTTTATGAAGGCACTCCAGTAGCAGCAAGGCACTCCCACAATGAACACTGTAGAGTTACTGGCACACTTCTACAAACCAACAGTGATCCCAAGCAAAGATAAAACAGGCACAGTCAAGTGATATACCTCCTTCGCCTTATGTGGTAAGGTGAGCTGAGGGAATGCTTTACTCTGAAGAGGGGTTTTAATGTGATTCAGTAGGGGCTAAAATGCAAAGTGTCACAGCTCTAAATAATAATAATTTAGCATTTATATAGCGCTACGAACCCTAAGGCATCTAAGCCCTGCTCATTACCCACGCTGTGTGGTGCTTATTTATCGACCCGGGAAGGATGAAAGGCTGAGTTTGGCCATGCTGGAATTCCAACTTTCATCAGCAGGCTCTGCACAGATGTCAAAGCGAGGGCTCCACTAGCTGTGTAGACCAATAAAGATTTATGTTCTCAGGAAGACACATTGAAGAGAGAGATGTTCAACTTCCGGTTTGCAGATAAATGGTACATCATACTAACAATCCAAGAAATCTCAAATCGTCGAGAGTCAAATTTTCCCATAATCACCTTTGCTCACCATCTGCAGAACATTCTAACATTAGTATAATAAAATGACTGTTTTGATGAAGTTGCCAGTCTTCTGGAGACCTCCAGTGGGGTGCTCAGTGACTACACATGCTAGCCGATGAGCAAAAGGCTGGAATAGGAAGGATACCTTGGTCACCCTCACTTAGACCCTGTGTTGGGATAGGGGACAGTCACATGAAATCAATTAAGATCAAGGAAGCGTAGACCATACGGGCGGGGCGTGGAGGGGTAAGGGAGATCAGGACAGTGCTTTTGATTCCATCCCCTCACCACCCATACTGGGCACTCTGAGGGTACTACCCATTTAAGGAAATCAAGGAATGGCAAACAAGCAGCGTATGTACACTCAGCTCTTGTAACGCTCACCTGATTCTCGCAGAGGCGCCGGTCTTGACTGGGCGACTACCGTATCTTCAAAGGTGATGTGTAGCACTCGGTTGGCTCTTTGGGCTGGACCTCTGTGCACTGTATGCCTGACGTGTAGAGTAAGATGTCTGCAGATAGAAAATATGGGGTTAATGAACTGGGGTTATTGGGGTGTCCCTATCTCTTTCCTCTTCTCCTCTCCTGTAGACCCCCAAAGGTTAACGCTCTCACCTTAGGTAAGTGAATGCCGAGCTCTCCATCTGCCTCGGGGCAGGGTGCTGTAGCCAGTTTCTTCACTGGATAGGTAGCGCAGGCCTCTTGACTTCAGAGGACTGCTGTCCGTCGTTTACTGCACGAACGGTAAGTTTCGAGTCATTCAAATGTCTTTAAAGTCTTTAGTAATGATGTCTCTTGTTTTGCAGGGTTTCGGCGATGGCGGATGACAGGCTGAAGTGAGTTGAAGATGGAGCCTGTGTGATGAATAGAAGCGCCTGGAAGCACGTAAGTAAGCGCTTGTTGCCTGCTTCACGATGCGCTCTAACTGTCTTTTTATTTTTCAGGTACGAGTTCGGAGCGGCTGCAGGGTGCCGGAATACCCACTGGATTAGATGTGGAAAGGAGTAATGGCACGTGAGTATTAAAGTTCCCCAATGTCTTTAAACGCACCTTGTTTTGTCTTTCAGATGCGGGATGCAGCGCCGAAGGCCTCCTGAGCGTGCGAAGAGTTGGTAAGATTTTGCCTTTCAGATGCCGGAATGCTAACCTGTTCTTTCTTGTCTTTATAGGTGTTGCTGAAGACTGGATTCAGGATGGTAAGCCTTTGCCTTTCAGATGCCGGAATGCTAACCTGTTCTTTCTTGTCTTTATAGGTGTTGCTGAAGACTGGATTCAGGATGGTAAGCCTTTTTCCTTAGGCCCAGGACCGGATGCAGAAGACACGATGAGCGTTCTGCTGCAGAGGTTGCAGAATAACGCAAAGCAAGATTCATCCACCGGGTGTGGTTTAAATAGCCTCCTGTAGTGCTTAGGTGTCTCCTTTCACAGCCACGCCTAAGTAAGAAAAGAGTTCCTGGTAAGAAAAGAGTTCCTGCCTTCCAGAAGAGTTCCAGTGTTCTGAATCTAGGGAGTGGCTCCAGCCCCACCCAACAGGAAAAGTAGTTCCAAACAGAAGAGGATCAGAGCCTCAACTGGCAGGCAAGTAGGCAGCATGGTCTGCTGAAGGTAAGTCCACCCAAGCATTATGAGCCCGGCGCTTCCAGCGCTGGGACTGGGCATATTTGAGCCTGGTGCCACTGGCGCCAGGACTGGGTCCAAAGGGTCCCAATTGGGACTGGTTGGCACTTGGAACCTGGGTTATGGATCTGCTTCCAAGGGAGTTGGGAAAACCCTGACCTTTTGGAAGCAGAGATCATGACAGCTCTCCTCAGCCTGAACTAGTAAGGGATCTTCAAAATCCATTGTAAAATGCCTCAACTTGAATACAATTATATATAGGCTAAGTGAGTCCACAACAGGGGCATGGTTAGGGTGCAACTATCAGGAGGGACAGAAAAGGATGGGGACTAGCCAGACCCAAGTCCCACATCAGAACTGGAAGCCATCCTCAGGGATGGGGCCAAAAAGCAAATCCCTACACAAGCTGCCTCAAGAGACGCACCAAAGTTCACTTACCCAAGAAAAAGGCTGTACGGCAGGATGTGTCATGAGCCATCGAACTCGCCCTTTCTGGGCCTCCTGGTCCCCGACACGTCGGGGATTACACTCCATAATACTACCAACATGGCTGCAAGTTCAGAACGCTGCTCACCAGTCTTCACGTTCTACGCAGCGTACTCTATAAAGAGGCCACACCCCCGTGGCCCCGCGCGTCTCAACGCTGCTGTTAGCTGTGACCGGACGTGTGCTCCGTACTCTCCCTTGTATTATTCTGTTTCCTGGTTCCTGGAACCCCTTCTTCCAATCTACCTTCCCTCCTCCTTATCCAGCCCTTCCCGGAATCCCTGCACCGCCTCCGCGTGCTCCATACCCTTTTTCTGAAATTCCTGGAGTTTTCCCTTGATCCCGGACATCAAAGCTGAACGAACACTGGAAGCCGAGGACGGCCGAGCGGGCTTGTATAAGACCCGAACCATACGAAAGAAGACTCCTCCTAAATAAGTAATCAGACAACGAAAACAGGTGAGAAAGGGGGAAACCTGTGACAGGATGAGGGTGTGGAAGATCGACCCAGGTGGCATAACCCAACACCCAATCTCCATCCCAGTTAAGACACCGAAACAGTTTACAAAATGTTCTTGTGAGGGTGACAAGTTGCCTGAACTCCCATCTTTCTCTTTGGGAGTAGTGGGCCATTATGTATGGGGGTTGGTCCAGCCACTACCGAAAGAGCATCCCAGAGGGTGGTCGAGGTGGGATTCCATGTACTCGTTACTCCTTAGGAGCAGCTGTAGATCAATCAGAAATTACTACTACAAGTGTCAGGATACCCCATTCCCTAGAATGCAGAATGGGAGCAGAGATCCTTCAGGATCCCCAAGATTATGAAACACCATGTGAACATTGAGTCGCCCAAGGACCTTCCTAGAACTATACAACCATATGCTAGAAAAAGACACTGGCTTCCAGCAGCTCTGGGAAGGAGCAAAAGAAAAAAAAGAATATCTGTAGCGCATCCAGCCAGTGCTTTTGTACAATAGACTTCCCAGAAGCAGCATACCTTCCACGTTGGATACAAAGAAACCAAGACATACCGCTGCAGAGCGTCCTCAGAACTGGAGAGACACTAGTAATCAATGGCCCAGGAGGACACAGAACCACGCAACAGAAGGAGGACTCAGACCAGGACATGTTGGACTGCAGTTTTAATTTAAATTAAAACGCCTCACTGACCATACTTCTCTGCAGCTTGCCGCTCCTCGCCTATGCTGGCAGTCTTCGCATTCTTCTCATGTCGACTTTCTCGTTCTTCATGTACTCTCAGAATGAGAGCGGAGGCCGCAGTCCTCCCTTCATCCACGGACTCAATTTGTGGACTCTGGGCCCACCATGTCCTATACATGGTTGCGCCTCCAGGCCTGGTTCATACCTCTGTTCACCGGCCTTGCAAGTTTCCTTGTCCTCCCTGTATTAGTTCGTAGAGCCTGGAGATGGCTGCCCTCCTGCGATGCCATACTGTTCTGTCAAATCAGGCAGGCTCTGCAATACCCCGTCCTGGATCAGGGCCCCCAGTGAGAATATCCTGCATGGCTCTCAGTGTTGCCTAATGACTTGGGCCTCCTCTCCCGTCCGACTACAGACCGCAACTAAGGCTATATTCTCGGTGTATGGGTCCTGTTGCGGCCTCCCACTGCCACCCCTCCCCAAGTCCCCCCCCCCAGAGTAGTCTTGTGTCTAGAGATTCCTCATGCGCCATTCAGTCCAGGATGAACTGCAGCTGTCCAGCTAGGTAATACACCTCCAAGTGTGGTGCCCTGACCCCCCCCCCAATCCTTGTAGTCTCCGCGCAACACGTCTAGTGAGATTCAGCACCTTTTCCTTCCCCAGATAAACCCCTGCACTGTGGAGTCTAATTTGCCGTAGAACCCTCTAGGGATCTCATAGGGTACATTAAAAAAAATGATACAATCGCCGTGGTAGCACCCCCATTTTAAGGAGCACCACCTGGCCCATTACAGTCAATGATTGCTTCTGCCAGAATGCAATTGATATCTCGACCCCATGTAAGGCTTTCAACGCGTTTGCTTCCTGTTCTTCCTTTGGCATGTGGTATGTGTTTACCCCAGATATCGGAAAGTGTTTACCTCCCACTTTAGCCCCAAGTGCGGGAGGTGCTCAAGTTCTAGACTGGCTAGGCAAGATTTCTTCATGCTGATGGCGATAACTGACAGCTTGGCAAAGTTGTCCGGCATCTCCAGAATATGCGGCTGGTTGTCCTCAGGTATCTGCACGTACAGCAGCATGTCGTCCGCATACAATGATGCCACATGGAGATCACCTCCTACTGGTATGCCAGCAGCGCTAAAGTCCTTCCTGAGGAAGGCCGCGAGCGGCTCGAGCTCCAGTATGAACAGCATGGGATATAGCGGGCACCCGTAACTGGTGCCCTTACCCAGCTCCCACCCTTCTGAGATATGCCTCCCTGTCTTGACTCTGGCTAAGGGATGAGTGTACAGCAGCCGCCCGACTGCGCAACATGTGGGCCCACTCCAAAGTGTTGCAGCGTCACATGCAGCAAGTCCGATCTCACAAAATCAAAGGCTTTTATTGTGTCCAGAGATGAAACCACAATATTCTGGGTCCTCCCCCGCTCTCCGTTCTCTAAAGTGGTGGAGTCTGCGCAAATTCCAAGACGTGCTCCTGCCTGGTACATAACCCGCCTGGTCCGGGTGGACCAATGTGCCGATCACCCTCCTCAGTCTGACAGCCTGTATCTTACAGTCCTGGTTTATCATTGAGAGTGGTCTGTACGAACCACATTCTAACGGGGGCTTCCCAGAATTCAGCACGGGCACCATTACGGATTCCCATAGGCTGGTTGGCAGTAATCCCCCCCCTCAAAGACTTCCTCCATCATGTGCAGGAGGTGCAGCGCGAGTACTGCCGCATATTTGCTGTAGAACTCAGCCAGGAAACAGTCTGCCCCCAGTGTTTTGCCCGTGGGTACCGTATTTATGGTCTCCTTTAGCTCCTCTACAGTAAGTGGTGCATCTGTTAGGCAGAAACCTGTGCAGTTCCCTCTGGGACCATTGCAAAAAGTTTAAGTCTGCAGGAGTTAGCAGTAAACCCAACTGGTAGCAGTCTGTACCACACAGATTTACCTGGTAGCTGTGGCTGAGCAGTCAGACTTCTCTCAAGAAGAGTTAGGCAGTATACAGAGTATTCACAATAGGTCAAACGAACACAGTTGAACAAGCAAACACGGACCAGAGCTTGGTGTGAAAAGAGATATAATTATTTATTTAAGCACATCTAGATAAACACACCGGTACTTTTGTTTAAGCAGTTCAGAAACACGATCACTAAAAGATATACACTCCCTTCAATGAATGATAGACAAGTCTTAGAAAAGGCAACACTTATTTCCAGACAGCGGTGAGCGCTTCACTAAGATGACACTCTACTCAAACAGGTTAAAAAGGGAGAGAAAAGGCACGGCAAAGATAGAATAGATCCCAACACTTTCGACAGAACACAGTAATGGAGAAAAGGCAGGTTAAAACCGTAAAGTCAAAGTTCAAAGGGCCGGACCCACTTTAAGAGGCTCCGGTCGAAAGGTGTCCAAGGTCACACGGTTCAAAAGTGCACAAAAGTCTCGTAACAGGTTCAAAAAAGAGTTGGACCCAAGAAAGGGACCAGTTAGATGGTCAAGGCGGCCAGCCCAGTCCAGAAGGTTAAGGGATTATTATTACCTTGTAGCAATCTTTAGAAAGGGAGGCCTGGCGGACACGGTACCTTGAAATGGTGAGAATGCTCCAGCGGGGGCAGTTGTTCCTGGTAGTGGATGCAAGGCGGTGCTTCCTCCAGAGGAAGAGAGGATCTCGACGTAGAGGGAAACAGGAGTCCGTTGCACTACCAGGGCAGAGACCAGCCGCAAAGTTCTCAATTAAAAGGAGCGGTCCTTTTTTTCGCGGTCCGGGTCCAAGTGGCTATCCGGCTGCCGTGGTGCAGAGCACGGGCAATTCGACCACGAGTCATCCGGGGATGCGAAGAAGAAAGCAAACTGGTTGTGCCCACCAGTCAAGGGAAGAAGACTCTCCAGCAGGGAGATCTCTGTCGTTGGGAAATGGTGAGTCGATACAGCAGGGCTCTACCAGTGGTGTCGTCGTATCAGGTCGGCTCAGCTTCTCCCTCTTCAGATTTTCAGGTCCTGTGGCGACTTCTGAAGTTCCAGTCCCCAAAGCCCTGCTTTTATGCAGAAAACCCCCATTCACTCAGCGTAGCTGTCACTCAAACATGCTAAGTGGTGAGCCGGCCGGCTCACCACTTGGGCCAATCACACAAGAGTGCGACCTGAGTTACCAAGGTAACTCGGTCCAGGGTGCCTAAACAACCTCCTACACCACCTGTGGTACCCAGACAGAGTGGCACCGTTTTTGGAGGCTACTGTGGAGAAGCCTGCCAAAAAGTGGAACAAAGGGCTCGACCTTTGGGTTGGAGTTACAGAGGCGAACACAAACGCCATTTTAAAACAGAGTTTTGGCAGAAAATACCAACCGGTGAATTAATTTTAAATAAATAAACCAGCGGTATGTTAGAGACTAATGTGAAAAAGTATTAGCCTCGAACAATGGGAAAATCCCATAGAGAAATATTTGCGGTCGAATATAACAAGTAGTATCCACTGCCACCAGCCAAAACTCGACGAGGGGGGACGGGACAGTGCCCCCTCGAACAACAGACCCAGGGGCAATCGAATTGCCCCCACCAGTACCTCCACAATATGATGGTTGGTACTGGTTCTGTTAGTAAATTTGGGACTAGTAAAGCCAATGGTGACTTTACATGCCCTGGGAGACAGTAGTCAGTCCCAGGGTATGGAGTCTATGATAGGGGTCACCTAGTACGCCCCCGTGTTACTGCACGGAGGGTGCTGTGTAACACACATAGTAAAAACACATGAGACCCTATGGAGTAAAAGACCCCATAGCCCATAAAACACATTAACGTTTAAAGGAACACCACAAATCATGTCCAAGAGTGGGAGGAAAAGAGTCTCCCTCTTGGCAAGAGAAAAAAAACAAACTCCAGAAATCCAGCAAAGCTGGTGGGGGACTCACTAGGTTAGGAAATTCAGCCTAAACAGAGAATTCTCCCTAACACTAACATGTCGACCTGCTCTGGTCCCAGCAAGGGTAGCTCTATCTCGTCCCACGCTGCTTTAATTTACTCTGCCCTGTTCTCTCCATCGGCTTCGTACAGGGTCGGATCGAACCTCCTGAAGACTGAATTGATCTCCCCTTGGGCCCGCCATTCCTCGGCACATTCATCTCTGATGGCGCTGATCACGTCCCTACTCTCCTCTGCTCTGCACAACCAGGCTAGTAGCTTCCCAGGCTTGTCACAGGGACGTCATTTGGGGGTCGCTAGAGGTCGCAAGTGTGACCTCAGGTTTTCCTTGCGACCTCTAAAAAAAAAAAAAATATACATATATTTTTTTTTTTGCAATGCAATGAAAGCTCCTGGGCTGTGGCCAGCACCATGTGGCTCTTTAATTCGTGAGTGGCTAGCTTTCTTGTTCAGGCCCCTTAAAAAAACAAGAAAAATATGAACATGAAGGCCACAAGTCTAACACTTTCAGCACTGAACCTAAACAAGAAAGAATAGGAATGCCAAAAAATGTCTTTTTCTGGAATTCTATACAATAATTGCTAGAATCAATAAAGGTTTATTTCAGGCACACTTCAGGGGTGAGTCACTGATTTAGTCTGTTCTCAAACGTCTCAACTCAGCCTTTCATACTTCTTAGGTCGATAAATGGGTACCAACACAGGTTGGGTGATACTGGGTGTATATTTCTTCCATGTAAAGCGCTTAAGCGTAAGTGCTATATAATAACAGATCATTATCATTTGGTCATGAACGTCTGTTTGCAATCACAGTAATTTGTTAATATGAGCCTATACACACTGATCTTAACGATACATATGGCGATCCATTCAGGTATGAAATGTACATCAAATTATAGTGATATTGTAACCATATTTTTTGTAGTGTACAATGCTATGTGATGCCACTTCCTTTATCGTCAACCGGTGAAAGGTCGTGTTACATCGCTTCCCGCGATATCACTTCAGGGTGGGGTCAAATGACAGGGGTCAAGGGTTGTGTGATGTCACTTCCGCTACCCCTGGCCTTTTGGTGAAATGACATCCCTGGCTTGTCACCGCCATCATGGAGTCTCTCTACATACTTGACCTAGTCATGTTTGCCCAGCCTGCGCCAGGCAGCTATACACTCTTGCTGTAGTTCCATGCATTTTGCCTCCTGTCCCCCTGTTGCTTCAATTTGCTCTTCCGCTCTGCTTATGGTACCCAATAGGTCTTTCCGTATCCCGCCCGCTTTCCCAAAAGCCTCCCCCCCTGATCACCACTTTGAAGGATTCCCACAAGGTGCATGCGCTCTCTACACTCCCTACATTGGTATCGAATAATTCCTCTATTTCCCCTCCCAGATGTTCAGTAAACTGCTCATCCAGCAATGCTTCTGCTCTTAGTCGCCATGTAGGAATGGGGGCTCTACTCGCTGTTCTTTGGCATGTCGCTAGTAGCGAAGCATGGTCAGAGATGACCCTGGCCCTGTACTGCGCCATCACAAATTCACCTAGTGTCTCAGTGCCGGTAAGCAAGTAGTCAATGCGCGTGTGCACTCCATGTGGGCTTGAGTAATAAGAGTACCCTCTCCTGCCCCCATGCAGCGGTCTCCACATATCCTGTAATTTCAACTCCCGCATCACGCCCCCTAATGCTCTGGCGGACAGAGTCCTTCTCCCATTCAACCCGTCCAGTGCAGGGTCGAGGGTACAGTTGAAGTCCCCTCTCCACAGCCCTCCCCTGTACGTTGCCAGCAGGGGGCTCAGTGACCTGAAGAAGGTGGTGGCATCATGACTGGGCGTATATGTGCCGATTATGCAAACTTCGCGCTGTTCCAATAGCCCATACACTACCGTCAGCCGGCCTTCTGTGTCGCACTTGCATTCTAATAACTTGAATGGCACCGTACGGGCTAGCCAAACGAGGGTGCCTCTGGCTTATGCTGAGAATGTTGAGCCCCGCTCTATCACTCCCCATTTCTTCCCAATCATGGACTGCCTGGCCGCTGTTAAATGGCATCTCATGTAGGAGTGCAATCTGCACCCCTTTGTTTACTAGATATGAGCATACCCGGTTTCTTTTGATGCAACTGTTAAGCACTCACATTCCAGGTCACAATCTTTATGCTACAAATGTTTCCCGTCCTGGTTTCTCACCCCTGGGGCGTCTCACTCACCCGTCCACCCACGTCCCTTTAATTCAACATAGAACCCTCCCAGATTCTCCAACAATTCAGACTGGTGCCCAGCAGCCCAACCCGTCCTCTCTGCTGTGTGCCAGCTTCCCGGCAGGGTCCGTCTTCCGCCCTGCTAGTTGGGCTTGTGCCTCCCTCCCCTCCGCTATAATCTCCATGGAGGGGCAATCTAGCATGCAGGTCCCCGTGACATAAAACTCCCGCCCCCCCACCACCCCCAATTTTCCAACATGCAAAACTAGTGCCCAACAGTTCCTAGACCATTCAGGCTCAGTCGCTTCTAGTGCACCGTTGTCTCGCTCCCTTCTGACCAGTTAAGCGCACAGCGGCAGAGTGCTTCTCGGTCACACTCTAACAGGGATCCCCCAGTGGCAGCAGGATGTGCTAAGCCCCCCAACGTCTCCTGCGTGCTTCGCTGCCCTGCCGTCCACCAGGTGCTGTTCCGTTTCCGACAGTTCACAGCAGTCTCTCTCACCATTTATCTGTAACCCTTGTGCTTGCCTTAGTGGATCCTGGAGCTGGGTCCATCTTCCACGCCAGCTGGTTTCAAGGATCTGCTTTTTGTCTTCCCCGTAATGGTGGCACTCCGGTCAAGTCCATCCACGCCTGTGCTTCACCAGAATTGTCAAACAAATGCAAGTGCCATTTTGGAGTATTTTGAACTTGGCCAGGAATATCAGCATATATTTCATGTCTGCCTGACGCAAGTGTTTTTTTAGTGGGGCCAAATGTTGCCCTTTGCTTCTGTACCGTTATGGTGTAGTCAGGATACACCGCAATCTTGGCCGAGACCCTCTCCATTAGCCCTCCCGTCTTGAGAACGCCAAGATCGCCTCTCTGTCTCTTGAAAAGCTTTGCGATCAGAGATCTTGGTGACACATCCAGTGGGGGTCTTCTGGCCAGGGAGCGGTGGGCACGTTCTACTGTGAAGCCCTGTAACAGATTTCCCGCCCGACTTTTTGTAGCAACATGTTCTCCACATATATCGTGGAGTCTCTTCCCTCCATCCCCTCAGGCAAGCCCAGTATACAAATGTTGCGCCGGGCCCTCCCCTCTGCTCTCCAGTACCGCTACTTTCCTATTCAATTGCTCTTCAATTCTCAGACCTCCGACCGTGTTGCTTCCAGTCTCTGATTATTTTCCTCCGTTTGCACTTCCACGGATTGCATTCTCGGCCAGTCCTCTTAACGTCCCATCTCCGAAGGCCAACGCCAATCCTGACTTCATCAATCCCCCTCTAGCGTGGTTTGTAGTGTGGCTATGGCCTTCAGAATCGGGTTGTCTTCTGTTATCCCTTCTGGCTGCACTGGGCATGCCGTTATGTGCAGGCTCGCCGCTTCCTTCCCCTTTGCGGGCAAATGCCTCCATCTTGGTCTGCTTGGACTTGCCCTTGCACTGCTTATCTGGCATGAGTGTGGCTCATCCTCTGTGTGTGGCCACCGGAGTGCTTCCTATCACTACTGCAGCAGATGCCAGCTATTTGTGTGGGATGTTGTGCTGGGCTCACTGTTTGCCCGCACATGGTGTTGTCGAGAGGGTGTCTGCTGCTGGTGCTATGCCATCTCGTGGTCTCTACCCCCACTATCCAGCTGTCCCTGGTGCAGTTGAGGGGCTGAGGGTAGTCTGTGCTCACCAGGCCCAAGTGTCTTGCCGCTGTTCTGTGGTGTTTCCAACTCGGACCACCCCCTCAGTGCTCAGTGGTTTGCAGTTCCCTCTCTTCCCCTGTTGGTCTCCCGCTGCTTTGCTCCTCAGGTGGTCTCTTAGGGGTTTTGTACCGGCTGGGTGTCGGCTCTCCTTCCAGCATAGACCCTTTGCAGCAGGCCCTCCAACATGGTCAGAGTTTGCCTCCTCCTGTGCTGCAGTATTATCTTCTTATGAGCCCCTCAGAATTTGGCTGCGCAGGCAGAGTAATATCTGCTCCCTTCTGGGGCTGCTCTGGGTCCTCTGTTCTTCCCAAGCTGCAGCCTCACTGAGCACAGCTGCCATGTCCCCTGCACTGGTTCCAAAGTGCTGCTCTGGCTCCTGCAGAGCATGCTCCATTTGTATGCAGTCAGGGGTCACTCACCGCAACAACCCGGGTGTTCTCGTGCCACAATGCACTCCCACGTGGTTCACTCTCCTCTGCTGGACTGGATCGCCAGGCTGCGCGCATAGGCTTTGTTTTCCTTGCCAGGTGCCACGATGTTCTCCCCGCGTGGAAGCCAAGGATAACGTCTGCCTGCCTCCAGGGCGCACAGGGCACTCTGCGCCGTACCCCTCGTTAGCCAGTTCCAAGGGGGCGTGACGTAACGGCAGGAGGCCCTCTAGGCCGCAGTGTGTTTCCTGGGGTACGGCTCCAGGGGATGGGGGTGGTGGGGGGTGAGGGCTCTGTCAGGACGCCAGGGTTTTCTGTGCCCAGCCGCTGCTTCACAAGGCGCCCCCGGAGGGGGGGGGGGGACTCCCTTCTTGTCAGCTCTTGTCATGACACAATGCAGCTAGCAGACAGTGGTCTGCTCTTCCATGTGTCGCTCTGAGTCTCCGCCACCAAAGCAGTCAGTAGGAAGTAGACTGCCCACACGGATGCCTCTCCGCTTCCACCGCACTCTGGGCTCCGGCAGGGTCGATCAGGCAGCTGCCGCCCTCTTGTCAGTCCGCTGCCGGGGAGGTCAAGGCGGCTGTTCCAGCGTACACGCTCACGCTATTGGGCTGCAATCTTCTCAGTCAATCCCAGATACCTTCCGACATGGATGCCTGGCATTTCTCAGCTGTGGCATACGTTTATTCCTCCTTTCCAAGGATTATCGTTGTCGGATCAGGCGGGAGCTGCAGAGCCGTGCTGTGGCTCACTGATGCCTGGCAGAAGTTATGGTCACTAAACAAAACAACCTTGATGGTTAAGATTTTCAGTGGGATGTCTTCCAATGGGATAAAGGGAACCCCCTGAGGAGCATTGATCCAAGTATGAAAGAACCATTCTTGGATGACGAGAGGAAAGAAAAGACCAACAGTCCACAAGCGGACAGTTCAATTTTGGGAAACTTTACAGCTAAATGCTCTTATAGGTGCCATTTGTGCTCCTAGAGTAGAGCAAATGTCTTCTGTGAGAAACCCGAGGATGAGCTCACTCCTAACCCCCTTGGATACTTGGCGCAGGTGGCCAGGGAAAGGCCATCGCTTTTGGATGCCAACCCTGGGGGCGGAGAAGCGAGGGAGGATCACCTGGGTGGAGGGTCCTTGATGATTGGGATGATCTTATGCGAGACATGGTATCCCCCCCCCTTTTCCCAATGACGACCAACCCTCCCCTCCCCTGACCTTTATGGGTTATTTTAAGTCAGCTCCTCCCAATTCCCCATATGGGGCACTTGATGGTACAGAGACGAGGAGGAGGCAAATGAGAGTAATGAACTCATACACTAACAACTTTGGTACTTGGAGGAGGAAGAGCCTCAAAGGTGGTGTCAAGGTCAGTCATGTCCTCCTAAGTTCTGGTCAGGCAAAGTTGATTGAGAGAACACACCTGCAACCTGTTGGGTCGCAGGTGTATAAAAGGAGGAGGAAAAAGCAATACCAGGAGCAGCACAGGGAGTCCTGTATGAGAAGCAGAGAACCGTTCTGGAAGAGAGGCGAGCAGCTGGAGGGAAATGCCTGAGGTGTACAGCACACAGACACTCAAGACTGCCAGCAAAGGTGAACTGAAACACAGGAGCTCTGTGGAACGGACTGGCAGCTAATAAGGGAGCGGGGTGGAAAGGCTGCCCGTTTCCCTTGCAAGTGAAATGCTTGTTCCACATTGCCGAGAAGCCAGCCATGGGATATAAAAGGGGCAGAGGTTGGACCCCAAGCAGCATAAGCTGCAGATCGTGTGCTCCGTGCTACGAAGATAGCAACTTAAAGAGACCAGTGAGTTTCTGTAATGGAAGAAATCCAGAGCGCGAAGCGCGACTGAATGAACAATTCCATTTATGCTGAACTACCTTGTCTCTAGGGCAGAGTGGTCATGTGCCCTAACGAAGCAGGTTTTCAAAAGGTCTCCGCTCCTAGGCCTTTTTCAATTGTTGAACTTCAAAGAATCAGAAATACTTTGCATGGTAGTGGTCATGTTTCTTAAAGCAGAACGGTTTCAAAGTCTCTGAGAAATGAGAAATTCTCTTAAAGTGAAGGTACCAATATTTCAGAGTGGGCTGAATGAAATCAAGAGCAGAAGCCAAAACAATATCCACAGAACACCGAATGAGATGCAAACATTATAATTAAGCAGAAAATACTGTACAATACCTTTGGCAGTGAATGGGAAAGGTACAATCACTAAAAGTCACTGCACATTACATGTTGGACATTACTGAACTTTCCATGTTGAATAAATCACTGAATGATGGTTCCATAATATCAAATCCTGAAAATAACTATTATATGAAGAACAGAAGTGAACCTGCGGGGGCCAAAAGAAGGATAAAGAAAAGAGTCATGGTCCAAGAAATAGTCGAGGCCATTTTCTGTTGTGTGGTTTGAACTACGATGGAATACAAATCTTGGGGAAAGGAACCACGAGACTTCATTACCTTGTCTTTTGCGCTGTGAACTACGGTGACAAGTCCTGGAACAGGGAATCCTGGAACTTCATGGCTCTTTCATTCGTGCTTTATACTGACAACTGAGACTTTGTGGAACTGTTTTATACTTGGGGAAGGGAGCTGAAAGAAAGCAGCAACCTGGAAAAGCACAGAACCTTTTGTTGAACATCGTTCTTTTGACAGTTACATCCCTACACATTGGCTTGTTGCAGTTTTGAGGCCAAGGATATGTTTTGGACACAGACAGACTTAAGTTGCAATCAGGTAGGGAAATCCCACCTTAGAATAGGGCAAGTTAGGCGTTTAACCATCCTGACATTTCAGGTAATAAATATTCTTTTGTTCAACTTGATCTCTCTTGTCTGCGTCGTACTTCATGATGCCTTCACACTTCCACCTGTGGCTCTCCAGAGGTAATTGACTATAACTCCCAGGATCCCTCATCATTGACTATACCCGTTAGGGCTGATGGGAGTTCTAGTCCATTACCTGGATACTATTACCGAACCCTGGACTTCCTAATGCAGACACACGTCAGCGCTTCCTCTAGAGAGATTATCACAGATATCCTCCTCTGTCCCCTCTACGGATCTGCAGATCCCTCCCTGTCCCCCCATCTCATATCTACTCTCTCTCCCTTCACTTACTCTTCCATTAACAGTGGCACCAAGTGGGAAGTCCTCTTGGACGGTTTCTCATCTGTTGCTTTGTTAATGTCTATCACACTGGCACCATCCTGGTTCAGGTCTACTCTCTTTCCCTCCTCTGAATGGGGTATCAGGCCCCTGTACTCCACCTCAGAAAACCTTCAAAAGGCACAGACCACCTCCACCTGGTGACTCTAAATGCCCGCTCAGCCAACAAACACTCCACTAACATCCGTCTCCTTCTTGAAGACATTGACCTAGACATTCTCGCTCTTAACGAGACTTGGTTCAATGCCAGCTCAGTCACTGCCTTTGACTCCCTCCTCCCTGACGGCTACAAGATTATCTCCAAGCCTCGACCTCACCACACTGGCTGGGTGGGGTGGCGGGGGGTTGCCTTAATCTTCCCTGAGCGGGTTCCTGCTTCATCTTACCTACCCAGACCTATTCCACCTTTAAACTTGGTTTGCAAGTTGGTAATCTCTCCCATCTCCGCCCTGACCATTGCTACCATTTACCTGCCTCCATGCGCCACCGCCCTTTTTCTCTCTGAATAGGCCAACCTCTGTTCTTCCTTACTTTCACCCGCCTCTTATCTCCTCCTTCTGGGTGATTCCAACATTCAACTGGACTCCCATGGCTCTGCATCCACTCTATTCACGGACCTCTGCACCTCGCTTTCCCTATTAAATTCTCCCTTGCGTGCCAACCCACTCAGCCGGACACTCTGGATACCCTCATACACCTTGACCTCTCCCTCTCCTCCCCTCTATTCACCCCCCTCTCCTGGTCAGACCATTCTCTGCTCTACACCCATCTGGGTCCCTTTGGCCCCCTAACTGCCCCCCAAAAGTCCAGCAAACCTTGAGGGTGCGCTGTTGCGCGCAACGAAAATGGCCGCCTAGAACTAGAGCTCCGTCCTGTCTAACATCCAAGCCAAAAATATCCTGATCCGGAGCACCTCGCAAACCAAAAAAACAGGTCGAGAGTGCAGCTAACAACCCTTACTACCGGCAGAAGAAATCCTGGATTAAAAGGCTGGAGCAGAAAGAGGATACATCGAAACGAACTTCGAGCAGTATAGGGAGGCGACGCGAGCCGCTTCCCAGAACCGCGAGAAACCAGGAAATAGCCGCGGACACTCTTGCCGGCTAACCATACAGATCTGGCGGCCCAGCACAATGAATCACTGAAGCCTGGATACCACTCCGTGAGCAAGGAGAAGACCGACTCAGCAATATCAAATATTGCAACAAACCTGCTGCGAATAAGAAGCAGGTTTGGAGCGGACGAGAGAAGAGGAGCGGGAGCGAAAACGCCCAATACTGAGTCATACGGCACCCGATCTGCCCGGACCGAGGCCGCCACGTTGGTGAATGGAGAAAGGCTGTGAGCTGTGCCGGCGACGCCTGCTCTCAGAGTCTAAAGGCCTGCAACGGGAGTCGTAGTTTGGCCGCAGCGACGTAAAGGCGCTGGGCTAGCACACAGCATTGAGACGGCTGCCCGCCTCTGATTGGGACCTGGTCGGGCGGTGGAAACCGCAAAGGCTCTCGAGCAGCCCCCCCCTGTTGAGTTGGCGGCGGTGGGGATGGATACCACTCCCAAAAGCAGGCAAACAAGGCGGCCGGAACAAAAGACCGCGCACAGGAGGGGTGGAAGATATAACGTATCTGTGGTGCGGTACGGCGGCCTACCAACGGCCTGGAGAGGATCAGCAGCGCACTGGGCTGGGAGGGGAGGCGTTGTTGGTGCCATGGTCTGAAGTAACAATTCGGAAACCCGAGCAGGCGAAAAACAGAAGCAGAATGCACAAGTTTTAAAATATGTGGGAGAACACTACCCACTCATAAAATAAGTGCTGACGCTGACCCTGCACCCCCGGGGCCAGAGCATAGAAGGTGAGGGGGAGAATAACCTCAAAAATTAACACCCTACCTTTGGGGAACCAACGTGAGTGCACGTGGCATGATTGATCCAAATACAGCACAAATAAATATCCAAACAAAGGCAAGAACATTTAAAGTCTAATGAATGCTAGGATTGAGGCAGCCGCACACCATAACTGCCGAGAGAACACAACCCACTTTTAACAGAACACGCAAACCCAAACGCAGCGTAAACACCACATTGTTCTGGAAAATGAAGCCAAAATGCCTGTAAACAGAAGAAACTTAAACTAATGTGGAAATTGTAATACCTGGACAAAATACAACAAAAGTAATGTCACGACAGGGGGAAGAAAGAACCCGAACACTTTATAGCAACAAATTGTAATACAGAAAACACCGGGTTGGGATTACAACACAGAGAACGTCCAAATCGCAGATGAGCGAATCAAAGAATCTGTGCAAAACAACTTTGAGAAGCGAACTAACCCTGCAAGCCGGAGACCAGGAACTCTGCAAAAGATAATACATGCTATAAACACAACTGGAGGAAAAAAAAAAAAAAACGCTAATCTCACTCGAGATTCCTGATCCGTAAACTGGAAAAGAGCACACAAGGAAAGCACGAATACCTGAGAAGATGTCAAAATGGGTAGGGGCCAGGAAGAAAGGTCCGATGGACTCATTTACTAACAGTCAAATAGTAGACTCTGGATCGGGCATGCCGACCACTTCCAACACCCCGAATGAAGCAGATAGCGAAGGCAAAGTTGACAGACTAACCACCATTGTCCAAAACGGATTCCTTGCGATAAATGTGAAACTAGATGATATTGTATCAACTATCGGATCATTAAAGGCAAGGGTAGACAGACAAAGCTCCAGAATTACAGAAGCGGAAGGCAGAATTAGCACCAACAAGGACACTATTGCTAACCATGACCGAGATATTACACAATTGAGAAATGACTTCATTAAAATACAAACCAAATGTGAGGATCTTGAATCTCACTAGGAGAAATAACATTAGGATTGCCAGTGCATCTGAAAAATTTGTCAAAGGAGCACAATGGAACAACAAGTTGAATCCCTCTGGCGGACCCTCTTTGGGCCCGACACTTTCTCCGAACATTTCCTGGTTGAGAGAGTGCACCGCACGCTTGCCCCAATGCCTAAACCCGGGGTACCACCCCGCACGATCATAGCACGCCTCCTCAATTACAGCAGGAGCTCTGGTTCGCTGCAGGAGCAGCTTGATCCTCATTCACCCGAAGCAAATGCCACAAGGATGTATGATGCCCACTACCTTCAATACTCAATAACTTATAGCTCTTGGCTATTCTTAGCGCTGTAACGTGCGGTAGCCACATTAATTTCTTCCTGCATGCGTGCCTCCCTCACTGAAGCACCAGCCAAGCACACAATGCCTGCTGACCAGAAGCAGGTTAATTCACCTACTCAGCGCCACTGAAACACACGAGGTGTTTCACTTTCAAAGATGGCTGCCCGTGAACCAACCCAATGTGCCGCCCCCCACCCCCCCCCATCACAGCAGAGGATAGCCTCGTGCTGATTGGACCGTGCACAAACTACTCAGGCCTATCGGAAGCCGGTAGCGTGAGCCGGCCCTTCATGGAAAGGCCCTGAGGGTAAGGCCAGCAACTGTCCAGAGACTGTCCCGAGCTGACCAGAGCCCAGGTCCATACCCCCTGTTCGTATTCCCTGAGACTGTGAGTAGCCTATGACTGCCTAAATTTACTGCATTTGCCAAGCTACAATGCACAAACTCAACTTAGTTGCCCCATTACTTTAAGGCTACTACTGAGTGCCATTCAGCGATGGCCTCTATCTCACAGCCTGACTCCTGATGCACCCTCAACTGTGCACTCTGCATTCTGCTGTACATGTACTTTTACACTTTATTCATTCCTCATTACCAATTCGAATCTAGGTGTTCTATTGTTTGTGTACCTTGAACTAATGCCTTTCTGGCTCCTACTACAAACACTTCTGTGGTATCTGCTTAGCCCCCATAGTATAGCGTCTGGTTCTTATGCATCCGACTCCACCAGAATTGCTAGACTCACGTTGCCACATATGCTAATTGCCAGTAGCCCTACACTACAGAACCCCAATGTTTGCACATGCTTTTCTAGCCCTAGTGTAATTATGTATCTAGGTGAACCCTGTTTGCACATGCCTTTCTAGCCCTAGTGTGAATTATGTATCTAGGTGAACCCTGTTTGCACATGCTTTTCTAGCCCTAGTGTGAATTCTGTACCTAGGTGAACCCTGTTTGCACATGCCTTTCTAGCCCTAGTGTGAACTCTGAATCTAGCTGAACCCTACTCGTATATGCCTCGACTAGCTTATCGTGAACCCTAAACCTAGGCGAATCCTTTACTCATTGTATCTGCTCACACATGCATCCTTAACCGTTGCGTTAACTCTGAAACTAGGCAAACCCTTTTGACTAATCGCTTATGTACTCGCTATTACTCACCCCTGCCTATTACAGTAACTGACTTGCAAGTGCCTGTATCTGTCCACTAGCCTCCAGCCCACCTACTCTTGCCTGCTCCCTGCACCCTGCAAACTTGCATCTAGCGTGCCCGTTTTAGTAATGTGCGCTTAGGTTGCTTCGACCTACACTAGGCCACTATTATGTATCTACCACTACTCTAGCTTCACTCTAGATACTGTTTTAGCTCACAACATGCTGGATAACTGCCTATCTGTGCCTGACTGCTTATGATGAATACCCACTTGGCATCAAAGGTCAATACCGCCTGATAGCACCCTGGCTTAGACTATCCCAATTGCCACCTTTCAGCCTACCATCTGTCCTTATTCTGAACATAAATCCCTTTCCTACATCTAGCCCTCACATCCCTCCTAAGCGCCAGACCATCTACCTTAGGAATACACCTTGCTACAACTAACTAGCATGCCTCCCCTGCTCAGTAGTTGGCTTGCCTGCTCCTCTTAATCACCATAGTACTGTCCAACATGCCGCCTCAACATCCAACTACCATATGTGCGACCTTACCTAACTCCAATTCAACTAACAGCTCACTGCTAATGATAATTGAGGCACCTCTAGTGCTACCGACTAGCGTCCCTTGCCCCACTATAGACAGGAACACAAGACTCAGAGCTAGACTAGCCAAAATCCACGAGCCACTCGCCCGTTCCATGCCCACCACAAAGAGACCTAGCTCCACTCCCACCAGCCCAAACAACCTCAAACTATCTCTGAACCACCATAATAAATCTCTACTCTATCCCACTAACCAGAGAAGTACTAAATCCACACAGAAATTGTCGGCCTCTACTACCACTACACCCATAGTGAGCCCCCAAATCAAGGGAGCTCTAATCAACGCTAGATCACTAGTAGCTCATGCAACTGAAATTGCAGACCTAATTATCAATGCAGACCTGGACCTCCTTGCTATCACAGAGACCTGGCTCCATCCGGCAGCAGGCCCCATGCTTACGTTAGCAGTCCCAGATAATTACACCATCCTGAGACAAGACCGACCTAACTCTAGAGGAGGTGGTGTTGCCATCATTCATAAATGTAGCCTTCCTATAAGAATAGCTACCACCATTAGTGTCCTTTCGTGCAAACTACTCTCAGTCAAAGTTCCCATTACCAATGCCCAAACCCTCAACATCCAGGTGATCTATCGCCCCTCAACATCCAGGTGATCTATCGCCCTCAAGGCCCATTAGGCACATTCGATGAGGAGCTTAACACTATCCTATCCACCAACCTAAAAAACGCCACACAGGTGCTCGCCCGTGGAGACTTTAACATGGGTTTCAACGACCCCGAAGACCAAGCCGCCATCACCACGCTTAACACCCTCACCGAATTAGGATTTATTCAAAGAAGCCTGAAACCCACCCATGACAAGGGCAGAATACTTGACTGGGTGGCTGACTACAACTGCTTAGCTAACATCACTGACATCTCACCACTAGCCTGGACCGACCACCACCTGGTATCGTTCTCGCTGTCCACCACTAGACCTCCTCCTATGCAGTCCAGTAGGGCCCCACCCACACTCACGAGAAACAAAAAGAGCATCACGGTGGAGAGACTTATCCCCAACCTACTCCCCACACTCAACACACTCCCTGACAACCTGGATCCTGAGACCCTGGTTGAGGAATACAATAAAATTATGTCCACTTCCCTGGACTTAATCGCCCCTCTCAAACTCAGGCCAAGCAAGCCCAAAACACACTTGAACAAATGGTACACACCATTCCTCAAAAACTTAAGACAGCAAAAAAGAAACTGTGAAACCACCTGGAAAAGAGACCCATCAGTAGCTAATAAAATCAAACTCACCAAACTAGCAGTCCTGTATAAAAAAGAAATCCTCCTAGAAAAACGTACCTCCTTTGACTCCCGTATCTCCCAAGCCAGTTCAAACATGAAGGAACTATTCTCTATTCTGAAAGTAGAAACCCCCATAGCACCACCAGACACTTGCATTAAAGACAAGAACTGGTGCACCAAAATCCAAAATGCCTTAGCCAACAAAATCCCTACTCTACAAAATAAAATCTCTTGTAAAAAAGCAACCTTGAACAACCCGGTCTTGTCCAAGCCACCCGAGAAGCAGACTACAAGCGAATATACCCGATTCAATTTCACCAAAGTGACCATACTCGAAGTTGAAAAAATTATCCTATCCTTGAAGCCCTCTAACTGCTAGGGAGACCTGGGCCTCCTTCACCACTGGATCTATCCCAACTAAGCTAAAACAATCCTGGGTATTACCATTACTAATAAAACCTACACTTGACCCAGCTACCCCTACTAATTACAGACCCATAACAACTGTACCATTCCTCCTAAAAATCCTGGACAAGGTCGCCTATGTTCAAATACAGAAGCACTTGGAAGACCACCACCTGTTAGGAGCCATACAATCAGGCTTCCGACCCCAACATGGGACTGAGACAGCTCTTATCGACCTTCAAACACATATCGATCTGTTCAGAGACAATGGCCAAGCAGCCTTACTCCTCCTCCTCGACCTCTCTGCAGCATTTGACCTGGTCGACCAGTCGGTCCTATGCACTCACCTACACACGGCCGCCCACTTCTCCCTCGAGGCCATTACATGGATTAGATCTTTCCTCGATGGCAGAACCATGAGGGTTTTTTCGCCTACAGATGCTGCAGTCCCCATACCCATCACCTGTGGCGTACCACAGGGTTCTTGTGTCTCCCCTGCACTGTATAACATATTTACCAAGCCCCTCTTCGATGATCTGGATCATCTCGGTATCACCTACACTAACTATGCAGATGATACCCAGATCCTCATTCCGCTTTCAGGAGATTATGGAAAGGATTTGGCCTTGGTGAATAGGGTTTACATCATCATCCAGGCACGGATGGCCACTCATGGACTATGCCTGAATGATGATAAAACTGAACTCATCACCTTGGGTACCACTGCCAGCCTAAAGAAATTAAGCCCAGCCTACTCGTCCTTCATGATCGATGGCAACATTATCAGAGTAGGACACAAAGTCAAAACTTTGGGCTTCTACCTGGATTCCAACTTCTCCTTTCACAGACAGGTGAACTTACTAGCCTCCTCCACGGCTTACACATGTAAATTGATCCGTGCAGCCAAACCCTTTCTATCCGATACCAGCTGCCTGACCCTGGCCAGAGCCCTCATACTATCCCGCTTAGACTACTGTAACGTGCTTTATCTTGGGTCCTCCAAAGCCACCACCAACAAATTACAAATCCTCCAGAATAATGCACTCAGAGCGGCCCTAGGCATCTCCAGAAGAGACCACATCACAGTACACAGTCAACAGAACAACTGGACCCCTATCAGACAAAATCTCCCTAACAACTGCTTCACTCACCCACAAGTCCCTCAATAACGCAGCCCCTATCTACCTGATTGACAGATTTCACAGACCGACATCCTTGAGACCGACAAGGAAAGCATACAGAGACTGCCTCTCCGTCCCTAACTACAAACGCTCTACCATAGGAGGTAACAGCTTCCCAGTGAAAGCGGCTGAACTGTGGAGCTCCCTACCACCCACTCTTAGAATGGAATTACCCTACCAAAATTTCCGTTCCAAGATGATGTCTTGGCTGAAGGCAGCCGTTGTCTAAACATACTGAGCCATGATCTGCTTCTCCCTCTGGTCATTTGGACATACCGTACACACAGTTATTAACTGTATATATGTATATACTCCTTGCTTTTCTTTTATTATTATTGTGCATATGCCATGCATATATTTTATTGTCTGTAACTAAGCTTCGCAAATTCCTTTATCTGCTGCGCCTTGTTACCCTAGGGTATTCCGGCGCATTACAAATAATAAACAAACGGAGACAGAGATACAATACTCAGGAAGGCTCGGGAACAAGGCACGCTGCACTACGAAGAAAACCGCATTCACATATACCCGGACTTTGCAGCAGGAGTCCAGGCCAACCGACGATCCTATGAGCCAGTGAAGAGGTTGCTGAGAGCACGACAGGTCCAATATGCATTGATATTTCCTGCTAAAATGCGAATCCAGCACGGGGGGAAAAAGCACATTTTTTGGAAACTATGGCAGCTGCCATGGTCTACATAGAAGCCCATATACCTCTACCCCCGGAAGGCCGTGGTCCAGATCAAAACGGCAGACTGCCCCTTGTGGCAGGGCAGCAGAACGGAAGTGGCTAACCTCAGGCTCATCTTCAGACCAACTGGTCTGCCTCCTGTTCCGGTACCATCCGTGCAAAGAAAAGAGCCCACATACAGGAACGGGTCTCCGGCGCATCCAATAGCAAGGATGAACTTTTCAAGAGCTGCAGGGAACTAGCCAACCCTTCCTCAGTCTCCTCCTAACCTTCTCCTTCCCAGGTCCTCTGCAATGCACTGGCATCGCGCTTTGCCACCAAAACTCAGGACATCCTGTCCACCCTTTCTACACACCCTCATCACAAGCCATCCCACACCCCCTCAACTCCATGCCTCCTCCTTCTCAACTGTCACACCTGAAGAAGTTACCAGAGTTGTCCGCTCCATGAAGGTCTCTTCTAAACAAGTCTACCCTTGCTCATCCAGGATCATCAAGGATAACATTGCTCTCTTGCCCTTGCTGATTTCGACAATTACTCTAGTCACTGGATCTTTCCCCTCCCCTTAAGCACTCCCTGGTGCGCCCACTCCTGAAAAAGCATCCTCTGGCACTAGTTGCCCTGCCAGCTACCGCCATACTTCCATCACCCCCTTCCTGGGGAAGCAGCTTGAGAAACCGGCCTTGCCCCAACTCAACTTACACACTGAACTTGTTGGTGGTCTCCACAACAATCAATCTGAATGCAGAGTCACGGAAACTGCTCTTCTGAACACCTGTGAAGAACTGCTCGCATCTCTGGACTCCAATGCCCCAGCTGTCTTATCCTCCTCGATCTCTCATCTACCTTTAACACAGTCCATCCTCATACAAAGGCTCCACGATACCCTTGGTTTCTCGGAATGGGCACTGGACTGGCTGACTGCTCATCCCAAGTCATCCTGGGCACCTTCTTCTCTGCTTCCCTCTCCACCTGTGGTATCCCCCAGGGCTCTATACTCTTGTAACGCTCACCTGATTCCCGCAGAGGCGCCGGTCTTGACTGGGTGAATGCCGTATCTTCAAAGGTGATGTGTAACACACGGTTGGCTCTTTGGGCTGGACGTCTGTGCACTGTATGTCTGACTCGAAGAGTAAGATGTCTGCAGATAGAAAATATGGGATTAATGAACTGGGTTTATTGGGTGCCTCTCTCCTCTTCCCTTTCTCTTCTCCTGTAGAACCCCAAAGGTTAACGCCCTCACCTTAGGTAAGTGAACGCCGAGCTCTCCATCTGCCTCGGGGCAGGGTGCCGTAACCAGTTTCTTCACTGGATAAGGGTGCAGGCCTCTTGACCTCAGAGGACTGCTGTCCGTCGTTAACTGCACGAACGGTAAGTTCTGGGCACTTCAAATGTCTTAAAAGTCTTTAGTAATGATGTCTCTTGTTTTGCAGGGTTCCGGCGATGGCGGATGGTGGGCTGATGAGAGTTGAGGATCGAACCCGCGTGAGGAATAGAAGCGCCTGGAAGCACGTAAGTAAGCGCTTGTAGCCTGCTTCACGATGCGCACTAACTTTCCCTTTTATCTTGCAGGTACAAGTTCGGAGCTTTAGAGAAACTGAAGGGTGCTGGAATACCCACTGGATTCGGCGTGGGAAGGAGTAATGGCACGTGAGTAATAAAGTTGCCCAATGTCTTTAAACGCACCTTCTTTTGTCTATCGGATGCGGGATGCAGCGCCGAAGGCCTCCGGAGCGTGCGAAGAGCTGGTAAGCTTTTGTCTTTCAGATGCCGGAATGCAGTGCGAAGACCTCCGGAGCATGCAAAGAGTAGGTAAGCCTTTGTCTTTCAGATGCCGGAATGCAGCGCGAGGCGTTGGTGACAGCCGATGGACCAGGTAAGAGATGCGCTGCCACTGAAGACCGTAGTGCTAACCTGTTCTTTCTTTGTCTTTACAGGTGCTGCTGAAGACTGGATTCCAGGATGGTAAGCCTTTGTTCCCTTAGGCCCAGGATCAGAAGCAGAAGACACGATGAGCGTCCTGCTACAGAGAATGCAGAATAACGCAAAGCAAGATTCATCCATCGGATGTGGTTTAAATAGCCTCCTGTAGTGCTTAGGTGTCTCCTTCCACAGCCACGCCTATGTAAGAAAAGAGTTCCTGCTTTCCAGAAGAGTTCCAGTGTTCTGAACCTATGGAGTGGCTCCTGCCCCACCCAACAGGAAAAGTAGTCCCAAACAGAAGAGGATCAGGGGTTGAACTGGCAGGTAAGTAAGCAGCATGGTCTGCTGCAGGTAAGTCCACCCAAGCATTATGAGCCCGGCGCTTCCAGCGCTGGGACTGGGCATCTTTATGAGCCTGGTGCCACTGGCGCCAGGACAGGGTCCAAAAGGTCCCAATTGGGACTGGCTGGCACTCGGAACCGGGGTTATGGGTCTGCTTCCAAGGGAGTCGGGCAAGTCCTGATCTTTTGGAAGCAGAGATCATGACAACTCTCCCCTGGCTCTAACATTTACCTTGCTCTCCATGCACGCCTCATCTCCTCCGACTTCCCTGACTGCCCATCTGCCATCCAGTCCTGGTGCGCCTCCAACGATATCTGCCTTAACGCCTGTAAAACTGAGATCCTTCCCATCGGGACCCCCTTCTTCTTTCTTCCCCTCACTCTGGCCTTCATCCTTGGGCTCTCCCCCTGTACCTTCAACCAAAGCCAGAAAACTTGGAGTCATCTTTAACTCCTCCCTCTCGCTCCTCCCCCACACTGTGGACATTGCCAAGAAATCCCACTTTCAGCTCTTCTTTCTCAAAGGAATTTTACCTTTTTTCACTTTCCCTCAGAGGCTCAATGTGACCCAAGCCCTGGTTGTCTCTAGGCTGGACTACTGCTATAGCCTCCTCCTAAATCTACCATCTTCCACTCTGCAACCCCTCCAGCTAATCCAGAATAGGGCAGCGAGACTTATCCTTGGCCTTAAGGCCAGGGACCACCTCTCTCCTGCACTAAAAAGTCTTCACTGGCTCCCAGTTGCTGCACGGATTAAATTCAAATCCCTCTGCATCATCCATAAGGCTGTCTGGGCCCGGGGGCCACACTATCCTCAACTTTATCTCACTAAATACACTCCCTCTAGACCACTCACTCCTCTGGCACCAACTCTTTGTGTGTAAACCGTTTTGCTAAACAGATGCCAGGGGGTTGTTCACTTTCCTCAGCGGGCTCTGCAAGGAACTCATGGTGGCAACAGTAAAGACAGACAAGTGTTCACAGTTCAAGGGTGTTTATTAAACTGGAAAGGTAGGTTGGAAAAATGCCTAATCTGAACCTAAATCGAAGATGGGAGCAAGCTTCGACCATCAAATAATAATAAGGCAGTCCTAGTGGTGTGTCAAATAAAAGGGCCTATACTAAGAAACACCTATTGCCAATCCTTACGCTAAATACAAAGAAAGTGTGGGATAATGTTCTCAAGAAAGAAGTGTTCACAAATAATAAGCCAGGATGCGGTACTTGAGGTCTCCCTTCCCACGTTTTCAGCACAGGACAAGGTGGGACTAGAGCACAGCACACGCTCAAGCTTTCCCAGCACGAGCTAACAGTTCTGCCTTCAGCAATCATAGACTATGGTGGTTAAGTGTCTTTTCTACCAAAAAGTCTCTGGCCGCCATAGACCTGATGCATCAAAATAATAAACAAAGAGTTCCTTTTTCACATATACCTTGGGTGATGCCTTTCCTACCCCTAGGTCACCCTCTTGTTGTCACAAGTCTCTCCCCTTCTCACCTGCCTGTATTGTTTACTCGTGATCTACGGAGATGTCTTCTTTCGCACAGTTCTTTGTGTACGCCGATAAGGGTTTCAATCCAGGAATCAACCGTAGGAACTGGGGTAGGATGTGGGAGAATGGATGGTAGAACCGAAGGGTGGAATCCTTGACTACAGAAGAAAGGGCTGGTTTTGATAGCCGAGTGATCCGAATTGTTGTAGGCGAATTCAGCCACAGGTATTAAGAGGGACCAATCGTCCTGGACCTTGGTGGCAAAACAGCAAAGATATTGTTCCAGAGTTTGGTTAACACATTCAGTAGCTCCATTGTTCTGTGGGTGATAACCTGAGGATAAGGCACGTTGGATTCCCAGTATATGACATACTTGTTTCCAGAACTGGGATATGTACCGAGGTCCTCTGTCAGAAATGATCATGGAGGGTAGTCCTTGGAGTCGGAATATGTGTTCCAGGAAGATTCCGGCAAGTTCAGATGAAGATGGCAGTTTATATAAAAGGGTGTAAAATGAGCCATGTGAGTGAACAAATCAATGGTAACCATGAAAGTTGTGTAGCCCCTGGAAGGCGGTAGTTCCACGATAAAATCTGTGGCGATGAATTCCCAAGGTCTTGTTGGTATCGCTGGTTGGAGTAGGAGACCTGCCGGTTTCTTGTTATCATGTTTGTTTTGATTGCAGACTGCACATGTTTGGATATAAATCTGGACATCATCCTTAATCTTCGGCCACCAAAACTGACTTTGTATTAGACGGAGGGTGTTGGTGATGCCAGGGTGTCCTGAATGAAGGGTATCATGACATAGGCTTGTGATCTTTTGTCGCAGTCTCTGAGTGGGAATGACCAAGCGATTGTCCTTGAACAAATATCCGTCCTTCGTTTTGGGATTCCATCGATTATTACCATTAAACTCACTTTAGGCCTCAGAGGACTGAGTTTGAATCTGAATATCCTCCAGGAGGTTAATTGCTTGGGCAACAAAAATTGTGTGGGGAAACATCTTTGGGAAGGATCGATCTTCAAGGATTTCGTAGTCAGGATAAGGCATCGGCTATTATGTTGTGTATTCCAGGAACATGATGGATTTGAAATTGGTATTGAGCAAAAAAGAAGGCCCAACGGGCTTGACGACTGTTTCTACATTCTAGGGATTGCAGGACTTGAAGATTCCGATGGTCCGTGCGGACCTGAACAGGGTGTTTTGCTCCCAGGAGCAGATGACGCCAATCAATGAAGGCTTGACGGATGGCTAGCAATTCTTTTTCTAGAACGGAATAATGGGTTTCTTTAGGAGTAAAGGTGCGAGAAAGATAGGTGATGGGGTGCTCTAACTTGTCATCCAACTCCTGTTTCAGGACTGCCCCGATGGCGTAGTTGGAGGCATCAGTTTCCACAAGAAAGGGTCGATTAATGTCAGGTTGGGCTAAAATGAGGGCTTGTGTGAACTCCGACTTTAACCGTTGAAACGCCTTATCTTAGGCTGCTGTCCAGTGAAAGGGGGTATCCTTTTTTAACAATGTAATGATTGGATGTACAATCCTGAAAAAGAGGGTATACATTTCCGGTACAAGTTAGCAAGCCCCAGGAAGGATTGAATTTGTTTTACAGTAGTTGGAACAGGCCAGGATACAATGGAATCTACTTTCGAGGGGTCCATTCCAATTCCTTTTGGGCTAAGGACGAATCCAAGATAGTGACCAGTTGATACATGGAAAAGGCATTTCTCGGGTTTAGCCAGGAGCTTATGTTCACGTAGACGTAAGACTACCTTTACATGCTCTTCATGCTTCAGATGGTCCTTGGAGTATATCAGTATGTCGTCCAGATATACAATGATGAAGAGGAACAGCATATCGGACAACACCCGGTCCATAAAACGTTGGAAGATGGCTGTGGCATTGGCAAGTCCGAAGGGCATAACCAAGTATTCAAAATGACCAAAGGGTGTTCTAAAGGCTGTTTTCCATTCGTCACCTTCCTTTATACAGGTAAGATGGTAGGCACCTCAGATCTAATTTTGTGAACACTACAGCTCCTCTTACCGCTTCCAAGATATCCGAGATGAGGGGCAATGGGTAGCGGTCCTTGAGGGTGCATTGATTAAGGCCACAATAATCTAGACAGGGCCTAAGCTCCTTGGTATCTTTCTTGGGAACAAAAAAACAACAAATCTCCCGCCAGGGACTTGGATGGTCCTATGGTACCATTTTCCAAGTTAGTATCCAGGTATTCTCAGAGGGCTCTTTTCTCAGGTTCTGATAGAATGAACATCCTCCCAAAAGGAATCACTGCTGAGGGTTCAGTGTCGATGGCGCAGTCCTCAGGTCTGTGAGGGGGAAGAGCTTGAACTATGGCGGTCGAAAATACATCTATAGGCCCGATAGGCCCTGGGAATCTGGATGACATTGAAGACAGTGAGTGGACCTTGCTGGTTTGCTTGCGAGTCTTCAGAGGATCTTGACAAGGAGTCTAGGAATAAACAGTGGGACATACAATGTTCTGAACCAAGAAACAAGGATCCTGCTGCCCAGTTGATGTAGGGGTTATGCTTCTGTAACCAGGGCATGCCTAGAACCATTGGGAAATGGGCAGATCTTATTATGGCGAATTTGGTTCTCTCTTGATGGTGGTTTATAGAAAGCAGGATCTCTTTAGTTTGAAGGTTTATGGGTCCTGAAGAGAGGGGTCTTCCATCAATAGCCTCTACAGGTTGCATGATCTCTCGAGTTGCATACGGAATATTATGAGTAGTGACCCAATCATGATCTATGAATATCCCCATGGCACCACAATCCACTAATGCCAAAATGGGGTAAGATTCTTTCTTGGAAGGCGATAGAAAGGCCTGAAGAATCACAAGGTTGTTCTGTCCAGGGAGTTCAAGGATGGAATAGATGTGGAGCAAACATCTCTCTCCCAAAACTGTGCTCCATCTAGGATCGGGAGCTGGCATTTCCCGAACGCTGTGGAAGAATAGGACACTCTCTCACGAGATGTTTATCAGAGGCACAATACATGCACAGACCAGTGTGAATCCGTCGCATCCATTCTTGCAGGGTTATGGGTCCGCGGAAGGCCCCAAGTTGCATGGGTTCTGGGTCTGTGGTCGGAGGAGCTGAAGGCTCAGGTCTAGAAGGATGGTCTGTAGTGGCCTTTTGGAAGGGTGACTTAATTTTCTTCTTCTCCGCTTTTCTTTCCTGGATACGAAAGTCGATTTGCAAGAAAAGATCCATGAGAGCCTGGAAGGAACTTGGGCAAGCTACCCTGGCTAGCTCGTCCTTTATCTCTTCATTCAATCCTCTTCGAAAGAGGGTGAAGCTGGACTCTGGAGACCAGTCTGCTTCCTTGGCGAGTTGTTTAAAGCAGGTCACATAGGTAAGCATATCCTGGGATCCTTGTTTAAATTCTAGTAAACGTTCTTGAGCATTGTAAACCTGCTCTGGGCGATCAAACGTGGCCTTTAGCGCCTGCACGAAGCCATCAGTCATCCAGGAGGGTGTCGCCCGAATTAACTAAGGGAGTTGCCCAGGTCAAGGCATTACCAGTGAGGTGTGAGATCATAAACCCCACCTTTGCTCTGGGCGTGGAGAAGAAGTAGGGTTTAAAGGTGAAGTCCACTAAACATGAATTGAGGAAGGCACAAAGGGTCTTCGAAAAACTATCATATTTATCCACTACTCCTCCCAATAACACGCTTTCCTTGGTTGCAGTGTCACGTGACAAGACTAGCTGTTTCAATGCAGCATTTTCAGCCTTAAGATTTTGGACTTCTGTTGTTAACTCCTGCATGCCTCGCATGAGGTCTTGAACTGCGGCCTCCATTTCTGTAACTATCAATTTGTTGGCGTCTCAATCTGTCACAAGTCTCTCCCCTTCTCACCTGTCTGTATTGTTTACTCGTGATCTTCGGAGATGTCTTCTTTAGTTCAGGATTTATATAACCCCGTGCATAGGTCCTCGGATTCCAGCGTGTGGTTCGTAACCCTACTCCAGGATACGTTCACATGTCCGGGACGGAGACCAGGAAATAATGAGGTTCGCACTTGGAGACCCGATGCGATAGAAATCCAGGATATGAAAAGGTAAGGGTAAGGGGAAGGAAGGAAGGAAGAAGAGGAATTCAGGGAACCGGGAACCAGGAATCAAAAGCAAGCGCTGAACGAGCTCCGGCAACACATATCCGACTACTGCAAGCGGTAGCGTTGAGACGCGCAGAGCCGCGGGGGGGTGTCTACTTTGTAAAACATAGAGCGTGCTACGCAGAGATTGGCAAACAGTGTTCCGCATTTAGCAGCCATGTTGGGAGGACTACTGAATTCAGTCCCCTATGGGTCAGGGACCACGTCCAGAAGGGACGTAAATGGCGGTTCATGACACCTGTAGGCTCAGACCCTTCTCAATTGTTACTCTCCCTCTGCCACACTCACTATGGCTTTCAACACAACCTTCTTTTGGTTCTTCACAAATAGTAATGTCTCAGTTCACTATGGACATTCCGCGGCCGAGTTCACTCGTCACACTATTTCGGGACTTTAGATTTCACCCCCTTTTATCATCATCCCTCTTTCGGGTTCGGGTCTTGCCAATTGTGTCCTTCTCATTCAATTCTTACGGTGCAGGATTCGCTTCACAATCATCCGTCAGTCAAAGACTTTCGGCTGTACAGAGGATTTTACAAGACCACTGTATGACCACTTTGACCCCCTTCTCGCCTTTCCCCAAGGCCTTCTGGTTATCGTAGTTTCAACAATCGTGTAATTGCCCAGAGTTTCCTGAGTGAGCACCCACGTGGTGCCGGACTCTGTTGCTGGTTTCCCCCCTTTTCTCATCAATAGTGCTTTGAAGCTTTCACAGTTCAATTAGCCATTTGCTACTTTTCATACAACACAGTTCAGTTACTTATAGAGTCGCCCCTCGACTCACTGGCTGTGATGAACCGCTACGCTTTCTTTCTCTTTGGAGTCAAGGTCGGTACCACAGAGGCAAGCATCTCTCCCCGGCGTGGTCATCAGCGGAGGAGGGTCTTGTGTACCGTTAACATCTGCTGCAACCCACGCTGGTTATTGTTTGCAGTCTTACAATTCCTTCTGTGGAGGTTTCACGTGCCTTGGTTTGAAAGGGCAAGGTCGCTTTCATCCTGGTGACCCTCTCGGTATTCGCCGTCTTCTCCTCCTCTTGATCTGCCATGCTGAGTTAGCTTCCTGGACGTGCGGTCTGCCTTGCTCATAGTGTGCTCTCGTGCTCCACCTTTTATCCCAGTGGAGAAGGGAAAGGGCCGTCAAGTGTGAGCGGTTCTGGTCAATTGCCTGACTTGCATGACCCTGGTGTTGGGACATGTCAGGTAAATGGCTCGAGTGTTAGTCCTTCATCCTTCGTAATATACACAGCTCCCTCCTATGGAATAGCCTCTCTCTCCCCCAACGCATTGCGCAGGATCATCTCAAATTCCGGAAGCTCCTCAAGACCTTCCCTTCCCTTCTCCCCTCTGCTAATGCGACAGTTGATGAATCAGTGTCCTGGGCCCTTATGCATCTTCGGGGCCCTGGTCTCCTACACCAATTCTGCCCAGCTCCTGTCTATCTACAGCACTTGCATCTTACACCTCCCGCGGCTCAAGTACGTGTAGCACTCAACTGTAGAGGAGCATCTGTATACCTCTGCAGGAGACCCCGCCACGCTTCCTCACAAATGCTGGAATTATGAGACCGTACCGTGTTGGACACCTGCCGTTGTGCCAATACCGCAGCATGTGTTCGAAAGAAGATACCCGTTTAGACAACCGGATTGAATGTATCCCCCGAAGTGATGACAACCTAAGGGAGGAACTCCCTGAAGGAATATGAAAAAGAGCAACAAAAGAAGCTAGCGATGTCACAAGAGATATACATGACAACCCAAGATACTGGCTGAAGAGGATGTATGGATCCTACAGAAACTAATGGCGAAGTTAAGAATCAAGTGAGCTTTTTAATGCAAAGATGACACGTGCACGAAGTGCTACTGAAAATCCACTGTTCAAGAACTGTACAGATGCTGCAATGCAAGGTAGGCTAAGTCACAATAGAAGCTGGCTGTACGTAGTAAATAGAATGCAGTTGAAGCCGCCATTGTATAGAAGCTGGACATTGGTATTATGAATTTACTAAGCCATGTGTAACGCTCACCTGGTATCCACGGGGACGTCACTCAGCCTGTTCTGACCTCTTATGACCTCGAACCCTTCCCTGGAGTCTACTCGACTGGAGACTGGGCCTGAAACACAGGACTGGTAGAGTTTAACTCCCTATTGTCTCTGTGTGCTTGAACCCCTTCTTCCCAGGGGTCCAACCCTTCCCTTTGATCCACAGCTCACCTTGTTTTCTTGGAAAGTGTGCTCTCCGTCCTGCTTTCAGCACAGGGGCGCGTTGATTGATGCGGGCTCGTTGCTGCCTAGTTACTTCACTGGCAAGAGTCCGACAGGTAAGTATAATGAGTCTTTTGAACAGTTCTCTAACTTCGTTCCTTTCCTTCCTTAGATGAGGGCCGGCGTCCTGGGATGGCGACGTGCTGTTGAGATGAGTAGCGCTGAAGGTGAGTGAGAGCGCGATGCGACCCTTTTGTATTTGTATTGAACTGAGTTCTTTTTCTGTGTCTTTTAGGTGCCGCGACATTTTCAGCGTGGATGCCAGTTATGAAGAAGAAATGCGGTGAATAAGCGCAGTATGCAGCACCTCTAGATGTTTCCACGCTAACCTGGAGTGTCTTTTACCTCTTGCAGATGGATGGGACGTTCCGGAGACAGAGTTCCCTCAGAGCGGCTGGGATTCAGGTAAGCGTTTGAAGCTCGTACAGTCTTTAAAAATAAGCGAAGATTTGCTGAATGCTTACTAATGCCTTTTTTCTGTTCTTTTCCCTTTTCCTTAGGAAGCAGCGTGCCGGGATGGGAATGACACCGCCGAAGATGCCCGCAGAACAGAAGAAGTGATGAATGATGGGCAGAAGCGCCGCAAGGTAAGGCTGTTCCCAACGGTGTTCTTGTTCTTGCAGGAGCTGAGCGCAGAAGAAAGATGCAGGCCTACTGGAGACCGATCCGAACACAGTGAGTGTCACGCTGCAGGTGCAGAAAACACAAAGCATGTTTCTCAGCCTGGGCGTGGCTTAAATAGGCTCTGGGTATCCCAGGTGCCTCTGGGCTGAACCACACCCAAAAGACTAGACTGCACATGCAGTTCTGGGAACCGAAATATGTGGGGGCATCCATCTTGTCCCCTTCAATGCACTACAAGTCCAATCCCCAATGTTATCCTATGGGAGTGAGTGAGTCTGGTGCCACAAGCGCCAAGTCTGACTCCAAGTGGGTCTTTGAGGGATGGAGAGGCCCTTGAGGGCCATGTAGGTGATGGTTGCCTGGCTCCAGCCTGACATCTTAGCGGGCTGGGGACATGAGGGGCAGGAATCATGACACCATGAACCATGAAGCAGGAAGGGAAAACTGTTGCAGCAAGAATAAGCAGAATCGTTGAGCTGCATGGCGAGGTTGTCTGGCCTGGAGTCAAGACTGGAGCAGCCATGGTCAGCTATCTATACTGGAAAGAAGCAAACGTGCGGAGGATGAAGCATCCCTTGTTAAGGCGGAAAGAAAGAACACCAAGAGTGCCAAGCTTAATTTATTTAGAGCATTTAAAACCTGCAAAATGGACCAGATTGTGGTCTCCGGTCCATGGGCCAAGGATGAAAATAGAGTTTGCACTTGGCGTCGTAGACACGATAGAGGAGTGCTCTCACTCCCGTGCATTCTCAAAGACAAGGATACTTTTGCAAGGCCAAGTACAAAGGCAATCTTCATGGCAGAAGGCATGGTGATGAGAGATGCTGGGATAATTGGGTGGGGAGGTAGTGTCATGCCCCCCCAGCTCCTTGCACCTGGGGCTGGGCTTACGTGCTGCTAAGAAAACCGAATGTTCCAGACATGGCACAAGTGTGACAACCAATTATGTTAGTCCATATAACGAAGAACCTTAAAGTTTGAAGACCAATGAGAAACTGTATCGAAGGTTTCTGAAGAGGACAGGTTTTAGAGGTAGGCATATGTTGTCCACCTGATAGTGGACAGCCAGTCACAATCCTAGTTCCTATAGAAAGTATGCTAAGATGTTCCCCTTAGCCAATCACAACCCTTAATAGGTTTTTCATTATTTGCCACATAGTATGACGTCACCTCTGACATATTGATAAAAAACTATTGTTTGGGTAAAGATCGCTGAGAGAACCTGAGCGTACGTCCATTGATGTTCGTTGCAAACTCCCCGTTTTATAGAATTGTTAATAAAACAGCACTTTGCCATCTTCCTGAGTTGGTTCGGTTATTTGGACTTGGAGTTATTCGGTGGGATCCCATCCATTACATATGCACGTTCTTAAAGGTCCCTAAGGTCCCAACATTCCTAGCACTTCATCTGTGCTCACCCATGAGCTCGGTCTCCCCAGTACATACTCCCTTTCCCTCTTCCTTGTTGCACTTGCACGTTATGAATACTCGCAAGGCATAGTCAATACGGTTTCAGAGGCTCACATAGCACAGAGACCGTGCTTCTTGATTTACAGACTAGAATGCTGAACATTTTGGAAAATGGTAAAACAGGCATGCTGATGCTTTTAGATCTATCAGCAGCGTTTGACCTGCTAGAGCACCACAAACTCCAGAAAGCATTGGGTACATCAGGAAATTGCTGGCAAGAGGCCATAGATTGGATCTCCTTTCTTCTCTCGGACCGTAGCTCCAGAATACACTGGGGGATTCTCCAATCCCATATGTATAAACTACAGTGTGCCCCAGGGAGCCAGTTTTTCTCCCCTCCTGTTTAACCTTTACCTTCGCTGCCTCTGCACCCTTCTTAATAACTTAGGTGTGCTATTCACCAACTTCGTTGACGACACTCCGCTTATTATAGAGTTGAGTGGATGTCACAGCACAGACAGCTCCAAAATAGCCACCATCTACAACATAATTGAGGCATGGATGAAATCTAACTGGCTCTGCTTAAACAACAGTAAAACGGAGCTCATGATTTTTGGTTCCACCTAGGCAAGAGCAAAACTTAACTCAGACTATGCCCATTTTAACTTAAAAAACTCCAGCATTTCGACTTCAGGCAAAGTGAAAGCCCTAGGAATTTACTTGGAACCCTCCCTTGGAGCAAATGCCCATGTTGCATATCTAAAAAAGAACTGCAGATACTATCATAGACTACTAAGGCACATAAGACCTGTCCTAAATGAAGAAAATAGCACTGCCATCGCTATAGCCGTTATCCTCTCAAGACTGGACTATGGTAATGCCCTGCTAATGGGAACAAGCAAGGGTTGCCTCGACCAGTGCCAAGTCATTCAGAATAACGAGGTGAGAGCTATAAAAAAGAAACCCCGACATAATCACATCACAGAAGACCGCAAAGCCTTACACTGGCTAGCGGTAGACAATCGTATTACATTCAAAGCAGTCTCAATCGTCCACCACTGCCTCTACGGCTCCGCCCGTGCCTACCTAAAGGAGCAAATATCATTTTATGAACCAGGACGATCACCGAGATCCAAAAATCAAGGTCTAGCTAAGATCACTCAGAGAAAGAAAGTGAATAGAATGGGACGCTCTTTCCCAGTTAAACCATCCCTAAAATGCAACATCCTGCCAACCACGCTCAGACTAGAAGCCAATTTTCAGATCTTCAAAAAGAAATTGAAAACACTGCTATTCAAATAACTGATCTAGTATCTTGACCTAGACCACACTTTGCCGTCATGTTTTACTTGTAGTCCTCGGTCTTTATGTCCGCGCCCTGATGCCTGTGGGCTTTCGGCGCGTAACAAAATAAATACAAATACAATACAAATAGTATGTTTGTCTTCTCCCCCTGCCCCTCAGCACTGCTCTTAAATATTGTGTTTTTAATGCATTTTGCACCCTTGCTCCCTTCCTTGCCCTGCAGCGCTTTGAAACAGTATTCCTTATTGTATAAGGGCCGTACAAGCATACAATAAATAAATTACATCTGGAGAGCCAAAGGTTGCACTCCTAGAGTAGAGACTGCCTTCCCCATGGCAAATCCATTCTGAAGAAACTCTAATCTTTAGGGGTCAGAAGAAAGTGGGTGGAATCACGAGTCGAAAAATCCCCAAAGCCTGCTGTAACTTTTGAGGGTGGAAGGACCCATTTTGTTACCTGTGTATAACATCCCCATCCATACCTCCCTCGCAACAGTCATGTCAACAGCCTTTTGGGGGGGAAAAAACCCAGAGAATAAGAAATGTAATAACCATTTAACACAGTGCACTGCGACAATTGCAGGTATTCGTCCCTTCTCCCCAAGGGGGGAGCCCCCGCCTTTGTCAGGCTAGGGAGGTGAGCCAGCTCGGTAAGACCCTCCCTAGCAGTTATGAAAGTATGCAATCTCATCAGGAGAGACTCTTTGGGGCTAGGGACTCACGTTCCTGTGAGGAACGACCTAGGCCATATACCCATTGCGCATAATTGGGACTACCTGTTGGAACGAATAATGTGGCATCTTTAGCTTTGGCTGAACGTAATGCAAAAAGAAACCCATTTGTAAAGGAAAAGAAGATGTCTCTTTAACAAGAGATGTATATTTAACTGGAACGAGTAGGAGAGAAGGAGAAGAGCCCGGTGTGCAGGAGAAGCCCCGTAACATTATGCCATGTCATAATGGAGGGAAGGCAAGTCGCAGAGCCTGCGACTTTTAACGAGGCAGAGAATGCCTGTACGAGACACCAGAGGCACGGTGTGTGCAGATGTGATAAAAGCATTGTGAGGAAGCAAGGTGGAACAAGTTATCTGGTGCTGGTGTGACCACAAGTGCAGCGTGGTGGGCCGGAGGCCGATCACTGGTACTGGAAGCGTGGATAACGTCTGACTGCCAAGGCGAGTGCAGAGCAGTAACCCGACGAGGAACGGGAAGCCGACAAGCTAGAAAGCACACCCAATAGAGAGGAGAGCCACGCCACCGTCCCCGGAATAGATAGTTACTGGGGGAACCGGGCGGCCGCAGTGCACAATTATAGCTCCGAAGAAACTCTTCCCAGTCCTAAGGACGAGAAAGTAAATCCAAGACTGCAATTGGAGTTTCATAAGCAATAACAAATAACCTGGCCATGGAAGAGGGTTATTACACAAGAAGGGACACTCGTCCCAGTCCTAAGGACAAGATATCAAAAGAGAAACTAAGACGAGACGTGAAAAGCCTATACAAGAGAGGTTTAAGCAACCCAGGTGGAAAACAATCAAACTGGAAACAAGCTCCCTGGGAGGAAGGGAATAAACCCTATGACCTCCCGAATAATCAAAGACTGGAGTAAGTCTAAGAAACAAACATGCAATGAGAGGATATAGAACTCTTGAATGAGCAAGATAAAAGAAGAGTCACAGACAGAGAAGTTATAACGAAGAAAGCCTAAAAAGGGGTCAAGATAAACCTTCATCAGGAAAGCCTGAATGGAAAGAGGATAGAGTCTACAAGTGATGACAAGAGGGTCAGAAGGTATCTGAAGGGAAGATATTCTAAATACAGGACCACAGAAAGTACGAAACCCAAGACTATTTATGAAGAACTACAAGAGTTGATCTCAGAGACTATTCAAGGAGATTATGTCCAGAAATATCTGCACCACAGAGAAAGACCAAATAAAAAGCCTAGCAGAAGAAAAGGAAAGACCAGGCGAAGACGAGACATTCTCCTGGCCTCTTTAAGTTAGTTAAATATAGCAATAGGGTCAAATAGTGTTAGTTTGGACAGAGAACGTTGTTAGTTTGGACTTCCTGATGACTGACGAGCACCTCTAGTTTCATCAGACAGGTAGGGTTTTCCCATTCATAATAGGGAAAGTTAAGCCTTCTACTAAGAATGTAATTAAAAGATATTGAATCACATCCTCTGCATGTACAACTCCTTCAAACCCGCCACATCACCTTTGTAGTAATGCTTAACCAATGCCAACTGTCCTGTTTTAGAAGTGACTTATTGCATTTGCTGTGGGAGCCCTATGTTATAATGCGCATATCCAAACCTTGAAAGCTTTATCGCCTAGTACATAGCTCGCCTCCACAGTTCTAACCTCGGACGTGTTTCCATTTGTCATATGGATGCGCGTTTTAAATTGCGTCTTTCCTAGGCAATGTGGCTTCAGCAGACGAAAGTTGTCAAAGTAAGCGGGCTCGCCAGCTCTGAGCCTTGTGTGAATTGCAGAAGTAGTTTGCACAGCAGCACCCAAAACGTACAGAACACAGCTGTGCCCAAGACTTGTATGCTGAGACACTGTCCTTACACCGGATACATTGTTTCTTCCCAATGTCTTACTATGTCTGAAACCTCCCTCTCCTTTGAAAGGCATGGGTGTACTTGGGTATAAAACCCAGTGACTGGAGGAAAAGGGGGGGGGATTGTTGCGACGAGTCGTTTGTCGTCGAGTTGCTGTGTGTCCTGCGTATGCTGCTCTGCCGATAACCATTAAAGGTTGTTCGCTAATCCACTGAATGAGTCTGTGGTTATTTTTCCACAACAGCCTGAACCTGTGAAGAGTTGCTGTACTCAAGGAGGACCACTTCAGAGGGCACAGGACTGTTGGAAGAATCCACAACTTCATGTTTTTTTTCCCAGTAAGGAACTATTATAATAATAAGCGATTTCTCCTATCACATTTTTGTTGCCATAACCCTTGGGATAAGGGCACTGCAGCAAAGATGTATAGAAGCCCTTTTTGGCCAGTTTAGAGGCACTGCATCTGCTCCTCACCCCCCCTTCACACTTCTGGGCCGTTTGTGATGGAGCAATACTGGGCATGTTGGGAGTGGAATGCCAATGCCAACAATTCCAGGCTTGGTGCCCACATACTAGAGCAAAATGTCCACCAACAAGGACACTGGATGAATACAGTGCTTAGATGGAGGGGATGATCCTGCGCAAAGTGGCTGCCTCGACATTCTCTTTGCCTGGAATATCAGTGGTGCTCAGGTGTTGGAGATTTAATTATGAAACAAATGGAACCCCATAATCGGGGTTACCCTGTCCCCTACATACAGAGCTGAAACCGCCAATCAAAATACACTGCAATAGAGGGTAATGTACAAGTCAATTTTTAAAGGAAAATACGTTAAAAAATGTGTACCAGTAAATATATTTTAAGAATAATCACCCAATCGCCAAAATGATTCAAAATAGGGCTAATATTAAACTTTTATTGAGGTAATTAGCGGTTCTCTCCTTTTCATACTTCAATTTATTAAACAGTCATTTTACCTAATCTCACAGGGGCTACTCTTATTCTTTATTCCAAGGCCTTCTCAGGGGAGGGAGGAAGCCCAAAACACCTCATTAGGTGCAGACAGGACCCCTCCCAGTCCCTCCTTACCCGGAGTAGTCGAAGCGTGGCATCCGCAGAGTAAGACCAACTGAGAAGAGAGGTCAGACCCCGCACACTGGCCCAGCATGTAAACATGTAGCATTCCATGGGATGGCACAACACCGGACCACTAGCTCCAGAACAGGAGGCTGCACAGAAGCCAGACGCCAGAGACCAGGCCGTTTCCGCCAACCTGGCGCCACAACCATAAGGAGCACGGCTCCTGCTGGAAACCGCGCATGGAGGGGTAGAGCCACCGGGGAGCAGAGAAACTACATCCTGGGATGCATTTGCCAGGACAACTTTCACGAGGGGCTCCAGCTAGCAGTGTCAGCTGGAGCCTGTGCATCAAAAAAACCCACTAAACCACCAGGGAATGGTACATTCATTTAAAAAAAGGCCTACAGAGAGACCTTAACAGGAAACACCACTAGCCCACCAGGGAATATATTATTTAACAAAAGCCTGTGGAGGAGGTCACAAGGAGGGACAGCAGTCCACTAGGAATGGATGGGCTTTTCATGCCCTATTTTATTTTATAAATGTTTTTATTAGCATTTATGTTGTACATTACCAATTCAGTACTCACTCAAAGGCATTGATCGACATGTACTTAAGAATTTGCAATTAACATTACCTTGTTCAACAGTTAAAAGAAACATGGAAAAAGGAAAAAAAAGAACCAAAACAACCAGTCTTCACTTGCAGTATACTCGTTTAGGGGCTCCCAGCCCTGCCTTCTAAACAGTCCAGGCACCCAGGATCCCTTTGGGCGTTATAGTGATCAGGTCTGGCAGGTTTGTGCGTCCTGAGGCCTTTGGGTTAGTGGCGCAATACAAGAAGATAGATAGATAGATAGATAGATAGATAGATAGATAGATAGATAGATAGATAGATAGATAGATAGATAGATAGATAGATAGATAGATTTGTCTGGCTACCGGGGTTCCAACACTGGCGGCAGTCTGCCGTTTTTTCCAGTGAACAGGGGTCTCTCACGGGGGTTTATCGTCCGATGGGTGAAACATATCCCAGGTTAAGTCCTTCCAGTCCTCATAAGCAGGGCTTGCTTCTCCTCCCGCGTTAGCCACTCCATCCCCCCAAACTCTGGTTTCTGCCCCTATCCAGTGCTCCAGTTCCCTGTGCCACTTGGCAAATTGTGGGCCCCTCGCAGTTTTCCACGCCATTGCAATAGCCCTTTTGGCCAGCACACACACCATGTCCATGAGTTTCACAATATGCCTTATTTTGCTTATCCTCGGGTAGGCCCCACAGAGGCACTCTTTCGGGGACCAATCATACCTCACCACCCCTGCCCTTCTGCAGGTTTGTTCTATCTTGAACCAGAAATTCTGTATCTTCGGGCACCCCCAGAACATGTGCAACATCCCAGCCCCCTCTGGGCTGCACCAAGGGCACAGTGGGTTTGCGCTCTTACTAAATTTAGCTATTCTGTTCGGGGTCATGATCTGTACAGGACGTGTAGTTGGATTAGCCTAAATCAAGCATTTCTTGACACTTCCCGGGGGTATAGCAGGATTCTCTCCCATACCTTTTCTGTTATGCTGCTCCCCAAGTCCGCCTCCCACCTCTGCTTCAGCGAGTCGCTTTTAGGGTTGGGCCTGTCTGACAGATGAGCGTAAAGCCTGGATACAGGTTTCCATCTATCCCCCAGGTTGTATATTAATGTTGGCAGTGGATCTAGTTCAGTCTCTTCTGCCACTCTTTCCACTTTGTATTAGCCACTCTCCTGACCCTCCTATACCACAGGAAATGTCCCTTAGGTAGGCCTTTTTTTTCAACCATGGACTCAAAATCCCTGAAGACCCCGTCTTCATACGTGTCTCCCCAGGTATAGATGCTGTGGCCCTCCCATTTCCTTACAGTGCCAGGTCTGCTTTCCCCATGCATACCCCAGCTGCAATTGGGATATCTGGGGAGTAGGGGTGGGCACCTCCTGTTAGTTTCAGGGACCTATCCCAGACTTTCCTGCCCAGTTTTACAATCATTGGGGTTTTCTCTAGGCACCCCAATGGGACCCATAAGGCTTCTTTCAAGTTTGCTGGTGTCACTAGTCTTCCCAGCAGTCTAGTTTCCGAGTTAGCCTCGTCCGCTAGCCATTTGGCCACGTGGCTTAGCTGTGCCGCCAAAAAGTATTTCTCCAAATCTGGCAGTTGGTCTCTGCCCACTTTGTATGGTAGTGTTAGTGTGCTTAAGGACAATCTGTGTCTAGGGGTACCGCATAGTAGTTCCCTCAGTAGTTTTTCAAGTAGTCGCAAGAAAGAGGCCGGCATGAGAGAATGTACATTGTGGAAAAAATATAGAAACCTCGACAGCACTATCATCTTAACCACTGCAACCCTACCCATTATGGATAGTGGCAATTTGGACCAAAACTTTACTGACTTCCTGAGCCCCTGTACCACCACCAGAGCGTTACCCCCATGCATCTGCTCAGGCGTATGCCAGATGTTGACCCCTAGGTATCTGAACGTGTGTGGCTTCCATTGGATTCCCACATTCGGAAAGTCTTCCTTGTTCCCTGCCAGCCTCGCCAGTGGGAATAAGCACTACTTTTCCTTGCTAAAGGCAACCCCTAACACTCGCACAAAGTTCTCTAGGACCTCCAGGACTGTTGGTACATTAAGGTGCGGGTCTCGGGTACAGCAAGACATCTGCGTATAAGGAGACAATGTGACACTCTCCCCCTACTCTGATTCCTGCATCGAAGAATTGTTTCCTCCTATATATAGCTATTGGCTCTAGACCCAGGATGTAAAGCATTGGGGATAGTGGGCAGCCCTGCCTGGTGCCTCTCTGTATGTCCCACAGTCCTGACACAGTCTTCCCCCGTCTTTATCCTGGCCACCAGTGATTTGTATAGAATTTTAATCCACCAAAGGAAGTGCTCCCCTAGCCCAAATTGCCCCAAGACCTCAAGCAGCCATTCCCAGTAAATGGAGTTGAATGCTTTTATAGCGTCGAGGGATACAACTGTGTATGATTCGTGCAAGTCTTGTTTGCGCCACCATGTGTTGTGGTCTCCGCAGGTTCACGGTCGTGTTCCGACCTGGTATGAACCCGTTCTGGTCTTCCTGCACTAGCGCTCCTATAACCTCTGCCAATCACTTGGCCAGAATGGTTGTTAGTATTTTAATGTCGTAATTAAGCATGGCCAGTGGCCTATATGAGCCACATTCATCAACCGGTTTTCCGGATTTAGATATCAGTACCACCAGTGTCTCCCTCATGCTTTTCGTCAGTATCCATTTTTCATAGGCATCTTGACATGTTGGGGCTAGTTCAGAGTCGTATGCGATGTAAAATTCAGGGGTTAGTCCATCGCAGTCAGTGGTCTTACTTGTGGACAGTGATTTCATTGCCTCGTTTATACCTTCCACCATCAGTTCCCCGATTAGCGTGGCCCATTGGGCTTCACTCAGTGCTGGCAGGCCTCTCTCATCAAACGTGTCCAAGATGTCGCCATGTGGCACCATTGTTGCGTGGCTGTACAGTCGGGAGTAGAACTGTTTAAATGTGTCGTTTATGTCAAATTGCGATGTGTGCACCCTGTCTGTGGGGTCTTGGATTTCAGCTATCAGGTTTTTTCGGGTATTCTCTCCTGCACAGCCAGGGCAATAGTCTGCCTGGCTTGTCGCCCTCTGCGTGTGCTCTGGTGGTTTTAGCGACAGTCGAACTTTGCTAATCTGACCCACACGTTTTGGCAGTCATTTCTGGCCGCAGAGAGTTCTTCCTCGGCTTCCCTCGTTCTCAAAGCACTGGCCTCCATTTGTGTGATCCGCCCCTCTCCCGCCTCCAGTTCCTTTCTCAGTGTTTTCCTGATGCCCCCAGCACTGGCAATGATTTGCCCCCTAACTACAACTTTCAGTGCCTCCCAAATTGTGTCCCATCCCTTTACGCTCCCCACATTGATGTCCAAGTATTCATGTATTTTATCTCGGAGACCCTCTCTTAAGGCCCAGTCGGTTAGAGCTTCCATTGGCATTCACCACATTGGGATGGGCGGTTTGGGCCCCCGTATTTCCCACTCCATGAGGAGCAGGGAATGATCCGATATTGATCTGCCCAGGTAAAACACTGACTCCACCTGTGGCAAGTGTTGCTGGTCTATTAGCAAGTAGTCTATTCTGGTGTAGAGTTCATGGTGAGATGAGAAGTAGGAGTATTCCCTATCCTCTGGGTGTAGTTCCCTCCATACCTCAGCTAAATATAGGTTCTCTATCACCCTATTTAGTGAGGAGTGGGTCAGCTTGGGCAAGGTGTCATGGGGTTAGATCTGTCCGGGATGTGGTCGCGTATACAATTAAAATCCCCCTTCCCCCCATATGAAGAAACCGGTAGGGAGTTAGCCTAGCGCCCAGCTTGGTCAGGTATGCTGAGGTCCTATTGTTGGGGAGATCGGAATTGACTATGCAGATTTCTAGTTGTTAAATATTGCCCCTCAGTATCAAATACCTCCCCTCTGCGTCTGCCTCCTTTGATATTAACTTGAATGGCACAGTGCCGTCTATCCATGTATACACCCCACGCGCGTATTTAGAGTACGCAGCGCCAAAGCCCTGTCCTCCCCATCACTCTGTCACTTTGTGGAGCTCTCAGCATTGAGATGCGTCTCCTGTAGGAGCGCAATGGAGACTTGCTTCCTCTTTAGGAATTGATCCTATTTCTGTGCATGTAGGAGCCCATCCCCCCAACATTCCATGTTAGCACCTTAATATCAGCAGCCATCCCTGTACCATAGTGTCCATTTCTGCTGTGCTGGTGCCCATGTATCCATCATTGTGAAGACTGCAAAACATTTTGAACAAATGAAACTCAACCAACTGCACCCAGCAGTTGCACCATATGGGCAACGCTCAGGTGCCCCCGCCGGATCTCGACCTATCCAGGACATCTCAGGTGGGCTGCAGTGCGTCAGCAACGGGCTGGCACCAGTCCTTTCGCGGGGCCATGCCATCCTGCTCAGGCCAGACGGCGTAGCAGGTCCCCAGTCGTTAGTGATACTTTGGCTTAGCTGTTTTCTCCTTTAAACGTCCACCTGCTTCCAGCTGGGCATTTTTTTATTTGACTTCTGCCTGTGGATCATGCTGCCGCTTCTTCGCCACCTGCCATGATGTTGTGCTCGAGCCACATGTTGGCCGCTGCTGGTGTCTCTAAAAAGATTGCTCTCCCTTTGTATACCACTTTGAGCCTAGACGGGTATATCAACATGTACTTAAGATTGCCGCAGCCTGGCTTTGACTGGAATGAAAGTATTTCACGCTCTTTGGACTGTTGAGGTGTAGTACGGGTATTTGGTGTTCTTAGCATTGTCTCGGTTTATTTCACCTTCTTCGCATGAGTAGTGTAGTATAACTTCCCTGTCTTGAAAATTGAGGATCCTTGCTATTATCGGGTGGGGATACGAGCCGGGTGGCGGTTTTCTCTGGAGGGCCCCGTGTGCTCTTTCGACTATGAACCCCTGCGAGAGTCTGCCAGCACCAATTTCTTGTTGTAGCAGGGTTTCTACAAAGTTCGTGGGGTTAGACCCTTTGATTCCCGCTGGGATTCAGAGTAGGCAAAGTTTTTGCGCCTAGATTGACCTTCCGCATCTTCTGCCCCCTCTTACAGTATCTTGTTGCATCTTTCCAGTTCCAATACCCTATTTTGTATGTCTTTCAGTGTTGCAGTTGTTTCACGTTGCTCCGACTGTGGTTGTTACTCATTCCGTGAGGTTTCGTATGTCTTGGCGCATTAGCTGCATGTCCGATTTCACCTCCTCTATCATAGTGTCAATGAAGACGCACAGCCCAGATATGGCCTCCAAGATTGGTTCATTTTTGGTGCGTTTGCCTGAATCCTGTTGTGTTGGGTCGGTCCCTTTGGGCTCTTGCCTCTGTTCCTTTGGTCTGGCTGCGGCGAAGGACTCCATAATATTGGCCTTGTTTCTTCCCCTGGGAGGGGACATATCAATACGCCGTGGACTGGGAAACAACAGACTGCCCAGACTGCCAGTTAGGGTAGCCCCCCCCCCCTGCGTTCTGGGGCTCTGCACGTGTGGATGCTACTGTTAGTTTCCCTCTGTGGTCTCTTGTTCATTAGCCTTTGCTGTATGCTGCTTGTAGCGGTCACGAGTTGCCTGGGGTCCTCCTCGCATCTGGGCCCAGCCGTAGCAGTCCACTTCTCGTGCTCACTGCACTATCCGGCTGTTTGTGCTATGGCAGGTAGTACCTACCCTCTTTTGTGTACTTAATGAGCACTCAATGCGCCCTCCCCACCTATTGTTCCTCCTAGCCGACTCGGAGTACAGCATCTCTAGGGGTAGTGTGCCCCCCCTCTTGCCCTGGTTTAGTTCTTGCTTGCTTGTGGTGCAGTTCGGGCTAGCTGATGTTTGGTCCCCCTTTCAGCGCGGGCGCTCGATATCTGGGCCCAATCTAGCTTGTCTCGCCGTCCTTTCCTGTGTGGGGATCCCGCCTTACCCTTTAGGTGGTTGCGCTGGTTTGTCTTTCCGTGCTCACCTGCCCAGTGGCAGTGCCCGTGGGTCAGCTTGTACTCCTCGTCCATGTCCGCTAATGTTTCTCTGGCCAGTCCGTGAACCAGCCCAGCATGGTGCCCTGCTGCACTCTTTTGGGTGTTGAGGGAAGCTATTCACCAAGGTATCACCGCCCCACAGGTCTCGCACTCGGCTCTCCCGCCCGCTCCGTTTCTTAGCAGCTTAGTGTCCTGAATGTGGGGGAGCAGTTCTTATGTTTTGGTGTTCGCTGCTCCCGTGAGCTAGCGTTCTGGCTTTGGTTTGCCCCCCTCCCAGGTGGTAATGTCCTTTATTGTGTCTCGCTATATAGCTCTTCCCGAGGCTCCTGTTCCTTCCGTCCTATTGTCACTAGCCTTTGCCAGCCCTCAAAGGGCTGTCCCTGCTGCGAGGCAACCGGTGGTAGCCCCTCCCTCACGGCCCCCTCCGGACCAATGGCCTCCCGAGGTGTTTGCGCCTTGGCCCTGGCGTCTCACCTGGTTTCCTGCTTGTCTCAGGTCCGGCTGCGGGTCGTCTCCTTGGGCCTTCAGTCTCTGTTGCATCGCTGCAGCTGGTCTTCGCAGCGACCCCAGCTTCCCTCAGCTGTGTCCAGAGCGAGCCGGTGAGCGCACACTCTGTTAGCCACGTGTAGACGCAGTCCCCAGTCCACGCTCCTCCCGATCACACTGCCGGCTCTGCCAGCTCCCAGGGCGCAGAGGTAGGTCGCTCGTGTTCCTGGGCGGATCCGCTGTGGCAGATGCCTTTGTTTTGCGCTCTCTCCCAAACTTCCCTGTTGGCCTCAGGCCGCGGCGCTGCCTGCCATATTGGTACCCCCCAGGCCTCCTCTTCAGTAGCTCCGTTTGCTGGTTTGCCAGCTCCGATTTTCTGTGCGGCTTCTCGCGCTGCGTGCAGGTTCGTTTCCTCTATGTAGCGATTTGTTTATCCGCTCTTTATTCAGCCTTTGTCATGTTTTCCAAGGATCAGTGATTGGATGAAGACGGGAGCTCAGACTCAACGCATCTTCACGCCATGGGCTTAGGCCACGCCCCATGGGCTTTTCATGCCGGATATACAACCGCCAGAAGTTACAAGCCCTTTTGAAGCCTCCAAGCTCTTTCCCAGTCAGACCCCTGGAATAAGGTAAGTAGATTGGACAGGGCAAGTAACCAATCCTGGGTGGGGTATTAAAGAAGGTGTGGGTGAATGGCTTAGTGTGGGTTACTTGGGTGAGGCTGGATAGGAAGTGGAGGAGGATGTCCGAGAGACCAGAGTAGGAGAGTGCTACAGGAGTGCAGAAGCTATTGGAGAGGGGTCTGTACATGGACGTAGAGAGTGAGTAGAGTAGCAGAGTAGTGGTGGGAGTGAGAGGAGGAAGTAGTAGTAGTGGTGGTAGCAGTAAAGAGTGGTGGTAGTGAAAGGAAAGGGGGAGTAGTAGCAGTAAAAGGTGGTGGTAGAGAGGTTGTAGTGGTGGGGAGTAGTACTGGGGTAGTATGGAGAAGAAGGTTGTGTAGGAGGTAGGGGAAGAGCATAACAGAGGTAACAACCATAGTGAGTGAAGGAATTTAGTAGGGAGAGAGGTAACATCAAATGATGGAGGTAGGAAGGCAGAGTGTGAGACGCGAAAGAACAGTGACAGGACGCCAGTGTAGGGGAGGGATGAGAGGGAGACCAGGCAGAAGGAGACCACCTCCCCTCTCCCAACTACCCCATAACACAAAGTGGGATGGGCTAGGGAAAGCTAGAAGACCCTTAGGGAGTCAGATAGCCACCATGTTTGGGGGAGCATCATTAGCCCGAGAATGAAAAGACAAATAGGGGTCACCTGGCAATAGCTAACAACAACCTGTTACGGACAACTGAGCTGGGGGGGGGGGGGAGGCCGGGGAAGTAGAATCTAACACTAGCACCAAAACCCCAGGCCCGGAAGACACCAGAAACACCTAAATCCACTAAACCAGCCTGTCTGAAGTCCAATAAACACCCTTGGACTTAAATCCAGAGTCAGAGTGGTTATTTGTGGCCGCTACCCAGTCACATGATATACTTCTAAGAGATAGGGTTTTGAACAATTGATTTGTTAAATCCTTTGGACTTCAAGCAGGGGAGCTGAAAGGCTAAGAACCTCTCAAGAGTAGTTTTATTGGGTTTGCGTGGACCACGCTGTCATTTTATTTTTGTTGTTTAGATTAGGGTATCTCTGCCGGAGACATGTACTTGTTAGGAAACATAACCCTGCAAGGGGAAAGGGAGAGAAACCATCTCCTAATAGAAATGCCACCTTCCGTTATCCCAAACCTCACACCTTTCTACTATAGTTAAATGTTTCTATGATCTCCCGGGGGACCCATAGGCGTTCACCCCATCTTACTCTGTGTGGTAAAAACAAAAGTTGGTTGAAATACTACCTGGCAGGTCACTGGTCACACTGCTCAGCCAACATAGCTCATTTGGGTTTGTTAAGGGTTTCTTCCAGCTCTACCAACGTTATCATTCTACTTTAGCCTGCAGACATAAGCCTAAAAGCCTTTGATTGGTAACCCTTTCCTTGCAGTTTCACACTTCTGACGTCTACTGGTTTTGCTCTCAAGCGAAACATCTGTGTCCATTCTGTCAAATTTGCCTTCTTGGTTATTAACAGGCGTCACATTTTAAGTCTCTATGTTCCTAGCCCTGCTTTTAATGCACCCATTTCTCTTCATCTTTTCTTCATTTTGTAATTAACTTTCTTCTATTTCTTAGACTCATTTTTCAGTAAGTAGGTCTACTCATATCCTTTCTTTGGCTTCGATTTTAAATTTCAAAACTGTTCCAAACAACCAGAAGTACAGATTGCTCACTAAATAAGCCATGATGATTTAAACTAATGTTGTGCTCAGTAGCAAACATGAGGCAAATGTCTTTGTTCCCTAGCTGTAATATCTGTGGCTTGCTCATTGCAACATATATGTCTATGATTGAGTTCCTAAAGACCAGTCAACATTTTCATAGTTATTCCTGTAAGAGGAGAATCCCAAAACCAACCTTTATCTGCCATTTCCCCCCCCCCCCCATGAATTAAAAACACTAATTTTCAGTAATCTCAAAATTGCTTGACAGGAACATTAATAGTGGCGGCCTACCATTAGGGGGCACAACCCGTACAATTTGGGTCCCAAAAAGAAAAATCCCATTTGCATTATGGCACAAGTGCCTTTTACTCGCACCACAATGCAAATGTACTATTTGTATTTACAAAGAATCAAAACATATTTAGATTCTCTGCAAATATAAACACTGTCATGATGTCCACAGCTGTGCAAGTACCAGGGCTGGTGACATGAAGTCTATGCCCGGATTCTAGCACAGCCCGTGAAAGGCATTAAAGATGCTGAAAATTATTCATTTAACGCCATTCATTTTCTAGAGTGGGCGTTAGAAAGTCCGGCATGTTGAGGAAAATAAATGGCTGGCTCCTCATCCCTCTCTCCTTCCCTCCCAGTGCTCGTCTCAGACCAGGGGCAGGTTCAGAGACCCTGGCACAGCCTGAGACGGGCAGGAGGTGGGAGGGATAGAGATGGAGGCTCCTGACCCACTGCATGCTGCTGGCAACAGGAGAGTGGAGCTGTCTGAACCATAAGTCTTTAAATGTGGTATCCAGTGATTATGCTGAATAATAGAGAATTACATTTTAACGAATAAAAAATAACAAATACCGAATTTAAAATTAAAATATGTTGGCGTGAGGTAAGGGGTTAAATCTGGTGGGAGGGGGGTTCGGGTGGGGTTTCAAACATGGTTAAACGGGGGCTTGTGGGGACCCCCAAAAAAAGAAAAAATTATATTTATTCATTAAAATCACGGTAAACCTTTACATTTTTATGGATGAATGTATCCATGTCACTGAATACATAGATGTGTGGGTTTTTTTGTTTGCAAGTGTGTGTGTTTGTTAGTGAGCGAATGGTGAATGTAGTAATATGTATGTGTGCGCGAGTGACTGAATGCTACATGAGGGAGTATTTGTAAATGATACTGGCCTACACTGGAGCTCATCTAGTGCGGACATGTTTCCTTGCTTTACCAGGTCATGATTTACTGGGTATCAAGGGTAAAGCCAGCATGAGCACTATCACGTGGCTTGACTGGGCTACATTGTTGCCGCCAGTCTGGACAGGTTGTCCTACTGTGGCACTGCATTTTCCGGCAAAGCCAACAGGAGATGCTCTTATATAGCAATACTAGTATATATTGATGCCATCTGCAAGAACGTGTATAGGCAAAGCCAGCATTCAATTGTTTAGACTGGCATGTATTGTGGGAAACAGCATAAATAAAATGTGCAGGATCAGCGAATGGCAGAAACCCCATTCCCCCCCAACGCTGCTTCGTTTGTTTGGACCCCTTTGCTCAGCTCGGTCACCCCTGTATATTTTTGGGAAATATTTGTGCCCCCACAAATTAAAATATTCACCAGCCGCCACTGCACATTAGACATAGGGCTTCTGGTAAATTCACATGCTCAAGAAACAACCTTCGCAAAACCATGTGTTCAGCCGATTCACTCACTAATAAATCGCACAGCTTGGCAAGTGACGCAAGAACATAGTTCAGAGACTTTAATGAAGGTGTAGGATGTAAGATGTACAGTTGAAGATTCCCCATTCCTTTATTATGTATGCAAGTAGACTGTACAATACCAATGCGGCCTCTTTAATGTCAACGCAAAGGGGGGGGAATGGGATGAGCTGGGAGGGCCAAAGTCACTGTCCCTTGTAAATGTGCCTGCATGTTTGAAAAGAGTAGCATCTTTTCTTGCCCCCACACCTATTGAGCACACTACTGGCAGTGTGTTTCCCTAAGAAACTACAGTTCCCAGAAGACCCAGTGGCGGAAGAGCAAGAAAACCAAATGGGAGACACATTGTGAGAAAGCTGCAGACTGTGGAACGATTCATACACCCATCTGGCAATACCAGTTCCCCATGCAACCCAGATTCAAACAATGATGGGGCCACAGAGCAATCCTGCCAGCATCCCAAACACACTGGGAAAGACCTCACATGAACTAGATTGTTCCCAGAGGGGGTTAGAAAGAGAAGGAGTTTGCCTTTATGCCGTCACAACCAGACAAACTGTCTTAGAAAGTAGGGAGTATCAATATCTAGATTCAATTCGGAGGTTGAGGGACACCTAGGATGAGGAGGGAACGCCCCATACTAGACAAGAGAGGATGACAGTGAGCCACTTTTACATTCTGAAAACAAAAACCCTTAAACTGTCTGTCATCGAGATTCGGTGTAACTATCTGGAACACAGATCATGATAATCAATGTCATATTTCGCAGATTAACAATCATTTGACATAGCAACCTTATTTACACAGTCAAAGCGCCAGGCTGTTGTCCAACAGAGAAGTTAAATGAAGCATTGTCCACCAACTCCTGCCTACCAATATTAACTCTGGAAGTTTCCAAATGATGAATGGCAACAATATTGTCAAACTCCACGACCCTAGATAAGGAAGTTGGTTCTAAAGTATTTAGTGTTGAAGTGAATTGGTTCTTTTAAGAAACAAACAAGGGACATGTCGGAGCATTACAAGCATTGACTTTAATTTTTAGAGTTTGAAAACGAAGCACATCACTCACAGGCTGTCCTTCATTCATACGTACCATCACTGCTTCTTAAAGTAATAACAGCCACATTTAGTTCAAGTATCCGCTCCACTATGAAGTCTTCTTCGAACAGATCACTGGCATTTTCTATCAGCATAACCAACATATCAGGAGTCATATTGTCTGGGACATTCTCCAGCACAACAGATGATGACATGAAAGTTGGTGGCTGTGCTTTTACAATGCAAGAGTCTTGGCATGGCTGCACCTGAAGCAAGATGTTCTGCACAGAGTGGATCTTGTGTCTCAAAACTTCCTGGGCATCTGGATTAAGGAAAGGATAGAAGTACAGTCACGTACAGCTGGGATAAACTTTAAGAGGTTCTTGACCATGGGATCTTCATTATTAATGAAAGAGTAGGATATTTCTGTGCACAATGAGAATCTACAAACAAATTAATGGGAGGATTTCTTTGAAATAACCAAATACAAGTCCAGTGTTAATCTGCAACACACTTTTAATAATCTTAAGAAATAAGAGCAAAAGGTGGTTGTAATTTTATTTTTCAATTGAAAACAAGAAAAGTTATCCATTTAATGTAGTGTACACAGTGTAGACCGCTGTCGCCTTAGTAAAAAGCAAGTAATGGTATGCAGCTGTCAGCTAGCCTTCAGTTCATCGTTTCAATTCCAGTTAGAGGTTCCCTGAACACACCTGGATTTGTAGCCTGCTTTTCCCACCATCAAGTGCTCCTTTTTTGAATAATTTCCATCAATAACTATTAATTCTATATTTACAAACAGAAACAAAACATTTCTGTCAGGATCATCTTTTTATCTTGGCCAATATGTTTCCCCCTTTATATGCTCTGCTTAACATGTGCTAAAAATGATGGGTGAAGATGATGAAACCGATGAGTACAATTCGTGCATGTACAATTTGTCAGAAGACCACTGCACTGTGGACTGCTAAGCCTGCCAGGATGTGACGCGGTAGGTGTTCAGGGAAAAGGAATGACTGAAGCAGACCCTGTGCCAGATGAAAGGTCAGATCATGGAAAGCTTGCAGAAAAATAACTTCAACGGAAGCATGTCTCATTCTCATTAGTATAGTGCCAATGGCTGCACAGACAGCAAAGTAGCACACACTGCAACTGGCAAAGTTACCGTCTATTCTCAGACCAGGTCTGCCTTTCCATCCTTTACCTGATCCCCCCCCCTGCCTGGAACAATCCAGATTCCACTTGTAACTGTACCCTCACTAGTCTATCCGCTGTACATATTATATTATCCTATTATGGTGTGCCCTTGCTGAGCAGCTCTGCTGCATGTAAGCCAAGTTTGTGCTACATTAAAATAAGTACAAGATCCCATCAGGCAAGGATGGGCATGATGTGATGCCCTAGATCAGAGTTTTCTGGCTCCACAAAAGCAAGAGGCAAAGTAATCTCTCTTTCTGACTGGAAAGGCCATCTCTTCTCACCAGACGTCAAGGGGCTACATGGTGACATGCAGGTCAGTCTCGAGTCGCTTGAGAGAGACTTTGATGCCAAGGAAAGGGATCACTTTATTTTACATTCTTTTCATTTTATTTTGTACCAAGACAATACAGAAAGTAAAAATGCATTCAGGATTCTTTGTACAGCTAATGAGGCGACTCACATTGTGGTGTGCCTTGAAAGAAAAGCTGGTTAGTTAATTTTTAGTATTGCAAAAAAATCTTTTAATAAATAAATAAATCAAGTAGTAACTGTTGTATCACTGTTCAACAAATAAAGAAATCACTGAAAAACAGTGATCATTGTGTTTTGCGATTCCTACAAATGCTAAATTCTATTGATCAACGTTTGAGAAGTGCCTGATGCACTTCTGATGCCCCTTCATGTTCAGATGCAGTGAGCGGGCGACTTTGAGTGCCATGTAAAGTAAGCTGCAATAGTTTACAAGAATCTTATGCAGATAGCTCCGCGTGCCCGGTCGCTCAATAGAGAGATGGCTCTAAACAATGGAAGCCTAGGGACACGTTCCTCATTAGCGCATATGAAGTCAATTTAGGGAGACCAGATATCTCTATATTTGTTGTACTAATTTGAGATATTCATATTTTCAGTGGTAATCCTGCCCAATGGTGATGTGCTTTCAGACAAACTAAACACCAATGCGTCTTCTGCGTCTTTCACATTAGCCTTCTTGGGTGCGCATACATGTGAGGTGATGTAAAGCCTGTGCATTTGCAGTCAGTCTTCTTCAGAGGAATGTGACCAATCCTTCGATTTTGTCAATTCTCCCTGAGGTGGAGCCCATACCCATAAGGCCAGGGAGGTGAGCTGCTACCCCCGATAGTCCCCATGGGGGTGGTACTCAGCAGGAGGATCTCGTGGGGAGAAAACTCCCCTCTGGGGACAAGGACAACTATCCAGGGGAAACAGTATTCCAACCCTATACCCACCACCTCCCATATGCCCCCATGTCCCTCACACATCACCTCCATGTTACCTAACCACCCCATGTATGTGTTTAGGGCCATAGTGCTGACCTCTACTGAGACGAAAAAGAGGACAGATAACCCAAGTAACACCTACAGGACTCCAACTGAGACCAAGAAGAGGTGCAGAGCCATGAAGAATACCTAGTGGAAGGGGGGAGAGGAGGGAGGAGAAAAAAAAGAAAGGAGCTCAGCAGGGGAAAGGGGGAGAGAAGGAGGAAGAGAAGAGTAAGGTCTTGAGGAGTTTCCGGAACTTAACATGCTCTGGCTCATGACCGATTCAGGGAGGCTGTTCCAGAGGGAGGCCCCTTCAGAGGATAAAGATCTACCCCCAAATCTCTGTTTGTGAAAGCGGCTCACCCGCAGAGAGTTGGAGGAGGATGAACGGAGGACTCTAGAGGGAGAGTATTTAGGAAGAAAGCGTTGTAGATCATGCCGGCCCGGGCCCCAGAAAACCTTGTGGATTATGCAGAGGGTCTTGAACTCGATCCTAGCAGCCACGGGGAGCCAGTGGAGGGATTTCAGCAGCGGAGAGATGCAGTCCCTAGGCTTGAGGCCAAGGATAAGTCTTGCAGTCCTGTTCTTGAGTTGTAGAAGACAGAGTAGAAATAGGAAGATTGAGAAAGAGGCTGTTGCAATAGTCCAGTCTACAGAGAACCAGGGTCCTCGAGGTGGTGAGCCTGTGGGGGAAAATGAGAAAAGGAAGACTACCTCTGAGGAGGTGCAGTTGGTAGTGTGAAGTTTTGTAGAGGTCTGAGTTGTCAGAAGAGAAGGAGAGAGTGGAATACAAGATGACCAAGATCTTTTGCCTCATTGGCACGTCCTCGCGCAGGGCAAAGGCAGGCCGGCCAGTGTGAAAATGGGAAAGCGGGAGCAGGGGTCCTATTGAGGATGGTCTCCGTCTTATTGGCATTTAGGCAGAGATCGTTAGCAGCACACCAAGACTGAATTGCGGATAGACAGTCAGAGGTGAGAGAGGAGGATGAGGAGGAGTCCGAGGGTAGCCTGAAAGAGGGCTGCGTGTCATCTGCATAGCACTGAAAGTTAGAGGTAAAGGTAGAGATGCTGTGCGCCAAGGGGGCCATGTAGATATTGAAATACCAGGGGGGGGGGGACAGGTTGGATCCCTGGGGGACACCACAAGTAGAGAGAGTGATCGAGGAGATAAAGGACCCAAGTTCCACCTGGGAGGGCCAGTCAGAGAGAAAGGAGGCAAGCCACGCCAGGGCCTGATCTGTGATCCCAGGGAATCAAAGAGACGGGTGATCAGTATTTTATGGTTTACCGTATCGAATGCAGAAGAAAGGTCAAGAAGCATGAGGACAGAGGGAGAGTTAGAGTCAAGATTTGAGAGCAGGTTTTCACGGGTGTTCGGAAGAGCAGTTTGTGCCTCTGGAGGCTCTAAAGCCAGACTGTGTCATGGAGACAACCAAAAAATTCAGTGTGGAGGGTAAGTTGAGTGATGGCCAGCTTCTCCTGGAGTTTTCCCAGGAAAGGGGTGATGGAGATCGGGCGATAGTTTGCCGGAATAGACGTGTTGGCTGAGGGCCTTTTGAGCAAAGGATGCACAAGAGTGCTTGAGAGGAGAGGGGAAAACGCCAGTGGGAAACGATAGGTTGCAGAGGTCGGCGAAGGCTGGAGCAACAGTGTCAATATTGTCCTTGATGGTTTTAGAGGGGTAGAGGTCCACCTGTTTAGAAGAGTTTTTCATAGTCCGGACTAGTCTAGATACCTGGTGTGACAGGGGAGAGGGAGGATAGATGAGGGGGAGTAGTGGGGGTGGCCAAATGGGGTACAAGAGATGTTGATGCAGGAGGGGGAGTGGAAGAGAGGGAGGACAGGATGTTGTGTGTTTTGGTGGTGAAATGTGCTGCCAGGGCCGAGCAAAGGGCCTGGGTGGGTGCAGGTGGAAGATGCAGCTGCAGTAGGGTTGGCCAGTTACCTGCAGACTTTAAAATGTTCAACCGTGTTGTTAAGATGCCGCAGAGATGCGGGCTTGAATGTAGACTCTTTTCTTGGAGCGGGTGCCGAGTCTATATTGCCGTTGAAGAAGGCCAGTTTGTCAGAGGGTGCACCTGAAGATCCCCATTTCCGTTCCGCTGCTCTGCACTTACGTTTAAGGGCAGCCAGGTCGAATTCGTACTAAGAGTTGCACTTTTTGGCAGGCTTCAGTCGGACCCTCATGAAAGGGGCAAGAGTGTTGGAGATGGAACAGTGAACGCTAGAGAGGGCTGTATCAGGGTGGGAGTCCGCCGCAGGAGTAGAAAGAGGAGAGTAGGTGGAGACAAAGGCAGACACCGACACTCTTTTCATGGGTCGGATGACCTTGAAGGCAGGAGGTGGTGTAGAGTGTGCCATTGCTTAAGAAGAAGAGAGCTTCAAGTGAGAAGAGAATGATCTGTCCATGAGTGTGAGCTACTAGGAGGAATAGAAAGTGGGAGGTCTGGAGAAGAGCACATCCCAAGATGTGGCTAGCAGTGTGCGTTGGACCAGAGGGTACAATGGCCAGAGAACTTAAATCTGTGACAATACTGCACCTTGCATGCCTCTTTCTGTGACAGAAAAGGCTAAGAATATTCGGGCATTCACAGCAACAGTGGGTTACAGAGACACCAATTTAATTTCTCAAAGACTTCTGGTGTCCCCCGAATCCCCCCTCCCACCCCGCTACTCTCTCTGGGAGACCTGCTGTCATAAGGGCTCGGGAAAGGACTATGAGGAGCCAGGAATGAGACTCGGACAAAGGGGAGTCATGGTTTTGGCCAAAGACTTATTGAAATAAAAGTGGGTGGGAAATGCTGCTCGGTCCCTGCTCCAAGATGTGCTTCTCTACCCAAAACCAAAACTAAACGTGTGTCAATGTCAGAAAGTCCAAAGCAAAACCATCCCGTGTCCAAAGTACTATTCTTGCCCTCACATTCCAACAAAATTAACTTGAAGTGAAAAGGATAAATGTCTTTGGCCTCGAGTGGTGTGTAAATGTTCAAAGAAAAAATACCCAACTTCAACACAAAAAGTTCCAAAAGGATAGAGTTCCTTATTCCAGATGGTGGTTTACCTTCTCCTGGATTTTACTTCACTCTGCTTTGTATTCAAGAATATCAGTTTGTTAAGTTTCTCTTGATCCACAAAACAACTTGGCTGATAGTCTGTACTTCGTTAGGATACCTGGTGTACTCTCCCGCCAGGTTTTTTCTATCCTCTTTAATGCGTTTCCACAGCTTTTTGCTAGTCCTGATGTGGACTTCTTGGTGCAATATATTTTACACACAGTTCAGAGTGACCGTGCCTGGTATACTCTCCTGCCACGGACGGACGTATGAACACACTTGCAACCTGCATCTGCCTGTTCTAATCTCCTGCCAGGGCTTTTCATACATATATACTCTGAATTTGCCTGGTATACTCTTGTGCCAGGGCTTTCCTCATGTGGGCTTTGCGCACATATACAAACTTGATAACCTGTTGTATTTGCTTTATGTAAGGGAGGCATGGTATCACAAGTATGACACAGACACAAAAGTTACAAGCTCCAAAACCTAGATTCTTGGGGTTTGGAAAAACTCTGTTGTTGCCCTATAGCTACGACGGGAGTAGTCTACCATCAAATAATAAAGAAAACCCAGTCGTAGTCAGTATGTCAAATTTTAATGGCCTATACTAACAAAACCTAATGCCTGCCCTAGCTCTTATACAAAAAGAGTGTACAGTGGAATGTGTATGCAAAGAAAAGTCAATGTTATAACAAAGGATCAGTGTGGCAGAGTCGGCTCTCCTCCCCACGTCGGGACAGCACAGAGTATGGTGCCCCACATAAACAGGATGACACTGGCTCAGGTTATCAAAATAAAGGTAGTTCAAAATGGGGGTCAAGTCTCGCTTTGCCTTCCATGTTAAAGTCACTTTTCCGGCTTTCTAAAAGTTCTTTCACAGTTCAACAAATGTTCACGTAGGTCTCCCTCTGTCAGGCACGGACCTTTCAATCAAAAAGGGTCCAATTCAACATAGATCTCCCTCAGTCTGGCTCAGACCCTGCAATCACAGCACTTGCAGGGTTTCCCTTCCACAAGCTTCATTCACATTATTTAGGGGTTCCCTTCCCCTAACTTATTTCATGTTTCCGGTCTCCCTCAGCCGGGCTCACTGATGCTGAAGACTTTACCATAGACCTCCACAGGACCACTTGGACTTTCACTTCAGCTTTCCATTGATGTTATTTGCCGCAATGTATCTTGGTATTGGTAGTGCTATACCGCAAAAAGAAAAGTTCAAAGAAATCATCCACTTCAAGTAATCACCTTTTAACCAGGGGAAAGGGGAAGTTTCAGAGTTTGTTCACTTTGCTGCTTTATAACAAGACATCAAACATTTCAGAGAGACTTTAGGGTGGGCCATTTCCTTTCGCCGGACCACTCAAATACTCTATCACTGGCTTCATGCTCATCTGCAACTTACAAGTTCATTACTGGTTTGCTTTCTTTCGCGTCTCCTCAGCACGTGTGCAACCTTCAAACGTGCAATATACTCTTGCAGCTTCAATCTTTTCTTGACACAGACTGGCCTTTCATTTCTTTCCCTAACTCACTGGTTGTATACATTCCTTTCTTGTCTTTGCAGTTTTGATTCATGAGTTAAGGTCGATACCACAGGCTTGGCCTCGCCTCGCCTCGCTAACTCTGTCATTCACCCGGGAAGGTCACCGGCATCCTTGAAACACAATGCAGGCCTCTTCTTGTCTGGGTTTTGGCTGTCTCCGCGTCTCCTGCACGGTTTCTTGTATTATATCTGCCTAGTATATTATCGTACCAGGGCTTCGAATATGTATATTGCATACACGCACAAAACCAGAGTCCCCTGTACTGGTTCCGTTCTCCCTTTTCGAGCAATGCTCACTTGCTCGTGCTCTTTCATGTGGTTTATTAACCATTATTCAGTTTTGGCATGGATGCCAATACACCTAGGTGTCCCCGCTGTCCTTGGGTGGACTCACTGGCGTATTCTGTTTCTCCCACGGCAAGTTCAGAGTTTCCTTCCTTCCTGCCGCCTCTGGTTCTCGGCTTCGCTGCCTCTCGCAGTTCCTGCTGGTCCCTTCTGCGTCGTTTTAGGGCTTCGGTAAGGTGGCGGCTTACTTCCAACACCTGTAAACACCCAGAAGTCTGTTTCCGGCATTCCTGCAGCATGTTCTCATTCACAGTCAGCTTCCCTTCTCCTTGATGAGCCAGTTGGCGCCACGGAAAACTCTCCAGCCCCAGAGTCTCTCAGTCAGCCTCAGTCAGCTGCTTTGCCGGGTTAAATTTCCCGGACGCAGATATGCGCTCCCAACAACTGGCGCGCAGCATGTGCTCTTGGCCTCCATTGATCTGCATTACTCGGCTCATCATCTTCGTCATAGTATTACCGTATTTATGGAAATGGAAGTCTGTTCTGACGACCTGCATGTAAAGTATGGGTAAGCGTTCTCAGTGATTTTTAAGGGCAAGTCCGTTCTGGATGACTTGTAGATAGAGTCTGAGAAGGTGTTGTCAGGAGTCTTAAATGACAAGTCCGATTTTGACGGCTTGCATACAGATTTTGTGAAAAGGTTTTCAGTGCCCTTCCTAGAAGGATGAGGGGAGGTATGACAATATACCATCGCGGCACTGGGCATGGATGGGGTATCCTCAAAAGAAAAAGGGGGATACCATGTATCGTCCGATGATGCCATGATACTCTCCAAGAGGCTGTCTCCTCCCATGTGATTCTCCCTCATATTGCCGTCCCCACGGTGAGGATCAGGTAGTGGCTGCTGTGCGCTGACCACACAGGGAGAGGCCACCGCCGGGAAAAGAGTAAGGACACCATTGGATTCATCACAGGACATACAAAGAGTTCATTTGTTCTGCCGGATATGATATAAATCGATGCCGAGGAATTTTTCTTGATTGCCCAGGTATTATCTACAGATATGTATTGGGATAACAGATCTCTTACATTCCATAGAACATTTATTTTACAAATCTCATTGAAACAAATCATACAAGTTGTTTACAGTATTCCATCAATATTATAGAAAAATATATAAACACCCCCATATTGCATACAGTAAAGTTATTTTAAAAGACCTTAAGCAAGAAAATTCGATTTCACAAACAATTTGATCCAATGTACTGTATAACCAATAATCGTCTTAGTTAGCTGCATTCAGACAGTCATCAATCCCATTTGGGTTATCCCACCACCCATTTGTCTACTTGAATCTTTAATTGCTTTGACATGGATCAGGGGTCACTTCTTTTTTTTTAATATCTTTAGAGATTGAACATTTTACAGCAAAGGCACTTCAATAGCTATTGTGATGAATCCTGCAGAGTCCTCACAAAGAAGATACCTAAAGTCTCCTCCCAGGTGGCCAGATGAAGGCAGCCGCTACCTGCTCGTAACCCTGGGGGTGTTATTAAACAGGAGGATCACCTGGGAGGAGGAGGGACGCAGTATTTGTCTTCCTCAATGGGAGATATTTCAGCAATGCCAGAATATGTAATGGCTTGTTGTCAAAGTGAAGTTTTATTTCCCGAAGTCATCCATCTTGCAGGTTGTAAAAACGGTCATAATCCACTAAGAAACAGAACACCAATACCCAGGCCACTTATGAATTTCGTGCTCCCTCAAGTCTGAATTCATCACTTATTAAGAGAAAGACTTCCCTTCACAAAGTTGCCCACACTTGTAGCAATCAAATCTCTTGTGATAACCAGGAAAATAATAGATGTGGACATCAGAATTCTGATGATGCCAACTCTCCTTTAATAAAACAAACATTAACTACTTTTACAACTCTTTCTAGAAATGTAATTAATGCTAAGAGTGAAGTTTAAGATAAGAGTTAGAACAAAAGCGGTATCTTGAACATTGGGTACTTGAAGTCCCACAATGCCCAAAGTACTGAGATGAGGAAGAAAGCCTCAGAGGCACTGGACTGCAAGGTGCAGTCTAATGGCTCCAATGACCCACACCAGAGAGGGGCGGTTGAGTATATAAAAGACACCCTCAGGTGCAGGCCATAGGAAGAAGCAGAAGGTGAAGTGGTTGCTGGGCCTTCACGTTGCAGTGGCAGCTACAGAAGAGGGGAAGCAGAAATGCGGGTGACGCAGTTACATAGCGGATGCCGGTCCCGAGAGGGTCTTAAACCCGAATGGCCTTGTATGCAGAAGTTGTACAGTGTGAAGCGTTGTTGTGAAATGCTTTCCCCTTGATGGCCTAGTATGCAGAGGATGCACGTGGGAAGCGTTGCAGTGAAAAGCTTTCCCCCTGAAGACGTGTGCTCCGGTGGCAGGCAAGCACCAAAGTGCTCCTGGAGCAACGAACATTCCATTCCCAGTCGGCGCAGGCCGTGGGACGGCAGCTGTAGGAGTTTGCCGTGCAGGAGGCGGCGGAGGACGCAGAAGACACTGTGGCAGCAAGGCGAGCAGACTGGTATGCAGCAACCGGTGAGTTAATCAAGAGTAGGTAACCCCGGTACAGACCGTAAACACCCGCTGGCCAAGTGTTATCTTGAATACCTAACAGATTTAAAGAAGTTGAAGTGGCACTATAAGAACTTTAACAGACAAGAAGAGAAAGGTTATATTCGTTACCCTGAAAGCAAGCATTATTGCCAAGAAAGAGCAATATTAAAACCAATTCACAAAAACCATAATTGCCGAAGTCAAGAAAGGGCAATACTAAGGCAAACTTTTAACTACCTTTGCCAAAGCGAAGAGAGGGCAAATTTGAAGCAAGCGAATGAGGCACTAGTTGGAAAAGACCCCAGCAGGCATTGTCTAAAGCAAAGAAAAGCAAGTGTGCTAGCAAGCCATTGTCAACAAGTGTTGCTGTGGAAGTGGGAAAACAAGAGTGGCAGGAGAGAAGCCCTCCTGATAGGAAGCATTCAGAAGGAGAGAAGCATAACCTGCATTGCATGTGGCAATCACAAGGATGGTACAAATAGCACCAATGTGCATCATGTCTTTCTAGAAGAAGTAGTAACTTTTGCTGCTGTTAAAAGCCGATGGCCTTATCAAATGGTTTGAAGTGATCTTTACCACAGAAGAACGTGTAGTAGTGCTAGGAGATTCTTTAAGCTCTGGCAGGCGAGTTTACGAGAGCAGGGACTTTGTAGTGGTAGGCAGGTTAGTGGACCAAGAATGCATCATTAATGTACTGTGGTGGGATTACAAGTTGTTAAGAAGTGGCTAGACCACCAAAAAGCCTTTTTTGTGAACTGTTGTGAAACCATCCTGATGAAACATTGCTGTGGATACAGTTGAAATGTGGAAGTGTTCTTTTGATTCCTAAGGAGAAGAAGTTGTGTTGGACGTGTTGCCTTAGGTGAAGAGATTAAGACTTGTTGTCTAGGTGAACTGTTGGTTGCAAGCAAAGTGGAAGTCTTTTGAAGTAAGAAGAACTTTGTACACTGGAACTTGGTTGCAAAACTGAACTTTTCTATTCTAATTGGAAATCCTGCGGAAGGGAGATCCAACGCAGGTTGCAAAACAGTTATTTGGTCGATGTTGAACCCAATTGTTATTTCTGTAATATTTGAATTGTCATACATTTCTTTTATATGTTGAATATATGTACAAGTCTGAGGGACAGATGATTCCTTTTACTAGAGCGTTTCCTGTAGTTTATTTTGATAGGCAGGGAATCCTCGTTGTGTTAGCGATAGTGAGGCGTTTGTCCAACCCTTTTAAGTTAATAAAATGGCATCTTGTGAAACACTCTGTTGTGCGCCTCACATTTCTGACCCCCTCACACTTTCCTCATCAAAATTATGAATTGTGCCTTCTAAAATTCTTTCAAATACATTTTCATAAACTGTGCTTATCTGTTTATTTATGGGAATTTATCAAATTGTTTCAATTGCTAACACGGCTGTAGCGATAATAAGACACTGCATCACTCAATACTTCTATTAAACTTATCCAGGATGTGGACTACTATATAATTGAATCGCTTACTAGTGGCATACATTGCCCTACTTCGCTGCGACTATAAATGTCACCTTGTTGATCGAATGGCAATGAATCCCAAACTGCCTGTCTATTATGAAGTTACACTCAGCCCACTACTCAACACCACTCGAGTACCAGCGAAGTTAATTAACTCTGGAGCATTCGGCAATTTTATGGATGCAACATTCGGTCTTATGCACAAAATACCCACTATACAGAAGGGCAGCCTGAGGCGGTTCATGCAGCTGGAAAGATTACCAGGCAAATCCTTAACTGGCCTACAGCCTCACTGCAAGGACACCATGAACGATATCCTTCAATCTCATAGAAGCTTCTGACTTTGGAATAATATTAGAGGTTCACTGGTTGTCAGAACACACCCTAGAGATTGATTGGTTTACCGAGGCGCTGAGCGTTTGCTCTCAGTATTGTGCTTCTAGTCATCTTTTATCCATGGGCGACTCAAGCCCATGCCACTTCTCATCTGGAGTACACACCATAAGGGCAGTTACCACGGTGTTGTCTGAAATTCTATGGGGATGTCTTTTGCAAAACCTCCCCATAGGTATTTCGATTGTCCTATTGACTCGATTCCTGGTATATCAGTTGTCCATGCAAGAATCTATTCCTCGATAAGAGGACCAAAAACTCAGAATATCTAGAAACCCACCCCTACGTCATCAGCACCATCTCCTCTGTTTTTGTACCCAAGTGGGAAGACAATCTCAGGCCGTTTGGACTACCGCATCCTAAACGCTATAAACATCAAAATCTGTTACGCGCTACTATTTAGGTTTCTGTATTCACAAAGCTCAAGCTCAAGGGGTGCGAGAATCCGTATTTCTGTATCCAGTACAGACTCTATAAATATGTGGTTATGTCATTCAGGTTACGCAAATCCCCAGCAACTTTTCACTAATTAACACACTTTTCTGAGACATCTTAGACCAGTTAGTTATTTATTTGGACAACATACTGATTTATTCCAGTACTCTTGAGCAACACATCCGAAAGTTTCAGCTTGTTATTGAGAGAATACAGTCTATATGTCAAACTAGAGAAATGCCCATTTCATGTCAAGGACGTTGACTTCCTGGAGTTTCCCCATCACCCCTGAAGGGATTCGGATGAGTAACAAGAAAGTCCAAGCCATTCTGGACCGACTAGCTCAGACCACACAAGACCTTCCAGTCATTCTTGGGTTTTGCCAGTTTTAATGGGAAGTCTGTGTATTCGTTTTCTACTCTTGCCGCCCCACTTACTGACCTTAGCAAGCCACCTCCATGGTTCGTTGGTCATCTGAAGCACAACATGCATTTAATGATCTAAAAAGGGTGTTGACCACTGCAGCACCCGAATCCTGACCAGCAGTACATCGTGGAAGCCAATGCATCTGTAATTGCATGGGGCAGTGGAAACCCATAGATCTACGCAACCAAAGCAGCTTCATCCTGTAGCATTCTTTTCATGAATGTTCAGTCCGGCTGAACAACACTATACCATCACCGAGTGAGAATGGTTGGTGGTAAAGCACCATTTTCAAAAATGGGGTCATCACCTGCAAGATGCTACGGAGCAAGTCATGGCATATACAAACCACTGCAATTTGCAGGCTTTCATGTCATTGAAATGCACAACAGCCTGTCAAGCAGAATGGCACTTATTTTTCTCAATGTTCAAATCAGTTGCCACTTATCGCCTTGAGTATTAGCATAAGAACGCAGATACCAGTCACAAGTGGGAGATGGGCGTACAGCCCAAGGACCCTGTTCCTTAACCAGAAAAAGTAATACGTGCCTGTACACCCTCTCGGTCCCTAGTAGAGAATCGGGCATTGGGTCCGGTCCCATTCGAACAGTCTTCCCGATTTATTTTGATTGTTATCAATGGCCTCCCTTATGTTCAAGACCGGTTGTTGCGACCTTCCGAACAACATCAGCTCACTGCATTGAAATGGTGTCACAATGCCAAGATAGCAGGCCATCCGGGCCTACAAAAGACCTTGGAACTACTAAACGGGTGGGGTTGGTGGCCTTTGATGGAAAGGGAGGTCATTGACTACATCAAGGACTGTTGTGTGTATCCAAGAGAAAGCCGATCAACAGAAACCTATGGGGTTTTTGCAACCAATGCCCATACCACATAAGTCTTGGTTCATGGTTTCAATGGATTTCATCACTGAGCTCCCGATTAACCAGGGAGACGATACGATCTAGATGGTAATCAACTTTACCAAGATGGGTATTTTTCATTCCCCGACAGGGGCTTCCTTCTCCACCAGCCCTCATTCATGGAATTCTTCTGTTTCTTACGTTTTAGAGGGCTAGAATTTCAGAGATATTGGCCATAATAGAAGGCAGGTTTAATGACATTGTCAATAAAGTAGAATGCGGCGAGAAGTTTGTGTCAAGATCTAATAGATGCGCAATGTTGGCCGCTGTAAGATGTTTACGGTTGCGTGACAACACGTATACGTTGGACAGGTTTTTGAGTTTCGTAGGAAAGGAACTTTTCTTTTTTTTACTGTGAATTTTGTCAACAAATTGACTTTTTACACAACACAGAAGAAAACTCAGTAATCAAAACAGTAAATTCATCACTTAACAAAACAAGAGCTCATTTCATCAAAATCACCTACTAAAACATATATATCATCAATACCAAACAATTAAAATTTATTTAAAAAAAGAGAAAAACAAAAATGGAAAGAAGAAAACAAAAAGGAAAGAGAAAAGGCAGAAGAATCAGTCCATTACCGATTTGCAATTTCCTTCAATTCATCCTATAGTCTAATTTATCTTCAATGCCTCCAAGTTGAGATCATCTAATTCACAGCACCCAAAAATGGAAGTTCTTTCAATAATGCCATTACTTCTGCTTCGAGGAAAATGTCATGCCCCCGACTCATTCTCTGCCAGAACATCTTTGAATTTAGTATTCTAGGGTCATGTATGAATCTTTGTAGCTTCCTCTGTCTGATAGACCAAGTCCCCGAGCACTCTGATAACAGATGAGCAACTGTTTGTTCCACCCCATCTTCACACAGGTTACATATGTTGGGAAAGAAATTTGATCTCTAATATGTTGGATTTCTAGAGTCCGTACTAGGTTTAATTGAAATCTTAGAAAAACATTCGGACACCAGGATTCAGACTTTTCTTTAAATAAGCCGGAATTATCACTGTTGGTTTATCCAGTTCAGACCAAGAGGCAGATATTTTTCAAGTTCTCATTTTAGCAATTGTTCTCATCCAATCCATGCGTTTTATTGATTCTTTTACCTTCTGTGGGTTCTGCATAAAAATTTCCCTAGAGCTATCAGACATCTCCAGAATTTTTTCACATCTCAGCGAGAGAGTTTCTAGGAGCGGTTTATTATTCCATTTCAGTCGTTGAGCTACCTCTTCATATAACGAGTTCTTAGGTGGAACAAAGATCTACCTGTGCTGACTAATCCCCTTCCACTCCATAGTGGACAACATTGAACTAAGGCCCAGTTCAAATCGCACACATGAGATTGGGAGTGAAATTGGCAAAGCCAAAACATCCTTCCAGATCTTCCCTTCCAATCTATACCAGTTTGCCTCAAAAGCCTGGGAATTACATTCTAGTGCAGAAGTGATAGAGGGAATCACCTTCCCCACATAGTATTTTATTAGCGGGAGAATGGAAAATCGACAATGTTTGCAATTTATTCTTTTCATTTGGGCACCCAATTTTCTCAGCCTCGTCTCAATATCCGAAAGAAAATTATTCTTGGTGGAGAACGGCACCACCTGGGTCTCCAAATGGATTACTTCCCTAACAATTGGAATAGTCGAGGAATTTAATGTCCAAACATAGTTTTTTCTTGGTTTCTTCGAATGTTTGAAAATTACGATATTAGACATGTTTGGATTTATTGGATTTATTATCAAGTCGTTTAGAGTCATATTCTGCTAATATATTTAGCAGACGCTGTAAGGCAATTTGCGAGTGGTCCATTACCACTATGTCTTTGGCATAAGCCAACCAGTTCACCTTTCCATTCCCAAATTTCAGGGCCTCCCAAAATAGACCAAAATCGAAAGCAAACACCAACGATGAATCTCACCCCTTACAGTTTGCTTGCAAGACTAACCCAACCCACTCACACCGAATCGAGTCAATAACCCATAGTCCTCGATCGGTCAGTAGGTCCATGAATGAAAGCAAAGACTTTTTTCCCCAAACTTACTGCAATTGGTCCAGGCCCCCTGGCCTCCCCCACCGAACACACTTTAGCCTCACTTTCCGATGCGCTTCGGCCTTGAGCGGATGTTATGTAGCGGGGGTGTGCGTAAAAGTCTTGGACGTCACTGACTCTGTTGCAGAGTTAAAGGGGTCCCTCCTCGGCCAGGCTCACACAATCAGCTGCCTGGGGACTCTGTCAGCGCTGTGCTCACTCCGTCAGCACTGTTAGTAATTCCAAACAGATGAAAGGAGCCCCTTCTCGGCCAGGCTCACGCAAATGTGTTTCACCAATGTTTCACCAGTGACTGCTTCCACACACCACCAAACACACTTTCGCCTCAGTTTCTGCAAATGGAACTATAATGGAGAAGTAAATAAGTGAATGGTCTGACCAGGGGCATGGAATGATGTTCAAATCGTGACACGGGATGTTGGTAGTCGCAATCCAATCAAGTGTGTGTCCTAGGATGTGGGTAGGTTTTGTCACTTGTTGCTCAAAACCTAGTTCTGAAAGTGTTTTATGAACCTGTGAGGCATATGGATCTTCAGGATCGCCTAGCCAGTGGTTGAAATTGCCCCTCTTTCCCTCCTTCACTGAATCATAGCACCTCTCTCATCTTGCAGATGCATGCGGTCAGAATTCATTTACAGAACACCCAAAAAGCAGCGCAACGAACGGCGAATTAACAGGCAGAGAATCACCTTGATATTCAGTAGGCGAAAAAAGGTGTGGTTGTCCACTCGCCAATTGTTCCTACCAGATAGATGGAGGTTTAGGCCTTATGTCAGTCCACATTTTCCCTACCAAGGTTCTTAATCCAGTGAGGCAAACTTCCGGATTCATGGCATATCTACCACACCGTCCATGTTTCGCTCATTAAACCATGCCTTCCTCCTGTTCGCTAGTCAGCTCGGCCATCTCCTGTCTTGGTGAAGGGTTCTGAAGAATACAAGGTACACCCTATCCTGGACTTACAGAAGGTGAGGGGGGTGTTGCAATATATCATGGACTGGAAGGGATACAGGCCTGAAGAAAGACCCTGGCTACCAGCCGGTCAAGTGCATGCCCCACGCTTGGTCTCTGCTTTTCATCAACATTTTCCCATTGGTCCTGGCTGGAAGACGGGACACTGTTACAATTCCATAGAGAGCGCAGGCTCCCAGGGTCCCTACTCCACATTCTTGGTGCCTACACTGGTGGCTCTGGGAACAAGTCTGCCAACAAAGACATTTGCCAGAAGCCCAACGGGTTTATGAGGTCATCATGCCCGCAGTTTATCAGTTAAATGCAGAAACACATAACTACAAAGAACGCTTCCCCGGTGCTTCTCAACTTGCCCTTGGGACTTGCGCAGCACTTCGCCTTTGGAAATGCTAGGCAATTCTCCTCTGAACAAGAGTACCAACAGCCAGAGGAGAATTGCCTACCATTTCAGTGTTGGACTACCTATGGGTGGGACAAAGACTGAGGTGTATGGACATTTCTCCTGTGTGGAAAGTATAGTGAGCTAAAGCGTGGTCGAGACTCTCCCGGGGACTATCCACCCAAGAACAGGTCAATGGGCCGTGTTTGAACCAGTAGAGGGTTTCCCAGACCTTTTTATGCATACTTCATAAAAGGAAGCTGAAAAAAACCAAATAACAGACTGTCTATTATATTAATATATGCAATTGAGTATTTATAACTCAGAACCAGACAAAACGATATGTGGCAAAAATGCCCAATTCATACCTGGAAACAAAACCATAATTTAGATCCACAGACTGCCAACCCTTCTTAATAAGAGCAGTTCATAGACACCTAAACAAGGAATGGGGGCGCTGTTGACCAGCCAGCAAGATGGCTGCTTGAGCTGGGAGCTATGGTCCCACAAAATCCCATCTACAAATGAACCCTGCATTAATCCATTTTAACGGCATTTCAGTGGTCACTAAGCGCTGCAGAGGGGTCCTGGACTCTGCGGCTCTGTGTTTGCGTTGATATGTTCTCTGCTGGCGGTGTGGTGTGCCTCTGAAGATGTGGCTGACGAGGGGAGGAGCGAGGCCTGTGCAACTCATCTCTGTGGTCCGAAGGCCCGGCCCGCGTGTTCCCTGTGCTGGGGCTGCCTGGGGTGATGAACGTGGTGGTCAGCAAACTTGAGGGAGGCCCAGCACACAACCAGACAACCTGCCTTAATTCTCACCTTGATGCCGGCTGCAGAATTGCAGCCGGTGAGTGCTGTGTGCCCCTGATCCCTACTGGTGTTCAGCAGCCTCCGTCCCGCTGCACGTGGCCGCTCCATACCTTCAGAAGCGGCCCTGTATGGGCGATTAACATTTTGGCACCATCCTGCTGGAAGACACCCGGACGTGGCACTGTGGGGTGCGTCCTGTACCGGACAGTTTTCCTGCTCCTCACCTGTCAGGGACCCGGGCTGTCGGGGGCCACCCTGACCATTTGTGCAGCCATTGGATCGCAGCCTGGCCTGAGGGCGAGCCCCTTTATTCTCCTGCTGCGGGTGGAGGCGCTTTATTGGAATCCCGGAGGCAGACCGCAAGGGGCCGATGGAAACGTTTGAATGGTCAAATAGTGACTTCAGCAGGTTTTAGACAAAGTTCTCACTGCACTTCCTGGTGGAGCGTGCACATCTAGTGCTGGCTCCTGCTCCCAAGTCGGGCGCCCCATCACACCACCTTGGCCAGACTGCTCAACTACCGGGACAGAGATCTTATCCTACGTCTGGCTAGGCAGAAGGGCACACTTCGGTATAAGGCCTCAGACATCCACATCTACCCAGACTTCTCGGCTAATGTACAAGCCCTATGGAAATCATACGACCCTGTTAAGAAACTGCTGCACATCAGACAGATCCCTTATTCACTGATGTTTCCGGCCAAGTTACAAATTCAACATGGTGGTCGGGCGCTTTTCTTTGATAACCCAATCGATGCCAAGGTCTACATAGAAGCCTCTATTTCTATTCCGCTACCAAGGCATGACAGCAATTGCACCGCAGTCCTTGCCCGCACAATAATAGACCCGACATTATGGACAACAATTGACCAAGGTGGAAATTGAATTGACCTTTCCTTTCGCTGCGCCATTCATGGATATGTAACCTCTGAATAAATGGGGCCGGCTGCAATCATTGCAACCAGCTAAGCGATAGTAGTTCCTGTTCGCAGCGCACCCCAGGAAATGTCCAGCTCCTTTGTTGGGGTACATCGTCAAGTTGGGGGTGATGAGGAGGGTGGTGGGATGATGTCCGTCGAGTTGGGTTTAATGACGAACAAGTGGAACAAACGTTACCAGGGTTTGAATGTTTTGAAAATGTATGTACATGTGTTTCAATGCAAACCAGTGCAGACTGTCCTCCTGTCACACACTTCTACAAAACCCTTCCTGTTCACTCAAGCGAGAAATGTTCACTACTTAACATACCCATGATACTATAGCAGACGAGATCTCCTTCTTGACCGGGCATGTCCGGGGCCTCAACCACCCTATCAAGTCGCGTAAGGTAGCGGCATATATTAACCGTCATGGTCCGAGGGTGGTGATGCTTTAAGAAACTCACACCCAAGGGACGCTCAACACAAAGTTTGCCACTGGTTGGGGACCCCACCGTTATTACGCAAATTACTCTTCGCAGGCTAGAGGAGTGATGACACGGATACAACAATCACTCCCCTTTCAGGAAGCCAAGCGACATATAGACCCACAGGGGAGGTATGTCATTCTAGGAGTCAAATTACCCAGCATTGACACAACATTGGTTAATACGTACTGCACAAAACTTAGATGACCCAGAATTCTATGGTCAAGTGATGGGTATCCTCATAGGGGGCTGCTGCTCCCGTATCATTTGGGGAGGCAACCAACTCAATCCTGGACTGTGTGGTTGACCGATCAAGGGCCACCCAACACGAGTGGACGAATGCAGGACGCACGATTCTGCATATTATGTAACAAATTGAATTGGTTGATGCATGGAGGGACAGCAATCCTGGAGTACGCAAATTAACCTACTACTCGTGGGTACATGCATGACACGCAGTCCAGAATTTACTACTGGCTTGTATCTGCTGCACTCATGGCACAGGACTGTAGGATTCACCCTAGAACCATTTCGGATCATTCACCGGTCACACTGACAATAGTTTGGGACGTCCCACCCACCGCACTCCCCGGCGCATGCCTCCCTCATGCTAGTTCCAGTATTCATGGAGACACTGCGTAGCGAGGTTAGACTTTTTTCAGAGAAATTAAGGTCCTGTTCACATTCCTCTACAGTCCGGGAGGCCTTTAAGGTGTGGTTTAAAGGGAAAGTGATGGCAATATCCACAGGCACACTCAAGGAAACGAGAAGGGAGTTGGGGTAGCGTGGAAGCTGACCCGAGACAGCTTCAGAATGAATATGGAACGTCACACAACAGACCATTATTAGGCCTCATTAAAAGGGGACCTTTTGAAATTTACAGAATTGGCGGACAGAGAAGTCCGCTTGATGAGTTATCCTATTCAGTCAAGGGGCTATGGGGAGGCCGATAGACCAGGCCAGTTCCTCGCAGGAGACATTTGAGAAAGGGGGGGCAACACATCACTGTTATCAAAGGGACGTCAGGAAATATCCTTACTGCACCGGAGGCAACCAATGGCGAATTTCACCAATATTACAAGACTCTGTACACCAACTACGACAGGTGCACTAATGCAGAGCTGGCGAGCTACCTAAACGAGATCCCACTCCCATTGTTGTCGCACGAAGCACAGCTAGTGCTGAATCAACCACTCGCACTTGACGAAATCACAGAGGCAATAATGGCTCTCCATCCAGAAAGGCCCCTGGCCCAGACAGTATAAGTATGGAAATTTATAAGGAGCTCTGGCTAATCCTTCCTCCCATGCTGTTGAAGGTCTGAGAGGAATCCCTCCAGTTCGGGCATTTACCCCCTCACTCTCAAAAGCCGTAATCACTGTATTACTGAAACCCATCAGGCCAGCCTCTGAGATGGCCTCGTATAGGCCCTTATCCCTAATTAAAGCCGCCACAAAATGATTTGCCAAATTACTGTCCACCTGTATCCTGCCTTATATGTCGTCACTGGTTTTCCCTGGCCGCTCCACAGCGCTTAACTTGCGCAGACTATTCTGCATTATGTCTAAATTAACTCGAATGCCCAGGCTGTGACCGCCTCGGATGACGCAAAGAAGGACTTTACGTCCGTCTTGTGGCAATTTCTTTTTGCAGTGCTCCAGCGAATGAAGTTTGGGGACCTTTTTGTACAGTTCATTCGTATGCTGGCCCTGCAGCCAGAGCTCGCACAGGCGGCACGCTCTAGTCTGCTTTCCCCAAGGGCCGCGGGACGAGGCAGGGCTGTCCATTATCCCTCCTACTCTTCGCTCGGACGATTACGGCCCGTGCATGTGTAATAAGACTTAAAACACAACCACAGAGGTCTGCATATAGCCAGTCCACCACAAATAATCTCTACAGGCGGATGACGCACTGTTATGCATTCGAAATCCAATGCAGAACCTGGCCCCACTGTTGGAGGAGGTCCGCAAGCTCTCAACATATTCAGGGTAACACGCCGCAAGGAACATTAGATCAAGGGAAACCAGTGAATCTCCTAAATGTAGGTGCCATTCGAAAAAAAGAAAGGAATGATTGTTCTTTAACCTTATTACTCCAATTGGCGATAGAAATATGGACATTGACTCATACTACACGACTCATACTACATGAAACTTAAAATACTGTACCCACCTGATGAACCACTGTAATAAGGTGGGGAAACACGTGTTGGGGGAATTATAATATATCCGAGAAGAGAAATTATGTACCAGAGAAATGAATAGAAAAAGAAACTCACAACTTTAAAGGATAAAAAGCATACATTAAAATTTAAAGAACTGAGGTGCAAAACCACAGAAACTCGCATTCTTTTTTTCTCTATCTAGTATTTTGGGCAGCCTCAATATCAGAGAATCCGGATTTTGCAGACCATACACCAGGAAAAAACTTGAATCCATTATCTCACAAAATATTATATCAAGGACTCGCCATCAGTTGCTTTAAGGCTGTATATAAAAATCAACAAAATATTCTGGGTACCATATTAACAAATCGAAATCTGAGCTGTTCCCGCGGACTGACACTACACACGTCCCGACTGATTTGATGGGGTTCAGGTGGGCCCCGCACACATTTAAATATCTGGGCACTATGGTTTCCAGTTCGCATCGCTCATTGCTGATAGATAACCATGAGGCATACTTAGTGGCACTTGCAGATAAGCTGGGTATATGGGCTAGATACCCTAGGTCACTATATGGTAGGCTCTTAATACTGAAAGTGATAGTGGTTCCTAAACTACTGTACTATTTTAATATTCCCGTCTGGCCGGCATGCGCCTTCTTCAATAAACTACGCTCCTTGGTAATCAGCTATACATGGGGTCCTGGGGTTCCACAAAAGTGGGAAGGATTGTCTAAACAAGGCGGCCTTCAGGCCCCTGACTTTGAACTCTACTACATTGCCCGGCAGGCGCAGTACGCCAGCTATTGGTATTTCCCTCAGGATTGCCCAATTCATATGGCCTTCGAGACATACAGTGCCTCCCACTCGAACATGAAGTCAATTTTTCTTGCTAATCAACACGTGAATACTTGTACATTTGATTCAGTCCGTGCAACAGTAAACGCGTGGGCAAGATAGTTTAAGAGACTATGTGTCGACTCCATAATGCGGTGCGCTCCCCTTATGGAACTGCCCTGGCCTCCCCCAACGTTTGACAAAGATATTCAAAATATGTGGGATCCTGGGGAGACGCTAACTCTGCATGATCTTTTCCCGGGTGGGACTTTTGTCCCACATGGAGACTTCACGATTAAACTAGGTAATAACCCAATTAAAGTGCTTCAATACTTCAGAATGAGAACAGCCGTCCGGAGACGCTGGTCCTCATTCCCCCACAAACCGATTGACTGTGAACCACTGGGAATGGTAGTGACCAGTAAAGACTCTAGAAGACTGGTGTCACGACTGTACAAGGCTAACCAAACTTTCATCCACAGCGCCAAAAGGGAAATGGGAAAAAGACTTGGTTATTGCAATGAATTATGAACAGTGGTCGCGATGGTGCCGATTGGCAAAGGGAAGTCTCCTTGAATGCTCGGTTTAGACTGGTACAATTCAAGATACTAAATCAACTGCATTACATGCCTATGCAGATAGCAAGGTTCGCACCCACGGTCAACAATGAATACGTGAAATGTGGCGCAGCTGCCGCTGATTCCCAACATATTTACTGGAGCTGCCCGCAGATTGCCCAGTTCTGGCGCTCAGTGGCGGATGTCTCAAGTGATATTAGTGATATCCCCCCTTCACTTTCACCCCCCAAATACGTGCTGGGGGACATTGGGAAGCTACCCGTGAAGATTTGCCAGCTTTTCAATTTGGAGGGCCCGATTGGCAAAAAATGCATATTGAAGTACTGGAAATCTAAAGCCGACCCCGATTTAATGTATGGTTTAGGGAACTGATATATAGCAATGAAAGGGAGGCGGGCTACATTTCGCGGCTTGCACCTATCTGCAGACCGAAGGACATATGGGAACCATTCCGCGAGTACCTACAGAAGACGACTGTCTCAGTGAGTCCATGGTGGGATAACGTATCCAATACTATGCACTGGCTCTGCATAGCGCGATTGGTTGACTATTGTTGGTTTTAAACAAGATTGTAACACACACATGTATGTGTTTAGAGGATGCATGTCTGTCACTGCACTAAATAAAGTTTAAAAAGAAATAATCTAAACAAGGTATATTACTAAAAATGTGAGCAAAAACGTCAAATATCAGTATGGTCTTATCTGGAAACCTCTCGCCTTTAAAACACTAGTGGAAAAAGGAATATTCTCCTACTTTCATTATTCTTAAAAAGGTCAAATGGGCCCACGGCTCTTCTCATAAATCGGCTATCTTTATGCATAGTGTTGCGGGTCAGATAGATGCCGAGTGTGGGTTGACATTTTCACTTGCTATTTATTAAATAAGAAAAAGGCCCAACTTTCCCTATTGCTATGTGGGTGTTCCCTGCCTATATAAATAACTATGGTGCTTGTCGTCAAACAAAAAAAATTCTAATTGACCCCATCACTAGTCTACCAAAATATAGTCAGAGAATGTTGCTCATCTCCCGATTGTCTTTTCTTGCAATGTTTCTTCTTTGCTTCAGACTTCTTGTTAGTAGGATAACTTTAACTAGTCTCGTCACCTTCTGCACAAGTTCTTGTAAAATCTTTCAAAGTTCTTCAGGTTTTTCCCACGGCTTTAGGGATTTTCTTCCAGAAATCCTTTTCAACTCTCTGTTGAATCATTTGCTCCACACCGATATGACACTCCTGCAACATATACTTTCCTATATGGGATATCGTTTCTTGCCAGTTACTTTTCACCCCCCAACCCTCTTTCTCACCTCTGTGTTTGGTTTTGTAGAATTTTTTTCTTATGGGCTTCCCTTGTCCTGACTTCATAGAATTCTCCTTCTAAGTTGTTACTGTCTCTCCCTCTTAACACTTGTGGTACTATCCCCTATTCCCACAGTATTTGTGTTCCGGTCATAATTATCTCTTTCAGGTTTTTCAGGGCTCTCTTCTCTCAGAGTATTCGCTCTCTCTGATTTATTCCACTTTTCATTTCTTTAGCCTATTGGTACTTTCCCCTCTTCCCGGGGTTAAGTTCCCTTCTCCTCGGCTTCTCTCTCCATACCAAACTGGGCTTCCAGCATATAGCTCTCAGAGCAGTTCTGAAAGTCGCAGGCTCTGCGGCTCTCCTTAGTTCTGCGTCTCTCGGGTGTGATGCCCACAGGGGGTTCACCCCTGCTTGTGTACGCGTCCCGCTGCTACACCTTGTGTGCTCTCCTCCTAGCCTCCTCGTCCAAGTTAAAGGAACAGCTCCTTTTAAAGAGACAGATCCTCTTTCTTGTTGGTAACAGTATGTTTTAGTTTTGTCTTCAGCAAAGTCTCTGAATTTTATACTGCATCACATCGGATAGTCCCATGCATTTCACCATGGAGAATGACTTAGGAGAAAAGGAAAATAAGGAACTCTCCAAGGGGAGTCTCTCGCAGCGAGGTCCCACTTGTCCAGACCTCTAGGCAGAGTCTTGTGAAGCAGGCTCACCTCCCTAACCTCAAAGGTCCGATCGAATCATGCTATTAACTTTTCCCAGTTAAACAAAAGATCAAAGGGGGCAAATAATCATCTACTAATCCATATGCCCCATTCGTTATGACTTTTAGTTCTAAACGCATCATTTAAGGCGCATGAAAGAAAACCAAGGTGGAAAGTTAAATGTGAATAAGTTGGAACCTTGTTCAAAAGAAGTTTCCATCTATTGGGACACAAAAAAAGTAGCAACCAAGATTGTACAGCTACTTCTCTACATTAATTAAAAGGTCAATAAGTAGGAATAATTATCCTGTAATTGGGATGTCCCAATCTATTCTTTCATTCAGCCCTTTGGTGTCACTAAGGCCCTTGAATATTAGTTTCCAACTGTGAAAGTACTTTTCTGGTTTTAGACCCTTTATTTGCAATAAGGCCACCCACTTAAAATCATCTGGCTGATGTTGATTGTCAAACTGTCTGCATCAAGTTAAAAGAAGGAGCAATATTACCCGGGTAAAACAGTACCCCCTGTCGAGAGAGGAAGACAACAGACAAGGGAATATATGAAACGATACTGGCCATGGTGACAGGGCATTATCAAGACTTCATAATCCCTATGTAAACCCTGTCAAGAAATCGAAGGGGGGAGGGAGGGTTGTGGTGGATGATCCAGGATCTCCGCCCATTGAATAACCTAGTGGAGGCAGAGTTTCTGGTGGTGCAGAATCCGGCCATCATCTTGTGTAACATTCCCAATGGAGCGGGTCATTTTACAGTAAGCGACTTAAAAACTCATTCTTTTCGATTCCATTTACATCCAGATTCACAGTATCTCACCACGTTTACCTACTGCAGCACCAGGTTCCAAAACAAACGTTCACCTCAAGGGTATTGTGAATCGCCAAGTGTGTTTAACAGGGTGCTACAAATGGACTGGAGAAACGTACAGATGCATAGCACAGTGATGCAATATGTTGATGATCTTTTAGTGTGCAGTCCAATGGAGGGCTATGTAGGGAGGATTTGGTTACACTACTCACATTACTAGCAAAAAGGAATACAAGGTGGAGAAGGACACATTGTAATATTGTTAAAAAGAAGTGGAGAATGTAGGTCAGATAATATCAGCAGGAGGTAGGATGGTCACAGCAGAAAGGGCAGCAACAATACAGCACACCCCCAACCAAATACAGTAAAGGAAATGCAGCAATTTCTGGGATGTGCTACTATTGTGGGTCGTGGATATTTCACTACTCCACGCATGCTTAACCGCTTTGCAAGCGCTGAGGGAAGCACAGAAGGCCCCTTGGTCTGGGCCCAGGAGATGCGGATTCATTCAGGGAATTAAAAGAGGCACCTAGTTCTGCTCCCGTTCTGGCAACACCAGATTATAAAAATATGTTTTACTTGTTTGCACACTCTAATGGCCAAGTGACGATGGATGACCTCACTCAGAAGAAACCACAAGGCAACCAACATTTGGCCAACTACAGCAGTCCCCTAGATTCAGTAATGCAAGGACATTTTCCATGCAAACAGTCACTCGCAGGAGTGGCATATGCAATACAGAAGCCACGATTACAATGGACAAATCAAAATAGACCTTGACCATCAAACAAGCTTCAGGGTATGAAGTAATACTGACAAATCCCACTATCCAAATTGTGAGGGGTCATCTTGTGAATCCAGCAACATCCATAGCACTACCACTTAACGAAGGAGATTAAGCGCATGATTGCGCTACATACATGGACAAAACGGAGGGGATACAGTGGTTCAGGAAGAGCCCTTGGAAGAGGGAGATAGGTCTTCATTGATGGGTCGTCAACGATAGATCAGAACTCGGGGTGTCGACCTACGGGTGCAGAAGTGGTGTTTCAATACGAGGGAGAATTCAAGATTGGGGCACAAAAGGTTGCCAATGCATTTTTTCAGCCCAAGCAGCACAGCTTGTGGCACGAATAACAGCAGTGGAAATGTCAAAGGGTCACTGTGGGACCATTTTCTCTGACTGCGTATGTTACGTCCACAGCACATAGAGGACTAGCTAGATGGAAAACGAGGAGATTCCGGAGGAGCGATGGCTCCCCAGTATAACATGCTGAATTACTGTCAAGACTGATAGAGGCACTGCCTCTGCCTGTAGGATTAGCGGTGGTGAAAAGCACCACATCCATACGACAGTAGACAGCGGCCAAAGAAGCGGCGTATAGGTCATTGGACACAAGAGAATATATGCCTCACCACACAAAGTACCCATGCTTCCACACAACATGCCCACCCACACCACACACAGAGCTAGAACACACCATGACCCAACTAATAAAAGTGCAGGGGGGGGTGCTCCTCCAGTTTAACAGAAGCTGTGGACCAACAGATGGTGCTCCCCATCACCACGGACCTTATATGGCAATAGTATAGCACAGGGAAACCAGTGATGCCCCAGACACTGCTCCACATAGCACTTGCATTACCCAGCGCACACCTCCAAGGAATATGTCGCTGCAGAAATATAAGAGCAATCAATGGTTCATACCTAACTTACAGGAGCACTGAATTTGTGAACAATTATCCGACGTGTCAGCGTTAGAACGCGGGTCACACTCGCAAGACAATGAAAGCTATGTTGCCTGGTCCATCAGGAACGTTTAGACATTTCGACCCAGGTGTAATTCTTATTGTTAAGTCATTGTAGCTGCATGTCCATTTTCACACTGTTTTGAGGCGGGTCCATGCACTCACAACAATGCCAAATCTTCTGCCAAATTGTTAGTGCGCAAAGTATTCCCAATGCAGGGAGTGTGTGAAGAACTAAGAACCGATAATGGATCACACCCTGCCAGTGACCTGTTTAGGGACATGTAAGGGTGCAGAAGTTAGAGTTGGACACAAGGGTGGCATGAGTTTGGGTAAAGACTTACTAAAGCAAAAAGGATTGGAAAAATACCTCTCTATCCCTAATACTAAGAGGGGTGTCCCTGCCTCTAAAGAAATGAGTGAAAATATCAAGTCTGAAACTAAAATAGTCAGTACCTGTCGTGGACAAAGAAAACCAACTTCTGCCCCCAACACTAATATTGCCATAACTGTACAAGGTATGCCTTTATTTCAAATAATTAATGTTCTTGGTGTTCCCAGTAAACAGAAAAGGCTCTAGGTTTGCTGGTAATAAAGTGATGCAAAATAAACCATCCAAAACTAGAGTCAGAAATGAAAGCGGGACACAAAGTTGTCATGTTTTTGGTCAAAGACATTTATTCAATAAATATGGATTGGGGCAAAGCCTCTATGACCCTATTCTAAAGAGGAACTTCCCTAGCCAGAAATCAAAAACTAAGGGCCTGTCTGTGTCAGGATGTCAGTAACTGAAAAGAACATTCTTGTGTCCAAAACGTCCTATCCGGACCCTCGTACTAAAAACAAAACAACGAAGGGTGCAAGGAAAGGTCTTCAACTTGATGTTCACAAAAAGTGTTCAAATTCAAAAGTATAAGAATAACTCCAACAAAATGTTTTTTCAAAGTAAAGACCCTTGGATCCAGAGGGTGGTCGCCTTTCCTTGGATTCTTAAATAGGATGGCAAAAATGTCTCTAGCTAACAGTTCCTTTGGGTCTTCACTGGACTCACAAAGTTCTTGTTTAAGCAATACGTTCTGTAACAGTCTTTCTGTAGTATTTCTTGTAACTTTGCCGATCACCTGTTACACTCCACTGCCAGGAATCTTTATCCAATGCCTGGTGTACTTGCCTGCCAGGACTTCTTATGAGTTGTTCTTTAGCTGTAACACAGTTGTATAGAACGTGAGGTGCTTGGTATATCGGTCTATGGTAACATTTGCTCAAACCTTTCCCCCCACACCGGCATCTCATGAATCTGTACTTGATTGAGGTTTGCCTTTGTACTTTGCCTCGTCTGCATTCAGACAAACTTCGGGCATTTTCTGCATCAGCAATCTTGTACCAAACATTAATTGGCGCGTGTGTTTGTCGGAACACCCCAGGGTCCCAAGATGATTTTGGGCAGAATCCCTGGTTTCATCCAGCGTCTACAATCCTGCTTGCACTTCTGCAGTGTCGTTGCTTCAACCGCTTCCCACCTTGGATTGTGCAGACGTTCTTCCAGAGCCTCGCACGGTTCCGTGATCACACAACAGCTTTCCTTTTTTGGCCAGAATAGAGAAAGCCGTCTTTTTGAGCCGCCGAAACTCCAGGAGATCCTGCGCGAATCCAAGCGTTGCCTCTTGCTCACACGCTGCGTTTCTCCTCCTGTCTTGGAGATGTTCTCCATTCAACCACACCTATACTTATGTGTCTCGCATTCATGAGCCTAAGCATGGGGATCAACATCTGCTCCTGCACTGCTCGATTCAATAGTGCACTTGCCATCTTTAAACGTCCTGCACTGATGACTTGCAAAAACAACTAGCCTGCATGTTGTACTTTGAGCTCCTGTCACTTTGCACAAACTCCCTCATCCTCGTCTCAGTAACCGAGTAGTTATGGGAGGGAGTTGGAGTCCATGGATGTCATTGGGCTTTTAACTCAAAATGTTTTTTCTCAGAGATTTCACATAAAGGCACGTCACAGACAAAAAGGTGTTATGTGCGTTCATATGTGGGGGCGTGACCAGAGTAGTGTAGAAAAGACGTTTGACTTCTTCTACAAGGGGGAACCGTTAACTCACAATAGGGCATTATGTTCTTGGGTTTAAGGGGGTCTTCCTCATGGGAAAGGGGAGAATATGGTGTCTCATCCAATGAAGTCATGACATCTCCCCGGTCGTTGCCTCCTCCCATGATAGCCTCTCTCATATAGCCGGCCCCAGGGTCAGGATCAGGTAGCGAATGCTGTCCCCATGCCACATAGGAGGTTCCCGCCGGAGAATCCATGACGACTCCATTGGTTTCTCACAATTCCCAGTCCTTTAATTCCACTAACTTGGCATACTCCTCTACCAAGTATAGGTTTCGCTTGATCAGTTCCAGAGACTCTGTTCCCCTGGTTTGCAATCTTCTAGGTGGGAGCGAGTCCCAGACTCACAAAGGTAATCCTAATACGTCCACCGAGTCCCAGACCATCCTTGTCTTACACTTTTATTTCTGATATGGGTGCGAGTTTGACTTCCACAGGTTCGCAGCCCCTTGGTTTACTGTCCTGCCAAGTATGCGACTCTCCTCCTTTTGGGTTGCAGACCTTTTTCTTGCAATTCTTATATTCACTCTCGAGCTTCACCAATCCTCCAACATGCTCTGGTAAACTTGTTCTCTTTCTGAGGGTCCGGTAGCTCCCTGGTTTGGTTTGTTTATTTGTAAAGCGAAGCCCAACCCTTGGGTAACTGGGCGCCCGCCGCCAAGTATCTTTCAGCTCAACAGTGGTTACATATTGTTGCACAAACAGAATATGAACAGAAAAAGAACATTACAGTAAATGGTATAATAGATCTTCTTACAGAGTGGTCCAAAGGTAAGGTGCAGTAAGACGCAGCGTGATCAGTTTACAGTTTGGATATCACCGTTATGAGGTACATTCATTTAATTGTTGGGTGAAGAGCAGTTCCTGAACTTTGGGTCTAAACGACCAAAATGAGGCGTCTGCTCTAATCATCATAGGAAGTGCGTTCCAGTATTTAGCTGCCAATACCGGAAAGCTAGCTCCCCCAGCGGTTTTCAAGTTGAACTTTGGTATGGTGAGTTGGTGAAGGTAGGGTGTTCTGGTTGGTCTGGTAGAGTGCTGTCTCGTGAATTTGTCTGAAAGGTACCGTGGGGCTGTCAAGTGTAGGCATTTGTGTGGGATGACTAGCACCCAGAGTTTAATTCTATCTCGGATGGGGAGCCAGTGGGCTTCCTTTCTGAATGTGGTGATGTGGGCCTTCCGAGGAAGATTGAGAGCGCAGCGGAGGGCACTGGTTTGCAGAATCTGCAGTCTGTTCAGGTTGTGGTTAGCAGAGCCGAGGAAAAGGGTGTTGCAGTAATCTAATTTAGATAATATGAGGGCTCTAGCTAAAGTGACGCAGCTGTTAGTGGAGAGAAATGGTCTGCAGGCATTTAGAAGTTTATTGGTATAGGCCGTTGCTGAGATGGTGGTGTTGATTTGCTTATTAAGGTAGTGTGTGGAGTCAAGGTATACTCCTAGAGTTTTGACTTCCTCAGATACTTTAATGACATTACCGTCCATGGTGAAGGAATTTGAGACGGGACTGTGAGCCGACAATAAGCAGTTCCGTCTTATCGTCATTTAAGCAGAGGCTGTGGGTGAACATCCATGCTTGTATTTCTAGGTAGATCTCGTTCAGTTTAGCAACATCCTCGTCATAATTCCCTGTGAGGGCGATGAGGACCTGGGTGTTGTCAGCATAGTTGGTGTATGTAACACCCAAGTCATCAAGGCGGTCGACGAGGAGCTTGGTGAAGATGTTGCAAAGTGTGGGGGAGATGCAAGAACCTTGGGGGCTCCAAATTGGATTGGGACCGGGTCTGCAGAGGCGCCGCCTAAGAGGGCAAAGATCCTGGTTGTTCTGTCTGAGAGGAAAGACCGAATCCAACTGGTGGCTTCCTGGGAGAATGCAGCAGCCAAGGAGAGGTGTTCGGTGAGAATTTGGTGATCTACTAGGTCAAAGGCTGGAGACGGATCCAACAACAGCAAAATGGCCAGCTTGCCCTGTCTTTGGCTTCGTCCATTTGGATTTTTAGATCCAGGAGGGCTGTTTCTGTCCCGTGCCTGGGTCTAAAGCCGGACTGCCGCAGTCCTAGAAGGTTATCTTCCAAATGTTTTTGGATTTGGAGGTATACTACTCGGTCTACTATTTTAGGAGGAATGGGACCGTAGTGATGGGTCTATAATTAGTGGGAGTGTTGGGGTCTAGGTTAGGTTTTTTTGAGCAGGGATAGGACCCAAGTCTCTGAGGTTATTGGGGACTGCTGAGTTTTTAAATGAGGCATAAGTGCGGTGATGAAGGGGGCCATATCTCTGGCACCGTCCTTGATGACTGAGGCAGGACATAGGTCACTGAGACAGTTGGAAGGTTTTAAGCTGGCAATTATGCAATTATGTTACTTAGTCTTCCATAATGGGGGAGAAGTGGAAGAGGGGGCAGTCAGGGGGTAAATGGCTATGCCGGTTGTCAGGGTGGTCCTTAGGCGTGAGACTGGCTTTTTTGGATTCTATTTTGGCTTGCAGAAGGGCTATTTTATTAGAGTACGCTTGTTGGATATTATTGCACCAGTTTTTGTCCTTGATGCAGTCCTCAGTGGGGGGGTACGGGAGATTCCAGTTCTCGTAAGATAGAGAAGAGCTCTTTAGTACCAGATTTAACATGGTGTATCCTCGTGTTAAAGATCTCTTTTTTGGCATTCATAATATCAGCTTTATATGTAGCTGCTGATAGGGTGAATTTTTGCTTGGCAGTGATCGATGGTGCTTTTCTCCAACTGGATTCAGCTGTTCTCTTGAGGTTGCGCAATGCCTTAAGGTCTGCCGAGAACCATTTGTTCACATGTGCGGTGGGTTTGGGCTTGTAGGGCGCTATTATATTCAAGGCTTGTTCCAGTGTAAAGGTTGACTAATTTAGTGGGGTTAGTGTTGGGGGATATACCAGTTTCTGAGGTAATGGGTATTAACAAAGGTCTCAGATTCTCGATGGTAATATTACATTTGTTTCTGGCTAGGGTTTTTGGACCCTCAGTAGTGTGTTCCTTTTTTTTTTATTTTTAGTGGTTTTAGTTATAGTGAATGTGATAAGGTGGTGGTCTGACCAGGCACATGGTGTGATGTCAGTAACCGAGATGTTACAGTTGGCTTCTGCGAGCCAGTCTAATGTTCTGGCTTTGGAGTGTGTAGGTTTGTTAATGTGTTGTGTCAAACCTAATTGTGTAATACTATCGCTGATTGAAGATGCGTTAGTATCATTAGGGTCCTGTAGGCCGAGGTTAAAGTCGCCTAGTAATGTGATTTGTGAGCAGGGTTTTGTGTTGGTTGTTAGTAGGTGGGAGATGTCCTCCTCAAAGGAGGCAATAGCCCCTGGTGGTCTATAGATCAGGTGAAAGAGTATGGTTTGGGAGCTGGATACGAGAGTAGTTCAGCAGATACGTCTATATTTTTAACTTCTCTAACATTTAAGTTTGTTTTAGCTATGATGGCTAGTCCTCCCCCCCCCCCCTATCCCTGTCGCTCGGTCTGATCTGATAATAGTGTAGTTTTCCGGTACAACGATCGCAAGGGAGAGTCCAGCAGCGGGGTGTAGCCAAGTTTCAGTTACTGCAACAAGGTCTAGCTTGTTCTATATGATCATGTCTGCAATGTCGGGTGAGTGGGCGACTAGGGAGCGTGCGTTCATAAGGGCTCTTTTGATAGGAGGTGGTAGCTGGGTCTATTAATTCAGGAGGTTGTGTAATAGGGCACATGTTGTTACGTTTGCCCAGGTGGGGGAAGTTTGCTTTCCGTTCGTTGTGACATAGTAGTTCTTCTGGCTAGTATCTGTTTAGCGCAAATACGCGAACTTAGTCGGAGTATAAGTGCAGAGAGCAGGTCATGTTGAGATTCAGGATGTTGGGTGGGGTAGTGCGGGAACTCAGTTTAGCGTTTCTCAAGTAAATGGGGTTGGGTACAAGAGGTGTGGGAGGGGGGGCAAATTTAACTATCCATTCTCTAGGTGATTGCGGTGGATGCGCCTATCGTTGGGGTGGGTAGTGAGTTGTTCCAGGTGATAGGAGGGAAGTTAGAGGGTGCTATATTATGGAAGAGCGGGAGGAAAGTGGCCATAGCGAGTGTCACGTGTTTAAGTGAGTCCATGCTGTAGGGAGGTACTGGGTCAACTTTGAATAAAGAGGTATAGACTAGATCAATGGGCATACAATTTGTTATAGTATGCTAGTTCAAAGGCACACAATTTTTTAGTGGTAGGCTAGTAACAGGGTGCACACATGAGCAGTTATCTTGAGGCTGAATCAAGTTATAGTATTGTAATTGTGAGCGCGTAACCTACAACAATTAAGACTTGCGTATGACTGGTGTATGGGTAAGGCAATAAATATACTAGTACAGAGTGATGCTGGTTGTGTACAGTTAGCGTAGTGCTAGGTCACGCAGTACATACATGTTGCTAAAGACATGGTGTATATGTAGAGGAAGCTTAGTAGCTTTATATAGTGTACTATTACATGTTAGCAAGTGTGATAAATGGGCGGCATTCGAATTACGATAATTGCAGTGAACGAATCGGTGCTGGCAAGTATGATAGTTACAGTAAAGCAAATCAGTCCAAACAAGTACAAGGGTAAGGATACAGACACAATGGCTAGTAGAAAGGCAAATATTAGAGTGGCTGCAACTCTGAATCGTGGGTATGCTAAGCTTGCAGCACGCGTTAATCACGTAGAAGCAGGCAACGTGAGAGCGGGTAGAGACAGCAATAGTAGTTACAGTAGAGGCATGAGGGGTTTGCGACCAGCGGTGCAGGCAACATCCAGGCACAAACAGGCCTGTGCCTTAAAGGAATGCCTTTAGGGGAGGGCTGGCTCACGCCTTCCAGCAGAGCCTCTCCAAAGAAATATTGACGGAAGCCAATGGGCTGTTGAGTGGTTGCTAGGCAACCCGACGAAAACAAATGGCAGCGGTCATTTTGTTTAAATCCTTGTGTTCTGCAATAGCGATTTCAGTCAGCTGTGAGTAAAATCGAGCAAATCTTTTTAAAAAAACAGTAGGCAGCAGCGTAGTATGGGCTACCTGCGCTCTCTTGGGATCGGTGCTGGGAGCAACAGCTTGTTGCTTGATTCCGCCTCCTGGGAGTGCTGGAGCAGTGTGTGGTCTTCTGCAGGTCAGCTGAGATACAGTCGAAGTCGGGCTGATGCGGGTTGGGCTCCTGCCCACCCGACGCTTGAGAAGAGTGACGCAGTCTGCAGCTGTTCCGCAGGTGTCTCCTTCTCCGGTTTCCCATCCTGCCTTGCAAGCAGCTCGCAGATGCCGGGGTAGCTGGGTGGTAGGTATCTGCCGCAACCCTGTCGGTCCTTTCTGCTCTGACCTTTTTGTTTGGGTTCCCTACCTCTTGCTTCGTGGCTTCCCGCTCGGCTTCTCTCTGCCCAAACGGTGCAGGTGACCCATGGTTCCACCTCGGAGGATCGTTCTCCTCGAGCTTCAGCGCGTAGCTTCTTTTGAACTCTTGCGTCGGCCAGCTGAGTTCATTCAGGCACTTGACACTGCGGAAAAGACTAGACCGCTCACTTTATTTCCTCCCAGTGATATTCCTCATCCTAGTATTGGTTTTCCATTCTGAAGCAGGACACCCTGTATTCTTCAACAGGAAAATTTTCAATTATGTTAGAGTCACTAACCGTGCAACAGAGTATATATTAGCTCTGCCTACAAGGGGGGGGGGGGGATTTGGTGATTGAGCAGCGACTGGGTGTATTAAGGCAGAAGAATACCCTGTTCTCTGAGAACAATCGTCCCCAATTCCATAGGGTGCTTCCCTCCCCATGCGATCCTCCCTTGGTGCACCACCCCCAGGAGAATTTTTGTATTGTGGATAAACAGTGCTGGCTCATGGGAAAGGTCTCCCCCTAGGGAAGAAGGGACAATATCCTCATATTCGATTACAAAAATAACATCTTTAGAGGGCATGAAACACAAGTTGTGTTCTCGGTACAACGGTGTTGTAGAGCGCTTAAAATGGCCTGCTCAAGGAGCATGTCACAAAACGTTGGGACATGCTTTAAAAAAAACTGACTTCCATGTTTGACTCTTGCTTTATTTGCATTACGTAACACCTGGCTCTGACCACCACCTCACCCCACATGAAATGGTTACAGACCGAACGGATTCGTGTGCACAGCGCGGCACAGGTTCTGGGGGACGAGTTTCAAGATCATTTTAAACAGCTTACCCATTCCTTGAAATATATTTTTTACGACAGCTACAGCCTCGTCAAAACCGTATGGCAGCCTCCTCAGGAGAAGTACTATCCCCACAGGAGGAAGAGGACTTATTAGTACAGGCTCCTCTTTATCCAGGCAACCAAGTTTTTATGAAGAACCTCACATGGAAATGGTCGGACCCCAGGTTTGAGGGTTCCTACATAGTCACCTACTGTACTCCATCAGCCATGAAGGTCGAAGGCAGAAGAACATGGATCCATTTCTCTGACATCTGCAAAGGCAAGAGCAACAGCCCCCTCCGAGGAGGGGCAAGTGAAGGAGCGTATTGAAGAAACAAAACATTGTCCTAGAATACCAAACAGAAGGCCAGAGAAGGGGGGGGGGGGAGGCGGAGCAGCTATTTACCACACAGTTCACTCTCATGCGTGTATGGTACAGGACACCGGTTAGCATGGTGCAGGAAGCGACCCCAGCTGCACAGAGGGCTCAGTGCTTCACAACGAGCATTGGATGGAAGGGCTAATGGGGTATAGGGCAGAGGGGTTGGTAGGATTAGCTGAAGTAGTGACAATGATGATGAATTATAAATGTCACTTTTTACAATGATCATATCAGGGCCGACCTCAGGCCACTCTTCTCAAAATAAGCCCACCTTAACTCTCAAGAACGGAGTGCATGTTTGTCAGCAAAGCAGGTTTATTGTATACCAACGCCGGGATAGGCTAGACGGCTCCTTAATGACTAAACTAACCCGATTCTCTTTGAACCACACAAAGGTTACACTTTAAACTGACCATCTCACACACATACTCTGTCTCATTCCACATCTAACGCCCTCCAGGCCAAGCCCAAACCTTAGAAGAGGACTGCCTACACACATTGGGCACCCTCATTAAGCCTACGTCCAAAACAGTCATCCAAGGGGACTTTAACCTGGGATACAACGACCCAGCTAACCCACTTCGGTAGCAAATTCGCTCAGTGCACTGGGTTTCAAGCACAGTGTCAGTGCCCCCAGCCACATCAAAGGTTGCATGCTAGACTGGATTGCAGACCACAATTGCCAAGTCTCTGTCTGCACTACAGCCCCCGCCCAGGGTCAGACCAGCACATAGCGCACTTTACAATGTTGCCCCCGGGGCATTCCGCACTCATCTCCTCGAGTTGCCCCCTACACTGGCACGAAGCTCCAGAAGCCTCACCAAAGATCGCATTGCTCTGTTAATTAGTTCACTCCAATCTGAGTCTGTCCCCTCCACTGACCTCATGGGCTTGCTAACCTGTATTCCAAGACGCTTACGGTGGCCATTGACAACCATTGCCCCGCTTGTGCCACACAAAGCTAAGCCATCAGGACACTTCCACTCTTGGTTTACTCCGTACCTCCTAGAGCTCCCTGCTAAAAAAACAGAATCAAAACGGAAAACTCCTACAGACGCCACAAAGTTGTTGTTCACTAGTGCAGCAGAATGTTGCAAACAAGCTATCCTTGCCAAAGCCACATCCTATAATGCCAGAATTACCAATGCTAAGTCCAACACCCTTGAGATCTTCATCATCCTCAGGGAACTAGAAGCCCCCTCCAACCCCCCTGCCACCATCACTAAAGATCAGACATGGTGTACTAATATTCAATACTCCATGCTCGTCAAAATGTACACTCCAACAAAAAAAACAAAAAAAACAAAAAAACAACCTCAAGCCATCTACTCTTAAACCTGCTCAGCAGTCAGTTGGCCCCACACCTACTGCCTCACTCCAAGACTTTCCTATGATACGCTTTACTAATATCTGAGGCTGAAGTCAAAACCATCGTATGCCCAGAGGCCTTCATTAAGAATTGTGCGGAGGTCCCGACACCCTTCATCACAACCTTTATTAACGCCCCCTTCTCCACAGGCATCGTCCCTACCAGTCTCAAGGAAGTGCGGGTACTTCCACTTATTAAAAAACCCTCATTAGACCCCACAGTTCCAAACAACTACAGGCCAATCACAACTGTCCCTTTCCTACTGAAAATCTTGGGCAGAACAGCCTATTTGCAAATTCAGCATTACCTGAAAGCTAACCACATCCTGCAGATGCCATGGTACAGAATCAGCTCTGCTTGACCTTAGGAACCAGCTCAAAGAGATCAGGGACGAGGGCAAACCTGCCCTACTGCTACTTGATCTGTCTGCAGTGTTCGATCTGGTCAACTGCAAGATTTTGTCTTATCACCTAACCAGTGTTGGCAATTTTTCACTCAAGGCCTCAACATGGATTTTTAGAGTATTTGCCGAAAAGGCCAGTGCTCCCCGTGCACCCATCTCCTGTGGTGTGCCACAAGGGTCAGGTGTTTCCCCTGCACTCTATATCTTCACAAAACCACTATTTGACTTATTTGACGCGATTGGCATATCATATACCCACTATGCCGACGATACTCGAATTTTACTCCTCCCCCTCCGGCAATTGCCTTAAACTCTACCATTCTGAATGCTATGTTCATGAACATCCAGCCCTGGTTGGCCACTCACGCCTCTGCCTTAATGACGAAAAGAGATCCTACTGGTAGGTCCCTCAGCAGTGATAAAGAAGCTTGATGCCCAATATTATCATTCAACATTGACGGCATTCCCATCCCAGTGTCTCCCTCAGTGAAAACACTGGGAGTCTACCTGGATGCTACTCTTTCGCTCACTGGTCATGTGAATTCTATTGCCTCCTCTGCTGCCTACACTAAAAAAACTGACCAACGCTTCCAGATCTTTCCTATCCCCTCCCCTCCCCCTCCACCCCACTACCCCAAAGCTGCCTTACTATTTTCGGATCCAGGCTCAACTTTTGTAACACACTCTTTGCAGGCACTTCTGAGTACAACATTCATAAACAGATTTTATTAAAAACCGTGTCAATCACCCACAGATGCCTCGCCAACCTGGCGCCCCCATCCCCCTCACAGAAAATCATGAAAGCCAACTCATACAGACCCACTAGACTGGCACCGTCTGGTCCAACCGAAATTTAAATGGATAAAAGCGGGAGGCTGTAGTTTCCCTGACTATTGCGGCCAAACAATGGGACTTACTCCCGCTGGCCCTGCAAACAGAGCAATCATAATGGACAGTCCGGATATCACTTAAGACTTGGCTGCTTGTATAATCAATGATCTCGAAATGTCCTGGTCTACCGACTAGCTGTACTTGTTTTGCAAGTAACAGCGCCTTGATGCCCTTGGCTTTATTACGCTTTATAAATGGAAATATAAAATCACCCCCCACCCCAAAAATGGATTGGCTAACCCTGTACAAGGAAATCTAATCCCCCTAAGATCCCATGCTCTTGTTGGATAAAGTCACCTAACCACCATCACCTTCAACATATATTTGCATTTGCTCATATTTACAGTACAACCCATTTTTGTGCTCTTTTAGTCTTTAGTCGTGACAAAACATGAGTTACATATTCAATCCTAACTTATTCCAAGTTCCATCTGGTCGGGGACATTTCAACCCTGGGCGTGATGCACGTGGCTTTCACAAGAACACTTCATGAATAAGAGGGAGGGGAAATAAACATGTTTCCTCTAAAACAATGATAAACATCTCATCTACCCAGACATCCTGGCGTCCCTGGTATTTCTCGTTTCATTTCACGCTAACCTATTACCACTACCATTTCAGCTCACATGTCCTCTGGCCACATCCTGGTAATTTTCCTGAGAACCTAATTGGAACCCATAAACCATTTGTCACCTCTGCCCTAAGCACCCCATTTATTACCTGGCCCCAAGACGACCCTGCAATGTGTCCGGACTTCCCTAATCACTGAACAACAAACTCTGATGTTCGCAGGAAGATTACATCTCTTATCCACATCAGCACCAAGTTGTAAACATATGACCCACTAGGACTTCATTACGGAGCATTTGATATTATCACAGCTGGCCAAATGCAGTTAGTGGTCTTCCCTCATCCTTCGACCTCGGTCAACCAACTCCCCATGTCGCATAAAGTTTATCTCGCCAATCCATGTTTCTGAGGCTTACACAAACCCCCAACTATGAGAGACGTGCAGTATTCAACCTTCCCATGTATTAATGATTTACTCCCTTGTTCCCCAACTGTCTCAAACACATTTCCCTGAAAATCCCCATGACTATAGATCTGTGCATGTGTGTTCAAGACTGCTGCATCCAGACGCACAAATCTCTTCTCTCACGTGCGCGTATAAAGCTCCTTGCTTCCCATCTTTAGGCATTACATTGCATGGCATACAACTACATTGTGTTGACACTGCATCTGCATACTTTTCATTATGTTGCTACGTGTATGCAAATCTAAAATGTATGAAATATACATAAAACAACACTCAACACATTCTCATTAACTGTACTAGATACTTACCAGATTGCAACATCGCGCTAACATTGCGTCTACCCCAGTCACCAATATGGTGCACGCAACTTAAACCCTTTGTTCTCATTGAAACACTATCAACCATCCCAACAATCACATCCAGACCCTCACCTGGATAGAAGACGGACAGCAGCCACTACACATTAAGTTACTCACAAGATATTATTTACGATAGCCTGACACAGCTAGATATTCTAGATCAAGCGGTGTCATGTTTTAAGATCAATCTAGACAAATGCGAGGCCTTGAACCTAAATATGGCGCCAGAAAGGGTGGAGGGTTTGAAGGGTATATCTCCTTTTCAATGGGCTTCGGGGAGTATTGAATATCTAGAGATTCAGCCAACAGTGAGGTTCTCTGATCTATACGAGGCAAACTATCCCATTGTGTTACACTCTATTTGTTCAGCGTTGGGGAAATGGAGCTTGCAGGCTTTATCATTGTTTGGTAGAGTGGTCGCTATAAAAATGAAGGTATTACCCAGATTACTATACCGGTTTCAGGTTTTACCTGTAAAAGTCCCCAAACTGACATTAGAGAAGCTACAGTGTGAGGCATTCAGGTTTATATGGCAAAATAGGGCTGCTCAGGTGGCTGTACTATATACAGAGACAGGACGCGGGTGGTCTGGAGTTACCTCATATCTGGAGATATTACCAAGCGCCCTAGGTGAGGGTGCTGAGAGTGGATGGACCCAGGTTTACCGAAGGGATGGCGTCGGATTGAGGAACAGGTGGTGGTTAAATCTCCTAGCTGTTTGCCATGGATCCCATAGGGGCAGAGACCGCTGAGCATGTACGCGCTACCTTAAACGAGAATGAAGCTGCGGATGTGGGGCGGATCACAACAAGGATGGGGCTGCCCACTTACCTGGGCCCAGTGACCCCAATTCATTATAACCCAGAGTTTACACCCACCTATAGAGACAATGGGCCTCATTACAAGTACTCCGGTCCGGAAGTAACACTGCCGGTAAAACCATACCGGCACCGTTTCCATGTCCGCCCAATCATGACCCGCGGCCCCGGTAATAGCACCACCCTAAACCGCCACCGTGGAAATAGGGGTCCCGTTAAGTCCGTCTGCACGGAAACCCCTCCGTTACCGTCAACACGAAACACCGTGAGCATCACAACTAGCGCGGACACGGAAATACCGGCAAAAAAATGGCGTAAATACCGTGATCATGGTGGCGGAACCGCCGCCACCGCGAACATGGCGTTATACACTGCCTGCTGAACTGAATCAGGGCACAGGTGCACCTAATCAGCCCAGCTGGACCTTGCATGCCACTGGGAGCCTACAAAAGGGCCACACCCAGCCCAACACAACACAGAACCATGCAGGCAGCAGGTCTAGTAGCACTGGGACTGGGCCTACTCAACCAACAGGCAGCACTGCACATGGTGGCAGTAATGGCGCAGAGGAGGAGGCGTAGGCGGCGTAGGCGAAGGAGGCGCAGGCGGCAACCAGCCAACCCTGCAGCTATGGCAAACCCCATTGCCCAGCCAGCCCGACCTCGCCGCCAGCCAGCATACCACGCATCAGGGCCTCACCCTGGAACCTCACCCCAGGCAGATCCACACACTATACCGGCTGGACCGTGCAACAATCCTGCACATCACCGCCATGATTGAGGACAACATCAGCAGCCTAATTGACACCCCCACCGCCACCCTCCCTCCCCCTCTTGAAGGTTGTCTCAGTACTGCATTTCCTTGGCACTGGCACCTATCAACACACGGTTGGTGAGCTGCACGGCATATCACAACCCTGTTTCTCCAAAATCCTGGTACAGGTACTGGATGCCCTGTTGCGCCATGTGTCGGAACACATAGCCCTACCCCGCACCCTCCCCGAGGTCATTGCCACCAAGTTGGCCTTCCATAGCAGGCATGCCAAATTGCATAGGCGCAGTTGACTGCACCCACGTTGAGCTGACAGTACCACGTGCAATTGAGGCGGTGTTCCGCAATAGGAAACAGTATCACTCTTTGAATGTCCAGGTGGTTTGTGATGCCATGCAACTGATTACACACTGCTGCACACGTTTCCCAGGCTCATCACATGACTCAATGGTACTGCGGAATTCCACGTTGTCACGGTACATGGAACGCTATGCCGGACAAATCACATGGCTATTGGGTGAGTACAGCTGACGATGCTACAACCCTGTCGAAGTGGTGTGTGTGTGTCCAGGCCAATGAGCATTGTGAGTGTGCCGCTGTGACCGCACATGCATCACCCCCCTTCCATCTACCAAATACACAGCGGATGCCAAACATCATGAAGGAAGACATGACAGGGCACCACAATGTGCCCGTGCACACGCTGGCACAGCCAATCCCGTCACTGTCCCATGAACCCTGTGCCACTGCAGACACCCACCCTCAATTGAAACATTGCCTCAAAAGGCACGAGAGGCGTGTAAATGAGACGACGTGTATTTACTACTTCCGTACAGTGGAGTCACTCTGCCATGTGTGGACAGCACTGCACCGTGACATGCACACAATCAAATGTCACCCGCAGGGCACAGTAAACATGCAAGTTAATGTGTAGGCCCATATCCAGTCAGCGACATACATCGTGATGCCCAAAACATACCTCCATACACTGCATGGTACATATGCATGAATGAATGATACAAGAATGCACAGCAGCAGATGAGGACATGATGCCACAAACACTGACATGTTCCCCCCCCATCTACATCCCATGTAGGTGATGCGGGATATGCACTCACGCCATGGATGATGACACCTGAACGGAGACCAAGGAACAGGCATGAAGAGGCATACAATAGGGCACATATCCGCACACGTGGAATGATTGGGAGGACATTTGGACTGCTGAAGGCCCGTTTCCGCTGTCTGAGCAGATCTGGCGGATCACTGCTGTACAGCCCAGTGAAGACGGGTAAAATCACGCTCGTATGTGCCATGCTGCACAACATATGCCTGCGCAGGAACATCCCAATGCCACCAGACGCAGATGAGGAAGATGGGGATGGGGATGGGGATGGCACCGCCTCCCCCTGGGGGTCCACATGATGGCCAGAGAGCACGGGATGCCTGATTCGCATTTACTTTTGAGTCACAGCACATTCACAGAAATGCACGAACATGGTGACGACAATGAATTAATAGTTGCACTGCAAAATAAATGATCAATGTCCACACATGTATGTCTTGATTCGAAATGGTGATGTATTGATGTAATAACAGGGAAGGAGGTGCATTGGTTAGGGAAGCTGTACACCCGGGGCCACCCACCACCCAAACGTGCCCACTCCCACCCAGACCCCATTGTTCAAACCCCCAAAACTACCTACCCCACCACCCAAACGTGCCCACCCCCACCCAGACCCCATTGTTCAAACCCCCAAAACTACCTACCCCACCACCCAAACATGCCCACCCCTCTCACACCCTTGTAGTCCACATGTGTCCTGCACTGCCCCACACACATGCCATCACTTCCGTGTGCGCTTCTGTGCCTGTGCAACCTTGCCCGAGGGACCCGTTAGCCTACTCGAGCGCCTCCTTGGACTGGCAGTAGTGGAGCTGGATGGGGTGGTTGTGTTTGATTGGGCAGAATCTGGGATTGAGGGCATCCGTGCCAGATTTGCCTGTTGGCCAACCAACATGGCCTCTACAAGCCTGGAGGTGTGGTCGTTGCCCTTCCGCACATGGCGTGCAAGGGTTACTATAGTGCTCGCAAAGCGTCAGATGGACCTCGACAGGCGACGCACTGAGGCGCTGTAGCTCTCCCTCTACAACCTGGATTCCTCTAGCTGCCTCTCCACCAGCTGGGTGAGGGTAGCCTGCTGGTCCTCCATCCGATGCATGCGGGCATTCAGTTCGGCCATGGATGGGGTGGCCGACCTCATGGGACTCCCCAGTGATGTGGGGCTGAACCCCAGCTCATGGAAGGAGCCCAGGTCTTCCAATGTGGGCATCTCCCCCTGTGGCCCCGTTTCCGAGTGCTCTTGCGGGGCACTGTTATCACTGCAGGCCGCCCCCTCTGCAGTGCTGCTGCCTTCGGTGTTGTGTGGCCATGATAGGTTCCCGTGGCACCTGTCTAGACTCAGCCAGTGTGGAGACGGTGGGGATGTCGGTGGTGGGCCGCACATCTGTAGTGGCTGGTAATGTGGCCAGAGGTGCAGAACTGCCGGCAGCATCCTCCTGTGTGGTGGCGGTGGCTTGTGTACTTGCCGGTGCAGATTGGCTGGCCTGTTGTGCAGTATCACTGTCACTTGAAACGGCTGTGGGGACACAAAGGGCATGCAATTAGTGTTGTGGTGGCAGATGGGTGCATCACATGCGTCATTAAGATTGTACATTGAATAGTGTTAGTCACATGCATCTGATTGCTGGTGTATGCATTCTGCGATATTGGTTGCCATACGGATCATGATGGGTCCTTTGGCCCACACATGCACTGCCTGGGGGAAGGGGGGTGGTTGTTAATGGGTCCTTTGGCCCACACATGCATTGCCTGGGGGGGGGGCTTGTTAATGGGTCCTTTGGCCCACACATGCACTGCCTGGGGGGGGGGGGTTGTTAATGGGTCCTTTGGCCCACACATGCACTGCCTGGGGGGGGGGGGGTTGTTAATGGGTCCTTTGGCCCAGTACTCACAACTGCATATTTACATGTGGCATTCATGTTTGGGCACTTACCGGCATCTGCAGGTGGGCTCACTCCTGCCTCAGCCTCCCCGATCCCATGGATTCCCTCTAGGTGGAGGACGCTGCTGCAACGCTCCTCCCATGCTTGCAGCCTCAGTGGGGAAGGGGGTCCTCCGCCTGTCCCACTGCTGCGTTGGTGGTGCGTGGAAATGAGGTTGCGTACCCTCAGCCTCAGGTCGTCCCACCGCTTGTGGCAGTCCTTCACGCTCCTCACTGCCACGCCCACAGCGGTGCACTTGCGTGCAGCTTCGGCCCACACCTCCTTCCTCCGCTGCTGTGTGGCACGCCGTTGGTCGGCGCTGAACAGCATCTCCGCATTGTCCACAATGTGCTCCACCAAGAGCCTCTGAGCAGGAATCCTGGCAGACATGCTGGTGGTCCCTTTTGGCTTCTCAGAGTTAGGACTGTGCTTGTGCTGGCTCTGGATGGCAATGGATTGTGCTTTTATATGATGGCCGCCTCTCTGTTTCCTGTTTTGGCGATCATGGTATTTCCGGTTCCGTGGCGGCGGAGGCGGAAACGGGTTTTGCGCCACTTGTGGCTGCGTTATTTCCATTTCCGTGGGGTTTTCCGTGACGGCAGTAACAACGTTTCCGAGTCCGTGTGGTGCGCGCGACCGACAGCGTGTAATCTGACGTTTTTTCCGCAACCTTGCGGACACGGAAACGTTTTTACCGCCGTCACGGATTTTGCACGGTCCCGGACTGGCAGGTTGTAATGAGGCCCAATATGTTTAGAGAGTGGAAAGACCGGGGGTGCAAATTCCTTTCACATATGTTCAAGAAGGGGAAAATTAGACCGTTTGACTCCTCTAAAGTGACTTTTGGGGTAGGGGAAAGGGAACGGTATAGATCTATTAAACTCAGACATTGGGCTCTGCAGAAGGCAAACAAAGAGGTAGCAGTGATACAGCTAACGCCCTTTGAGAAACTGGTTTTTGCCCAAAGCTGCTCAGCAGGGCTCATTTCTCAGCTACATAAGTGCCTGAAGAGTAGGCTCAATGAGGGTCTCCCCTCTTAGGCGTCATCATGGCATAGGGATCTGGGTAGGGAGCTGGAGGAGAAGCAGTGGGTTGGGGTCTTGAGAGGGGTAAAAAGAGCAACAGTTTGCACTCAACATGCAGAACATAATTATAAATTGCTCGCTAGATGGTATCTTACCTCTGATAGAGGCACACAAGGGAACCGGGCAAGAGGACTGCGTAGGAGGGGTTCTGGTGTAGCAGGCACGTGGAACTGCCCCAAACTTGAGCCCTATTGGAAGGAGGTTTTGCAGAGGGGGACAGGATGGGCGGTGCCGCTCACTCCAGAGGTGTACCTACTGGGGTGGGTGGATAGAAAGGGGAGGCAAGCAGGGTGTTGTTCAGTAGAGCTCGATTGCAAGGAACACCATTATGTCAGTTTGGAGATCGGCCCGGATCCCCTTGCTTGAGGACTGGTTAAAGGGGATGTGCAGGCTTCCGATATGCAAAAAGGTGTCATTCTCACTATGGAACAGAGTGCCCCGATTTCTGAGAAGTGCAGAGGCTTTCTACAGTTTGTCAAGGGTATGAACAAGAACTATACTTGTCCCACATGATTAAGGGCGCTGGGCCTTCAGGAGACAGCATAAAAGAACCCTGGAGAGACTCATGGAAGGACCGAAAGATAGGAGGGGACAGGGATCAAGTGGATGATTGTGGGGTGGAGGGAAGGGAGAGTTTGTTTTTTCAGTAACAGTATGTAGAAGATTCCATTTTGGCAGCCGTTCTGCATTTCGGTGAACGATGATATTTTGGTTTTGCAATAAGATTAAACATAATAAAAAGATTTGAATAAAAAAAAAGGAAAATAAATGAATTAAAGTCAACGCCACGCTGGATTGAGAGAAACCGAATCACACGAAGTGTGCGATACCCAGAGACCCCCGAGAGGGGAAAATCCAGAAAGCAGGGAGGTGTGAAAAACACCACAAGGTACCCTGGAGAGGGACTCAAAAAAGAAAGACTGGTCTGGGCCTACGAACCAGGAGGATCCCAAAGTGAAAAAGGGCAGAAAAAAGGTTAAAGTCACTGGCCTTCCAGGGAGGAGGAGAGACTAACCAAGGACTGAAAAGTAACCCAGGAGCGGGAGCAGGGACAAGGCATTTGCTCATACCTTGAAAATGAACTGTACATCGGTGAGAAGCCATTTGCTTCTGAAGCAGACATTACAGTGCAGTCATAAACCAGCCACCATTCCATCATTTGGGTAGAAGACCCTTATGATAGTTTTGGGTTAGGCGCTATTTATTTGGATATTGGTAGGGACACAACTCTTTTTAGGATAGGTTTTTCCTGGAATGCGGATTTGGATTATTCTTTTGTAAAATATGCTGACAAGCATGCTTTTGACTCCTCCCTTCTAAAAAGAACTAAAGTTGTCCAGAATGCCATCTTGTCTCCCGATTCTTACAACAGGGGTTAGAAACACCCTGGATCCGACATTAGGTGTTGTAAGGAAGACATGGTTGCAACAGTAAAGACAGACAAATGATCACAGTTCAAACTGTATGCAGGTTGGAAATCTGCCTAATCTGCACCTAAATCTAAGAGGGGAGCAAGCGTCGACCATCAAATGAAAATAACATAGTCCTAGTGACGTCATTTCAAACAAAAAGGGCCTATACTAAGAAACCTATTGCCAAACCTTACAACTAATACAAAAAGGGGTGTGGGATAGTTTTAAAAACAAAATAAGCGTTCACAAATAATAGGTCAGGATGCGACAGCTTGGGTCTACCATCCCCACATTGAGTACGGGGCAAGACGGAATTCTGGAGTACAGTACACTCTCGAGTTTCCCCAGCACGAGACAACAGTTCCACATGCAGCTATTAGGGCAGTCGATGGCCAAGTCTCGTTTCTCTTGAAAGTCTCTTGCCTTCGAGGACCTGACATATTCAAATAACAAAAACAAAGTTCTTCAATTAAATGAAAGTTTGTTTCCTGGTTTCACTTAGAGTGAGGATTCTCCACCCCTAGGTCTCCCTCTTCCGGGTGCTGACCCCTCTTTACTTTCAGTCTCCCTCCACCGGGTTCACTATGGCATTTCCTTCCTTCACAAATATGAATGTCTTTTTAAAAAGTTCCAGTGGCCATCCCTCGGCCGGGTTGACTTGTCAACACACGGTTTCTTGGGACTTTAGACTTGCCCCCTACTAGTCAGCATCCCTCTTCCGGGTTCACTCTTGCCAACTTCACAATCAATTTAAACGTTCACGGGATTCCCTTCCCTGGCTTTCTCATGTGGCAGGATTCACTTCCTTTGCTTTCTTTATAGGGCAAAGGCTTTCGGCTGTACGAGGATTTTGCCAGAACTCCTGTATGACCACTTTGACCTATCTTGGTGGCTCTCCTACGGCCTTCTGCTATCTGTAGTCACTCAGACGTGGATTGACCAGAGTTTCCCGGAGCAGCACCCATGTGGTGCTGGTCCCCCTTCTGCAGCTGATATCCCCTTTACAATGTTACAGTTCTTTTGAACTACTTTCACTTTGCCACTATGCGATTTTCATTCACCACAGCCCAGTTATCATCGGCTCTCCCATCGACTCACCGGCTGTGATGAACCGCTTGGCTTTCCGCTTTATTGCAGTCAAGGCTAGTACCACGGCAGCAGGAGTCTCCCTCACTCCGGCTTATCAGCGTCGATCCACACCCTGTACCGTTGACATCTGCAGCAGCACACTTGGACTATTGTCCTCGGCCTTACGTTTCTTTCAGCGGAGGGTTCGCAGGGTTTTGTCGAAAAGGGCAATGTCGGGCCTCTCGATATTTGCCACCTTTATCCTACTCTTGAACTATGGTCAGGATAGCGGTCTCGTTGTGCGGCTCGTTCTGTGCTCTCTTGCTCCACCTTTTATCCCTTTGGAGGAAAAGAAAGGGCCGTCAGGTGTGTGTGTGATTCTCGTCAATTGCCGGACCCTTTTATTGGGACATAACAGCTCTGGTGTTAGTCCGCTGTGAGTGAGTAGGGGGGGGGGGGTAGGGGAGTGTTTTTGAATGTCTTATGTGGTAGGATGGGGAAGAGGTATTGAAGGAGTGGGGATACCGCGTCTCGCCCGTCTTTGTCCCACTCCCCGAGAACCCCCCACCCATTCAGGTGATCCTCCCGCACTGGTCCACCCCCAGGAGCTGGATCCAATAGCAATGGCCCTGTCCTGGCCACCTGGATGACAGATCCCCGGGGACTAGCTAGGGAGACACCTTCAGGTTCTCAGTGTCCTGGTAGCCATATGTATTACTTGGGCAGCACATCAGATCAGTAAAAGAGCTTTACTGACAAGGGGACGTCAGTAGAAGTGCCTCTGACCACCAAAGTAAAGTCAAAGTACCAGGGAAGGCCAGAGAACCCCAGAAATGATATTCAGCCATAATAGGGCCCTGAAGATTTAGGTAGAAGATAAGACGGTCTGTCTTATTTTGAAGAAGCTAATCAAGTGGAAATCAGTTTGTCACAGTGTGGAGTGCTGGTTTGGTTGGCCGGTCAACAGTGCTGTTTCAGGCTGCATGTAAGGCTGTATTTTAGATTAAGGAGGGATTTATCTAGAGGCTGCATTTGTATGGCTCCATTTGATCACAACAAAAGGAGACAAATGTTTTGTTGAGAAAACAATCTGGTTACATAAGTAAGTAATTTGATGCACACAAGCAGGCACATGCTTAACCCAATTCATTTTGTGAGCGCAGCACATGGCTTTGTCCGTGCACTTCCTTAGGTTGACGGAGTCTGTTCTTCACTGATGGACTTGCTTTCAACATTGATGAACTTTATACGAGAATCATGCCTGAGACTACACAACATGTATAGCTCTGAAATGTGTTTTAACTTCTTTCGGTCTACTGACCTCACTATGGACAATTGACTGTAACAAAAATATTTTTCAAGGTTATGTCTCAGAAGGCAGAAGTAATTTGAAGGCACTGGATTTCCAGTCCTGCAGGCAGTGTGTAGTTCCTATCTTTCCAATGAATATGTGTAGCTGTTATCCTTAAGTCATTAAAGCTGTACCCATTCCCTTAATGAAAACTGTTGTTGCTTGCCTGTAGCTAGCCCATGGTTGTTTTGCCCCTTCTATTGCACATTCCTTTTCCCTGAACCAGGAGACCACAATTGAGAACAGTCTCTGCCAATTGTACTTCTGTGTGCCTTCCAACCATCAAGCAAACACATCACATTCTACTCGTTTAACAGCACAACACAGCAGATGGTGCCGCCCAAAGTTCTTGTTCGTTTCAAAGCCCTAGTATGCACTCTCTGTCAGCTCATTCACACTCTAACTTGGCTGAAATTCTAAGAAGACTCAGAACCGTAGGCTCAGATGTACAGCGTCTCCTTTGAAGTCCAGATGGCAGGCCATCCAACTAATTGATACAGACTGCACTAGAGGTCTTGGGTAGTGCAATCCATTCAAACTAATATATCTGGGTTGCCATAACAGACAGCCAAGTGGCAGAACTGAGATCACAGGTGTCAAGACAGATTTAGGCTGCCATAATCCACATTATTTTCACAATAAGGAAGGCCCTGCATGAAGTCATGGTGATCTCAATTTTATTAACGGAGACCTTGCAGGAAGAAATGATATTCTGGCTGATAGAATTATTCTGACAGCAATCTAGATTTATACTGGATGCTGCATAATGCATTACTGGGACCATTGAGTTTAGAAGGAAACAAAGGGAGCAGATTAAGGATGGTCAGTTTTATTATCCATACAGGATACTGCAGGGGAGCTAAAAGTGTATCTACAGAGTTTCTGACAGGGTGATACTCTAGAATAAATACAAAGTTGGAGTACAGATTTAGTCAAGTGCAAAACAATGGAACTGGGGTTCAGGAATTCAGAGAAGCAGCACAAGTTGAGAGGCACCATCTTAAAATGTGAAACAGAAGGGGCATTTTGCAGTTATAAACCTTAATTCCTCAGAGTAAACTATCTAAAATTATATGGGAAGAGACACGTTGCGACGCATTGGGAGTAGTACGACCATCAGTGAAAAACACGGAGCACATTTTTACTAAGGACTTCTGTTCTGGGATCCACATCTCTAGAAGGGGGGGGGGGGGTAGAACCAGAAGGAGAACATAAAAAAGGACATTGACAACTGCAACCATCTCCAGGAAATTCCCCCTTCTTGGAAAAAATGCATCATCGTGCCCATTTTCAATAGAGGCTCGACCAATGATCCGAGTCATTATCGACCTATCGCCCTCTTGGACGTTATGGGCAAGGTGTTCGCTTCTATGGTACTGGACGCTTTCCAAACCTGGATCCAAGCAACAGGCCAAGCAGACCCTTTCCAGAATGGTTTTTTGTTAAGAATTCAGGGACAACTAACATTCTTCTCCCGAGTTCCCTGAAAGCTAAAGTAGTGCAGGAGGGCTCTACCATCTATATGGCTTTTATTGACCTAGTCTTGGCCTTTGACCAGGTGTCATGATGCCTACCTCTAAGGAGCCAGGCCGGGCCCAGCAACCCCAGAGGCAGACATCATTTTCCCCAGGGAAGTTTCAGCGGGCCCAAGTCGGGGCCCTGGACTCAGTCCTGGCGCCTTAGGCGCCAGGCTCATAGCGGACCCCAGTCCTGGCGCCTTAGGCGCCAGGCTCATAGAAGAGGATGTGTGTTTAAGTGCTTGGGTGCACACTTACCTGATGCAGACCTTGCTGCTTCATCCAGGCCCTCTTGAGGCCTGAATGGGACTACTTAACCTGTAGGACTACTTCACCACCCGGGTGTGGTCGGGGAAGGATACATACCTGATTGGTGGAAGGATACATACCAGGAACTTCTTCCAAGGCTATTTAAACCCCACCCGAACAGCCACACATGCTTCGCGTTGTTCTGCACCTAGCAGCTGGACGCTCACCGTGTCAGCTCCTGCATCCTGACTTCAGCCACGCCTGCCAGCACCCTGGAACACCTGCAAGGGGAGAAAGGAAGAGAATAGGAGAAGAAAAGCCCTTACCTGCTAAATCTGCATCCCAGAGTCATTTCTCCAACAGCCCTGAAAAGGAAGACATCATTTTAAAGGCATTTCGTTTCGATCGCTGCAGCGCTGCATTTTACTAACCTTTGCAAGGGGCTTCCATCTTCAGCAGCGATCTTCCGGATTCAGCTACGCCCCGGCGCCTAGAGGAAAAAAGACAAGAACAAAGGTGAGAGGGAGAAAAGGAATAAGGAAAGCTCAGTTTCCTTTTAAGTCTTACCTGTTGGATTATTCCCACTGCATTTCGGGTCCTGCCGCTTCCTGGCATCTCCGGACCCCGGCCCCTATGGGGAAAAAAGACAAAGACATTGAATGAGCGAATGCAAAGACATTACCTGAGCGCTCATCCAGAACTGTTTCACTTCGGGTCGGCGCCATATCTCCGGCACTCCGAACCCCGGCCCCTAAGGGGAAAAAGACATAAGCATTAGCGCTTGCTGCAATTAGACAACAAACATTATTATTAAGCTTGAACTTTTGAACAGAACTTTTACAGCGCCTTACCTGAACAGTCGAGCTTACCTGAACTCCCATCAATCCTCAATCCAGTGAAGTAACTGGGTTTCAACGCGCCCCTGCATCAGAAGCAGGATGGAGAGCTCATCCTTCCAAACCCTAAGGTGAGGCTTCACGGGGAATCGTGGAGGAGGTATCGTGGAGGGTTGGAAGGGAGTGGGAGGCTTGAGCATTGTTCCACAGTGGTAATACTCCCTTTTCACGCACAGGAGGGTATCCAACGAGCCAGGGAAGCCAGAATAGAGGGGCCCTTCCTGTCCATCTTCAGAGTTCTGCGCCTTCGACGCCGCGCCTCCGTGGGAACCAGGTGAGCGTTACAGAACGCGAAGCCTTACCACAATTTCCCACCTGGGCACTATGGAGACTTCCGAGACAGATCAGCTGGCCCATCTTTTAGGGGAATTACGGGCAGAAGTGCACTTAGCCCGCCAGGAGACTAATGCTCTCAGAAGGGAACTAATCCTATCCAAGGAAAGAACTGATGATCTGGCCAAAAGGTTATTGCAGGGCCAGGCAGAGCACACTCCTTTGCCTGTTTCCGGAGATATTTCTACAACAATGGGTTCGAATAACCCGGTACAAATCAATCTACCTGGACACATGCCTTTGGCCCCGCCGGAACGTTTTGCGGGGGATCCCAAGAAATATGCCGTTTTTATGAACCAATGCCGTTTACACTTTTTATGCAGGCCCGGGGCCTTACCCAACGACCAGACCAAAGTAGCCTTTGTACTATCTTACCTCAGTGGCTGTGTTGCCGATTGGTCTATTCCATTGGTAAATCAGGATGATCCCATTCTCCGGGATTTCCAGGGCTTCCAGGCCAGCATGGAAAGATTGTTCGCTCGACACTCGCAGGGACAGGCCCTTGACAACGAACTGCTATCCTTACGACAAGGTAATCAGGATCTTTTGTCCTATATCGCCACCTTTAATAGACTAGTTGTGGAAACCGGATGGCCTGAAAATAAAAGGATCACATTGTTTCATCGAGGCCTGCGCGGAGAGCTTAAAGATGTTATAGCTCAGATAGTAGATCCACCCCAGGCCTGCGCAGACGACATAGACTTAGTGGTTCAACTTGATCACAGACTTCAAAATAGAAAAGCAGATCGGCTCAAGTATGAAACCAGAGTACCTATCAAGACCCACGTTAACTCCAAGAGTACTGACGTTTCCGAACCTATGCAAATTGGCAGTGTTAAAGGACCATTAACGCAGAAGGAACGAGAGAGAAGGCGACAAATGCAACTTTGTCTGTATTGCGGAACTTCCGGTCACTTTCTTCAAAGTTGTCCAGTTAAACCACCCAAGAAGGTGGTTGGAGCCACTGATAACGAGTTATTGACACCTGGTTCGGGAAACGACCTAGCCCGACAAGCGTAGGGGTCCGCTTGCCGAGCTTGAAAACAAACTCTTTGACCTCGCATTTTGTCATGCCAATGGTGCTTGTGAACCCAAAACAGCCTCAGCAGTTGCATGCTATAAAAGCATACATAGACAGTGGAGCTATTGGAAATTACATAGACCGTGAATTGGCTTCCAGGATTAAGCTTCCTCTCCGCCCGAAAGTAACCCAAGATGTAATTACTACAGTTGATGGAACCGAAATAGCCTCAGGGCCTGTAACGCATTCCACAGTTGAAATCACTCTGGTGGGTCAGGACGGACATCGGGAAGCAATCGGGTTTGATGTGATCAAGGCCCCACAATTTCAAGTACTTCTTGGAATGCCTTGGTTAGAAACACACAATCCGAGAATAGACTGGCGAGCTGTAAGAGGATTCAATTCAGCACTACAGCTAAGTCAACGCCTAGTCTATAATACTGAATGAAAACCCTTATTGATATATCTTTAGGTCCAGTTCATGCGTTCTGGATGACTACCCTTATATAACACCCCTCTCTTGGAATCCCCCTGACCCCACTGAGCCAAGAAGTAGTTCTGTTTTGCAAGTTTAAAAGGTTTATTTGATAATTTAAAATAGATATATATATCACGCTTTATAATAAATTAATAATTGAATAGCACACTTAATCCGATATGATAAAGATTGACAACAGAGAATCTGGCACTAGCACACTTCTTTATAATTACTAAGGAGTTGAGATGAAATGGATAAGGTAGCACACTGGTAATTAGGAACAAAAGTATAATGTGGTAGAGGATGCTTTATGTAAGCTCAGGTGGATGCAATATTCAATGAATGCAGTACAGAAAATACTCAATATGATTTCAACCAAACAATGTAATCACTCTTCTCTGGCTATTCACTCCCCCCCCTCTTTATGCAATGCAAGGAAATGGGAGGAAACACACAGTTCTCAGAAATGCAATCAATGTAATCAGTTCAATCCAGCAAGCTTAGACAACAGAAAACAGATAGGAGTTTTGAAATCACAGGCCCAAATTGCTTTGATATGTGCTGGCAATGAATGAGAAATATGCTGGAAACGCTTTTAATTCCCTTTCAGAGGTTCAGGGTGAGTGGTATCTAGTTAATATTAGTCCAGGCTCACACTAGCAATGATGCAGGGATAGTTAGCAGGTTAAACGAATTTCTGGCAAATGGAAGGCAAGCAGCAGCAGTTTTTTTACATGTGAAGAAATTGCAAATCGCGGTAAAATTCGCGGATGCGTGTTCCGCGATTGCGGTAAAACTATAAGGGGTAGGAATGCGGTTCTTGGTGCGATTCAAAGCTACGATTCTAAGCTATCAGAGGGAAGTTACTGCAAGTCTCTAGCCCAAACGGTCGCGGAGATATGAGCGATTTAATAAAGGTCGTTTTTGGGTTTGCAAATTTCAAAAGCTCAAAATGACAAGTGCAGCTTGCAACTAGAAATGACAGGTGACAGCTAGGAGGCAGTTCTACTTAGGTTAAATAGATTGAATTAGATGAATTTAAACTAAGAGATTGGTTCTACACAGTTCTGCTGGGTACTCACACTATATTCTTGAATTAAATGGGCCTCATCACGGATCTGGTCAGGGTTTTAGACTGGGCTCTGGTCACTCTCTCTGCTGGTCTGGGTCTCTCTGGTCTGGTCTCTTAGCACAGCACTGCTTTCTCTTTGGTCTGGTCTCTTAGTACAGCACTGCTTTCTCTCTGGTCTGGTCTCTTAGTTCTGGATAGATTGATGAATTTGAAGTCTGGATCTCTGGATGTTGTATGGAGGTAAGTATGGATTTTTCCGGCAGAGCGTCCCGCTGCAGATGGATTTGGAAGCCCCTATCTGTCCTGTCTGTCTGCTTTTATGTGTTTAGACTGTGGGTGTGTTCTAGCATCACTGACCCTACCTCTCTCTCAGCTTCTAATTGGTCAAACTTCCATTTATCATTTGATTGGGGAATGAACTGTGAGTCAGAGTGATGTCATTTTACAGCCTGCAGAAAGTCCACTCCTCCTGTCAACTTACACACAAATCTAGATTTGAAACAAATACATATTTGCAGAGGTACATATTGTTTTAAAATCATATGCACCCATCATGCATTACAGGAGGTATACCCTGTTCAAACTCTGCTCTTCCTGGGAGCTTGCATTCAGAACTGGCACATATTTCACTTTTTAACTGATTTTGCAATTTCTGACATGGACCCAACTTTACATACATGTGTGCAGGGAGTAGGGACATTAACTGATGAAGTTTCAGATTTTTAACATGCATACATTTAGAGTTATATCCACTTTTCCGCTGACACCCCCCTGAACACGCCACCGGGTCGAAAAACCTCTTAAAATGTGGGCAGAAAAATCACAAGAATTATGGTGTCATTTATAAAATTTTCACATGTCCGCTCTATGAGTTATTCATCTTTTTAAAGTTATGTTCTGGCTCCAAAGGGGTGTGGTTTACCAGGTCACATGGTATAGAAACCAGTCTTTCCAGTTTCTGCCAAGCCAGCTTGCTCTCACAGGCAGTGCCCCTCCCAGCTCCTGCCAAGAGGAAGCTACATTTTACGACTGCGTAATAAAAACCTTTGCCTGAGTGAAGAGGGCTTTGTTCACTCTCTTGCAGAGCACAGATAATTCAATTATCAGATAGATGGCATATCCTTAGTGTGGGCAGCAAAAGGAAGGTTGGCCTGGGAACACAGTGGTGACTCAAGTTTCACTGCTGATGGGGGTAGTTGCCAGGCAGAATCAAGTTCCTTAAGCCAGACTTTCAGCTACTGTCATGTTATTTGTTGCTTTTTAAATTAACTTGCAATTTTACACATGCAGCTAGAATGCTGATTCTAAGTGCAAAACTATGACATTTAAACAATTGCAACCTATGTGACACTCAAAAGTAGGTCACTCAGTCAATTTAAACATTTAGATTATTTTTTTTTTTTAGTGTCTTTCAATCCAGTGCAACTTAAACTGCTGAAATCCACAGCGCAGCCAGTCTTGTTATGAACCTTGTCTTATGATCTTCATTTCCCAGATTTTGTAGGCACACAAAACTCCATTCTGCCAAATGTCTGCTGGTGTTCAGTAAATATTTTGCACATATTGCAATGTTTGAAAATAGGCATTTTGACTTGCCTTCAGGGAAACAGAGTGGTTTTAAAACGCCGGCTTTTGGATAGTGGTGAGTACTGGTACTGCACCCATTTTTGGGATTTAAGAAATGAATTCCCAACAATTCTAGGTTGCATTTGGCAATCAGCATTGCCATTCCCAATGGTTTCAGACTACTGTGTGGGTAGTCCAATGGTGGTTTTAGGCAGTTTCCTTCTGTGCCCATAACATCGGCAAAAATGAATGGCAGCCTATTCTTCATGCATTTCCCTGTGCATTTTCTGGGAAGCTCTGGCCATCATGATGTTTTCATGTCAGTACTGCACAGTTTTGAGGTAGGGCTCGGATGCATGGGTAAATACATCCCACAAGCCCCCCTCTTGCGATGGCCATTCGGTTTCACTGATGGGACTCGCAAGATCTGGGATGTTTCCTCATCTTCTTCCAATAGATGGCACAGTTCAGCATCTTTTCCTCCATCCGGTCGGATCGATCGGTTCTCCTTGCCGGTCCTGATGGGAATATTGGGCGGTACCCCGAGCCCGTTGCGTCTCAGCTCCCGGTCTCCGGATCGTCCTCCTTGGCCCGTCTCAAGGTTTTCTTTCTCCTAGGACGACAAAGGAAGAGCGGCAATACCTATTCATAGACGTTTTTCCACCACTGTTGAGATAGTGGGGCAGCATATGCATTTCATCATACCAAAACATTACATTCTTATTTTGAAAAAATAAAAACAGTATAACTAAGAGACAGTTTCATGCAAATCACAATATTTTAGAGACTAGATGTGGTATGTTTTATGATTGGAACAGAATTAGTCTGATACAGTACCCGCTAGGATTCCAGAGGGTTCCTCCAGTTGTTGCAGAGTGTGCCTGGGATGGCAACATTTCAACTGGTTTATGTGGACCCACTTGTCTTCCCCCTCTGCCGAACCGCCTTTGGGGATGCGGATCTTGTAGGCCACAGGGGAGATCTTATCGACGATCTCAAAGGGTCCCTTCCATGTAGGCAAAAATTTGCGCTGCTTGGCCTGGTTCCTTTGGAAGTTGTATAGATAGACCCGGTCTCCCACCTGATATTCCTTCCTGGAAGTTTTCAGGTCATAATGGGTCTTCATGCTATCAGCTGATCTTTCTAGATTCCGCTGAGCATAAGCAAAAGCATGTTGGAGGTGTTTCCTTAAATTCTCTACATACTCATGAGTAGTGGAGGCATTTATCAGTGTCTGCTCTTGGGTCCTGTAGAGCAAATGCTGAGGAAGCACCATCTTGCGCCCAGTCATCAACTCAAATGGTGACATTTTGGTTGCAGATGAAGGGGTAGATCTGATAGCCATTAGGACCAGAGGTAATCGGATATCCCAACTTGGCCCAGAATCTGCCACAAACTTCTTTAATATGCTCACAATTGTCCGGTTATATCTCTCTACTGCCCCAGAAGAAGCTGGTCTATAAGCAATATGCAGCTTTCTCTTGACCCCCAGTATCTCCCACATCTTTGTCATTACTTCACTGGTGAAGTGGCTACCTCTGTCTGACTCAATCCTTTGAGGTAGACCAAAACGGGAAAAGATGTGGTTAATCATCAAGGCAGCTGCAGTTTCTGCCTTGCAATTTGGGGCTGGGAGACATTCCACCCACTTGGTAAACAAGCATGTCACAGTCAACATGTACTTATTCCCCCTAGCCGAGCGAATCACAGGGCCTACAAAGTCGATTTGTAAATCTGACCATGGCAGTGTCATTCCCCTCTTTTGTAAAGGCGCCCGGTGTGTGAGGGATGTCGGCTGAAATTGTGCACACACAAGACAACCCTTCAAATATTGGTTGAGGTCCTGGCCCATGTGTGGCCAGTATGCAACCTCTCTTAAGATTTCCAATGTTGTGTGAAACCCCCTGTGACCGGCAGTGGCCGCATCATGGGCGTGACTTAACATCAGGCTTCGGAATGAGGTAGGAACCACCCACTGATCGTGGCCAGCTTTGGATTTCCTTACCAGCAAACCGTCTTGGGTCCGGAACATTTTTGGACATTTCATCAACACTCTTAGGTTCTCTTTCCCAATGTAATCGGTATCCGTCAGGGGAAAGTTCTCAGGGTCCTCAAGGTGCTGGTAAAATTTACCAATAATTGGATCCCCCTTCTGAGCAGTAATCAAATCAGCATCAGGGGTCTCCTTACTCCATTGTGCAATTGAAAGGTCAGTGTGAGCATTTGTCTGGGACCTAGTGATAGCAGTGACCTGGATTTCCCCCAACAGGGACTCAATCTCAATTAGATCCCCTTGGATGGCCCCGGTTTTGGCCAGCTGATCAGCTAAGTCATTTCCAGTTTTGTCTGGTCCCTCTACTTTGGAATGACCCTTGATCTTTTTCCAGTAGATGGTCATCCCATTCGATGTGACCAGATCATCAATGTTTTGGATCAACTTCCCATGTTTCAAGGGTTTGTTGTTAGCACATAACATGCCTCTGGTTTTCCAATTAACCAGGTGCTCCACAAACCCGTTCCGTACATAATCTGAATCTGTGATTATGACCAGTTCGTGGAGTTGATGCTGGACAGCAGTGAGGATGGCCTGATGCACAGCCATCAATTCTGCCACCTGACTACTTCGGGGGCCAATTTTGTATCCAGCGGAGGGTTCTGGGGACTCATTCACCCATGCATTCCCTACGCCGGCCACTAGTTCTTTCTCCCCGTCGTTGTCAACATGGTAAGAGCATCCATCCACATACACAGTGGGCATTCCCTCACACTTGTCGTCTTCAAAGACTTTGTGGGGGGAATTAAGGTATGCCTCCATGTTGTCCTTGATTTTTAGACTTTCGTCCTCGAGACAGTTTTCTCTGGCACAATCATGCAAGTCAGCCAGACCTTGCGCGAGGGGACTCTTCTTGTTTTGGCCATATCGGACCTCCACAGGAAAGCCTTGCATTGACAGAATCCAGGAAGTAATTCGGGAATTACTCACATTTCCGGCCCGGATTCTGTCACTTTGGAGATATTGCAGAGGCTGGTGTGGAGTCTCCACTATGATGTGCTCCCCCTGGATAAACGGGCGGTAATTCTTCAATGCCCACACCGTTGCCAGGAGTGCCTTCTCACAATCGTTGAATTTTTCCTCCACAGAGGATAAAGTTTTGCTCGCATAGGAGATTACTTTATTGACCTTGTCATGCTTTTGATATAATACTGCCGTCAAGCACGTATTAGAGAACCCTGTCTCCAGGAAGAACTCCTTGTTTCTGACCGGGTAAGCTAGGCAAGGCGCTTGTGAGAGGCTTCTTTTGAGTTGTTTTACTGCCTCGGCTTGTTCTGGACCCCATTCCCACTTGACCCCCCCCTTCAGGAGATGAATCAGGGGTCTGGTGATCTCTGCGTAGCCCTCAATGAACTTTCTGCTGTAATTAGTCAGTCCAAGGAGGCTCCTTAGTTCCCGCAGAGTTGTGGGGTCTTTCAGTTTCTGAAGTGCTTCTACTTTCTTTTCCTGGGGACAGAGACCCTGAGGAGTAATCTCATGCCCCAAGAAATTAACACGGGTTCTACACCACTGTGCTTTCTGAAAGGAAAGTTTTGCTCCGGCGGCCCTCAACTGTGTCAGAACATAACGGATCTCCGCTATGTGTTCCTCAACAGATGAACTTTTGATGAGGACATCATCTACATAAGCCAAGTTACCCCTTGCACCCAAGTCAGGCATGGCCTTGTGTAGAAAAATGTTGAATTCATTGCCGGAGTTGAGGTATCCGAAGGGAGTCCGGGTCCATGTGTACTGCTGGCCCCCAAAGGTAAAAGCCAGTTTGTATTGGTCCTCCCTACTGACAGGCACGGTCCAGTACCCATTGGTCAGGTCTATTGCAGTGAATACCTGTGACCCCTGGATCTGGGCCAGCCCTTGGTCAATGTAGGGCAGAGGCCATCGGGAAGTATGGACCCGTTTGTTGAGCTCCCTAAGGTCGGCGCAGAGTCTCCACTGGCCGTTTGGCTTCAATATTCCCAGCACCGGATTATTGAAGGTGCTGTGGACTGGACGGATTATTCCCCGGGACTCAAGGTTCTTAATTATTTCCGTAAGGGACTCCATTGATGCGAGAGGCAAGCGATATTGCTTCACAAACACAGGAGTCATGCCAGGGTCCGTGGGGATTGTTGTTGTGTGGATGTCAGTGCGACCACAGTCATATGAGTCTACCGCAAAGAGATCTTGGAAATCCAAGAAAACTTGTTTCAACTTTTGCTTTTGTTCCAGAGTCACACAGGCATCAGCTAGGTTGACTCTCTCTTCCACCATCTGCCTGAAGCCTGGAAAGACTTCTGGTTTGGCTATCTCCGCGGCCTCCTCCAGCTGGGTGGAGAAGTCCCTGGTCAGAGTGCTGATTTGGACTGGAGGCTTCAGGTGGGCAAGGCAGCCTTCATGAACCTGGAAAATCACCTCCTCCCTCCTGAAGTCACACGTCACATCTTCCTTACCATAGGGGCAGGAAGTGTACACCAGGAAGTTCCCCCCATGCCGGGTAAAAATCCTGTCTGGTGTTGTATGGTCCTCACTGTCACTGTCAAAACAGTCCTTGGGGATTGGTCCTAACAGTTCATTACCTAAATCAATGGAAAAATGTCGGTCATCAACCGCCATTCCAACAATGGTGCCTGCGGCTAGAGTAATACTCTTTAAGTCGCTGTTATCCACCTCTATTGGAATGGTGTCATGTTCTATGTTGACTAATGGAGTTGGGTTTACCCCCAACCCTTGCTGTTGGAGAGAAGCATTTAGATGTATGTAAGCATCAGGGTTTTTCAACTCTTGTCCCCTTTTGACTTTCACTTCCAGGGAGAATTGTCGGGTCCTTTCTGGGATGGTGACTTCCTCTTTTACCTGAATTTCAACTGCATAAGGTAGCAATTGAGCTGACCTAAATGCTTTTTCTGGATCATCAAAGCCCATGGGATTATCCGCTAATCGGGACCAAGCTTTGAAGTTTATTAGGTCCAAACTAATGGCAAAGCGATTGAGAATGTCACTGCCTAAGTAAAAGGCGGCAGGGACGTCTCGCACGACCCAACAATTATGGACAATGCTCTTGTTGCCAATGGAGATTTTGAGCATACACCTGCTTGGCAGGAGATGTTTGGAATTAGGTGCTTCCAGGTCCATTTCCCACTTGTCTATCAGTTTGAAGGTGGGAATGGCTGGATCTTTTGGGAGTTGGCGGAACATGGCTTCGCTGATGAAGCTCTTACCGTTGTTCACACACACTCGAGCGAGAACAGAGTTCTTCCCATCATTTAACTGAACAGGGATGAACAACTGCTCTCCAATTTGCTGAATCTCAGCCAGGCTCTGAGCTGATTTCTCATCTTTCTGGACTATAGGAGTGGGAGTTTCTGATTGTGGATTAGTATAGAATTTCAGAGTGTTTCCTTCCAGCGTGGAATACCACTTTAGACTGGAAGGAAGGTTGATTTTCAGAAATAGAGAGGACCCCCCATCACCAGTCTGTTGTCCTACTGCTATTACTGTCACATCTGGAATTTGGCTATTCTGGAAGTGAAATTCTACTTGGTCAGATTTTTGTTCAACCATGTGGCAGGTGCCGTTTAAACTAACATGGTTGACACTCTGTTTTAATTTTATGGGTCGGCTAGTCTGGGTCCAGAGGACCTTGTTTACACAATCTATTAGGGGTGACAACCTTCTCAGGAGGTCATTCCCTAGTAAACAAGGGGTGCCCTCTGGGGTCACAACTATGACCGGGTGTTTCAGCTTGTGTCGCCCAATTTTAATGTCCAAATCTGCCGTCCCCTCGACAGGAATTTCCTTCCCGTCAAAGTTCTGGAGTTGTCCAGGAAGTGAGGTGAGAGGAATTTGGTACTTCTCTCCCCTTCCTGCATTCAGTTCATCAAAGGCCCTTCTGGACAGAAGGGTAGCTTGAGATCCAGTGTCCACCAGTGCCGAGATTGTACCCTGCCCCTGTACTTGTACCGGGGCATAATATCTTCCCTCCTTCTCCTCAAGGGGGCACAGATAATGCACATTTTTGGACAACTGGTGGGCTAATTTTCTGGTTTTGGACATCGCGAGAAAAGAATTTTGGGCAGAATTCTGTGGAGAGCCTTGGGAATCTGAAAGAAAAAGTTGGCAACTGGAGATCAGAGCCATTGTGGGTTCCCCTGGTTCCGGTTCTGGGCCGCCCCCCCCTTTTTGGAGGCAGTCCCCAGGATGGGTTTGAACCAGGGTATTTTCTTGCTGTTGGTTCTGGGATGAGATGGTGGGCGGCGGTAGCTCAGTCTCCACATCTCCCCAGTCTGGATTTGCATCCCTAGGGACCCATTTTTCTTTGGGAGGAGTTCCCCCCTCTCTGAAGGAGAAGATCCTTTTCCCAGGATCCTCTGAGGATCCCTCTCCCTTAAATTGGAAGATCTGTACCTCCTCCTCAAACTGAGTCTGTTTGGGTCTTTTGTTTCTCCTACCCCCCCTCTGCTCCTTAGGAGGCAGACTTTCAGGGGCAAGAGATTTTGTTTCCGGTTCCTGGGTTTCCAGGGGCTGTTTACAAGTGAGGAAGGAAGCTTCCTCCAAGGCTTTACACCCCCCTTCCCCTTGTGCCTCCTCCCTGGGAACCGGTGAGTTATCGGGGTGCTGCCCCCGTCATTGTTCTGGAGCACCAGGTCCAGAGTTGGGTGCGTTCTGCGCCGGCACGCCCATCTGAGGGTTCTGCTGAGCCCTCAGTATGTGTCCCAGGTCCCGCGCCATGTTTTGAACCTGGCGCTCTAACTGGGAAACCCGCTCAGGCTGATACGGGGCCCTGTTTTCTCCCCTGGGCTGATCCCAGGAAGGGTAGCTGTCCCTCCTCTGGTAATACCCCGGGTTGGGAAGATTTGGGTACCCCTCCACCCTTGGCCTCCCCTCTCCCGGATTCAGTGGTCTGGGCTCAGGGAATTGGGGAAAGCAGGATGGATGGTTTTGGGGCTGAAAGTCGGGTGGATATCTGGGGAAAAAGTTCTGCCCAGGGTTTGGTAAATTTCTGCCCTCCTGTGGGAAGTTTGGAGGGAAGTTCCCTGGGTTAGGTGCTTGTCTGGATCCCCCCCCTTGGGCTGGAGGAGTCCACACATAACCCAGGATGGGTCTGTTACCTTTGTAGCGAGGACTTACATAGTCAGGAGAGCGAGGGACCCCATTTGTGGGGCTGCCTCCCTGGCTCCCTGTCTGTGACTGGCCCGAGGACCTTCTGGGCCTAGCATTATTAGGTGCAGGTAGGTTTTTAGGCCCCCCCATCTCCAGATCCAAAACGGGGGTGACCTTTACCTCTGCCACCTTGACAGCAGCAGGGGTGCTGTTGGCTTTGGGGTTTTTCTGGGCATTGCTTTTATTTTCTATGGGCTTCTGCACCTCATAGATCCGGGTAGCCTGTTCAATGACCCAGTCTAAAGATCTTTTCTCATGAAAATCTCTCACGAGCTGGGTCATTATATATTTGGGCAAGGCATGGAAAAATGTATTGACAAACTCTCTACTATCTGTGCGCACCCTTCTGGTGGTTTGCGCAAAAGCACGCTTTAACTCCTGCACAAATTCTCGTGGGGCCTGATCCTCCCCACATTGCAAATTGTAGGCCGCCTTGCGAGCCTCTTGAGGATTTCTGTGAACAGAAAAATGTTTCAGGATGGCCGCCTTATATGTGGACCATCTTAAATGATTTTGGTCCTCCAGCCCCGCAAAGAAACTGGAGTATTCCGGGGAGAATGTCCACTTTACATATTGAATACAGCTTTGGCTGTCCTTCAAATGGAAAGTCTCCATCATTTGTTCAAACAACTCTAAGTGCTCCCAAACAGAATACTTAGCGTTCTTATGGTAAGGCGTGATGATGCTCCTGATCGCCTTAATCTGCTTTAAGGGGTCCTTAAGCAAGGCCCTTTTTGCCTTATTGGCCTTTTTGGTTCGGGTAACCCTTGTCCATTCTTCCTCGGACTCAGAGGCACTGCTCCCAGAGGTTCCCGTCTGTTCTTCCAGGTTTTCCCGGATTCTGCGAGCCTGGGAATGGCTGGCAGAATGTGGGGACCTGGTCTCCTGTGTCCTGCGCAGTTCAGAGGAGTCTTCAGATTCCTCCTTGCTGCCAGGATTTGATGGGTACCCCCTCCACTGACCTAACTGGGCAGAGGTTTTCAGGATGCCCTTAATGGGCCTACTCTCCTGGGGTTCCCCATTGAACTGTACTGTACTTGGGTGCCCATACCCGGATGCCCACCCCTCCATTCCTGAGTGGTACTGGCCTATGAGCCCCATACTCTTAGCTGGATAGTGATCTGCCATCCCTGCGGCCCTGTGCTCATGTGCGCCAGGGGACATGGGGGTGGTAGAGTCCAGGGACTGGGGGAGATGAAGGCCCCTGGTGTTAGGGCTCCTGCGGTTATGGTCAGGAATCTCTCTTTCCCAGCGGACCTCATCTCTATCCGCCCCTGCTCCCTGTTGCAATGCAAGAGCCTGCATTTGTGCTTTCAGTTCCTCTGTTAAGGCCTTACTCGACTCTATCAGTTTCTCCTGCATCGCTACCTGTTGCTGGAGCCTATCATTGTGTTGACAGAGGGCCTCATTCTCCCTCTGTGCTTCCTGGTTGGTCCTGGAGAACTGGGCCAGTCTTTGCTGCAGGAGGTTTACCTCCTGGGCAATGTCCCTATTGGCCTGCTCCTTTCTTGCTAGAGCATCTTCCACCCTTCTGGTGTGCTCTACCAAGTTCTGGTTTTCTTTTTGGAGATCACCCAGCCCCTGGTGGGCCAGGTGATTTTCTTCCATTTTTCTTTTTAAATGGCAGACTTCCTGGCCTAAGGCGTCTCTTTCCTGACTAAGAGCCTGCATTTGTGCCGCCAGGTCGTCCCTTTGCCTTTGGAAGGCACCAGCTTTCTGGCGCTCCTGATCAAACTCTGCCTGGGTATCCAGGTCTTTCAGAATCAGTTTATTGCTCTCCTCCTTCACTCTACCTAGGTGGCCTTGCAGGGTGACTACATGCTCTATTGAAGTCTAGCTGTTGCTCCAGCTTTTTCTGGCTTTGCAGTAGGGAGTCCAAACCTTCTTGGTGTTCCTTCTGCAAGGCCAGAAATCTGGTATCCTGTTCTGACTTTTCCTTTTGCAGCACATCCATATCCTCCTTTATTTTAGTGATGTACTGTCTGGTCTCATTTTCTGACTCCTGGCTTCTGTGCAGCCTTTGCTCAGAAGAGTCCAGATCAGATTGGGCCTTCTCTAACGCCATCTGTTGCCTTTTTGCCAGATCATGGCCTTCAGCACATTTATCCTGTATGGCTCCCATGTATAAATATAAATATGCCGCTATCCTAACAATCTTGTCGTGCTCATCTTTGGCCTTAGGAGCCATATATAGTTCACTCAGGGCCACGTGTAATGGACCCTGATCTCTATATATATCTGACCCTGTTTCAGTGACCTGTTGCGTGATTGCCTGCAACCACGCATCCTGGCCCTGTTCGGTCCATTCACCTCTCACAAATAGCTTATGCAAGAGGTGCTCTCTGGCCATTTTCATGTCTACTAAGGTCGTCATTCTAGAGATTGGTCTCTGTCCTGACTTACAGAAGTTTGTATTTTATTTTTGCAGAACGGAACTTTTCTTGGAGTGTCCCTTTTGAGGAGTGCTTCACAGCGTAATGCAGCGTGGTGATCCGACCGGATGTATGTATCCCGTCAGTTAGCACACTGTATTAAGCTGCACAAATGGTAAATCTAACCCAACGTCTCGGCTCGAGCCCCCAATTTGTAAGAGGATTCAATTCAGCACTACAGCTAAGTCAACGCCTAGTCTATAATACTGAATGAAAACCCTTATTGATATATCTTTAGGTCCAGTTCATGCGTTCTGGATGACTACCCTTATATAACACCCCTCTCTTGGAATCCCCCTGACCCCACTGAGCCAAGAAGTAGTTCTGTTTTGCAAGTTTAAAAGGTTTATTTGATAATTTAAAATAGATATATATATCACGCTTTATAATAAATTAATAATTGAATAGCACACTTAATCCGATATGATAAAGATTGACAACAGAGAATCTGGCACTAGCACACTTCTTTATAATTACTAAGGAGTTGAGATGAAATGGATAAGGTAGCACACTGGTAATTAGGAACAAAAGTATAATGTGGTAGAGGATGCTTTATGTAAGCTCAGGTGGATGCAATATTCAATGAATGCAGTACAGAAAATACTCAATATGATTTCAACCAAACAATGTAATCACTCTTCTCTGGCTATTCACTCCCCCCCCTCTTTATGCAATGCAAGGAAATGGGAGGAAACACACAGTTCTCAGAAATGCAATCAATGTAATCAGTTCAATCCAGCAAGCTTAGACAACAGAAAACAGATAGGAGTTTTGAAATCACAGGCCCAAATTGCTTTGATATGTGCTGGCAATGAATGAGAAATATGCTGGAAACGCTTTTAATTCCCTTTCAGAGGTTCAGGGTGAGTGGTATCTAGTTAATATTAGTCCAGGCTCACACTAGCAATGATGCAGGGATAGTTAGCAGGTTAAACGAATTTCTGGCAAATGGAAGGCAAGCAGCAGCAGTTTTTTTACATGTGAAGAAATTGCAAATCGCAGTAAAATTCGCGGATGCGTGTTCCGCGATTGCGGTAAAACTATAAGGGGTAGGAATGCGGTTCTTGGTGCGATTCAAAGCTACGATTCTAAGCTATCAGAGGGAAGTTACTGCAAGTCTCTAGCCCAAACGGTCGCGGAGATATGAGCGATTTAATAAAGGTCGTTTTTGGGTTTGCAAATTTCAAAAGCTCAAAATGACAAGTGCAGCTTGCAACTAGAAATGACAGGTGACAGCTAGGAGGCAGTTCTACTTAGGTTAAATAGATTGAATTAGATGAATTTAAACTAAGAGATTGGTTCTACACAGTTCTGCTGGGTACTCACACTATATTCTTGAATTAAATGGGCCTCATCACGGATCTGGTCAGGGTTTTAGACTGGGCTCTGGTCACTCTCTCTGCTGGTCTGGGTCTCTCTCGTCTGGTCTCTTAGTACAGCACTGCTTTCTCTTTGGTCTGGTCTCTTAGTACAGCACTGCTTTCTCTCTGGTCTGGTCTCTTAGTTCTGGATAGATTGATGAATTTGAAGTCTGGATCTCTGGATGTTGTATGGAGGTAAGTATGGATTTTTCCGGCAGAGCGTCCCGCTGCAGATGGATTTGGAAGCCCCTATCTGTCCTGTCTGTCTGCTTTTATGTGTTTAGAATGTGGGTGTGTTCTAGCATCACTGACCCTACCTCTCTCTCAGCTTCTAATTGGTCAAACTTCCATTTATCATTTGATTGGGGAATGAACTGTGAGTCAGAGTGATGTCATTTTACAGCCTGCAGAAAGTCCACTCCTCCTGTCAACTTACACACAAATCTAGATTTGAAACAAATACATATTTGCAGAGGTACATATTGTTTTAAAATCATATGCACCCATCATGCATTACAGGAGGTATACCCTGTTCAAACTCTGCTCTTCCTGGGAGCTTGCATTCAGAACTGGCACATATTTCACTTTTTAACTGATTTTACAATTTCTGACATGGACCCAACTTTACATACATGTGTGCAGGGAGTAGGGACATTAACTGATGAAGTTTCAGATTTTTAACATGCATACATTTAGAGTTATATCCACTTTTCCGCTGACACCCCCCTGAACACGCCACCGGGTCGAAAAACCTCTTAAAATGTGGGCAGAAAAATCACAAGAATTATGGTGTCATTTATAAAATTTTCACATGTCCGCTCTATGAGTTATTCATCTTTTTAAAGTTATGTTCTGGCTCCAAAGGGGTGTGGTTTACCAGGTCACATGGTATAGAAACCAGTCTTTCCAGTTTCTGCCAAGCCAGCTTGCTCTCACAGGCAGTGCCCCTCCCAGCTCCTGCCAAGAGGAAGCTACATTTTACGACTGCGTAATAAAAACCTTTGCCTGAGTGAAGAGGGCTTTGTTCACTCTCTTGCAGAGCACAGATAATTCAATTATCAGATAGATGGCATATCCTTAGTGTGGGCAGCAAAAGGAAGGTTGGCCTGGGAACACAGTGGTGACTCAAGTTTCACTGCTGATGGGGGTAGTTGCCAGGCAGAATCAAGTTCCTTAAGCCAGACTTTCAGCTACTGTCATGTTATTTGTTGCTTTTTAAATTAACTTGCAATTTTACACATGCAGCTAGAATGCTGATTCTAAGTGCAAAACTATGACATTTAAACAATTGCAACCTATGTGACACTCAAAAGTAGGTCACTCAGTCAATTTAAACATTTAGATTTTTTTTTTTTTTTAGTGTCTTTCAATCCAGTGCAACTTAAACTGCTGAAATCCACAGCGCAGCCAGTCTTGTTATGAACCTTGTCTTATGATCTTCATTTCCCAGATTTTGTAGGCACACAAAACTCCATTCTGCCAAATGTCTGCTGGTGTTCAGTAAATATTTTGCACATATTGCAATGTTTGAAAATAGGCATTTTGACTTGCCTTCAGGGAAACAGAGTGGTTTTAAAACGCCGGCTTTTGGATAGTGGTGAGTACTGGTACTGCACCCATTTTTGGGATTTAAGAAATGAATTCCCAACAATTCTAGGTTGCATTTGGCAATCAGCATTGCCATTCCCAATGGTTTCAGACTACTGTGTGGGTAGTCCAATGGTGGTTTTAGGCAGTTTCCTTCTGTGCCCATAACATCAGCAGAAATGAATGGCAGCCTATTCTTCATGCATTTCCCTGTGCATTTTCTGGGAAGCTCTGGCCATCATGATGTTTTCATGTCAGTACTGCACAGTTTTGAGGTAGGGCTCGGATGCATGGGTAAATACATCCCACAGAGCAAAGAAGATAACTTTTCCTGATTGTGAACCAACCTGTTACCCAAGGAATCCAGCTATGGGTCTAGCCTCTGTAACTTCCACCCCTGTACAGCTACCATCTGAATACCAAGAATTCCAAGACGTTTTTCAGAAAGAGCAGGCTAACACCTTACCTCCCCATCGATCTTACGATTGCCAAATCGACTTGGTACCCAATGCACAACTACCTTGTAGTAGGATTTGTGCTCTTACTGAACCTGAGAACCTGCATTTGCGCCAGTATTTGGATCAATACCTGGCCAATGGTTTCATTCGCCCATCAAAGTCACCAGTCTCTTCCGCTTTGTTCTTCGTACCTAAAAAGGAAGGAGACCTTAGGGCCTGTATTGACTACCGCACCCTAAATCAGATAACGATTAAGAATCGTTACCCTTTGCCCCTGATACCTGAGCTTATCGACCAAGTAAAAGATGCTCGTGTGTACACCAAGCTAGATCTCCGAGGAGCTTACCACCTGGTACGTATAAAAGAGGGAGACGAGTGGAAGACTGCATTCCGCATCAAATTTGGGCTCTTCGAATATCAAGTAATGCCCTTCGGTTTGTGCAACGCACCTGCCGCCTTTCAGTACTTCATGAATGATGTTCTTCGGGAACTTATCGATGTTTGTGTCATCGTTTATATTGACAACATCCTGGTGTATTCCTCCTCAGAATCTGATCACAGAAACCATGTTAGGGCAGTTCTTGAGAAATTGCGCCAGCACAAATTATTTGCCAAGCTCGAAAAATGCGTTTTTCATACCACAGAAGTGGAGTTTCTCGGATTCATCCTAACACCTCAAGGAATCCGAATGGATTCGCGGAAAGTGGACGCCATTCTCAAACGGCCATCTCCTAGCTCTGTGAAGGGAGTGCAAAGCATGCTTGGCTTTGCCAATTTCTATCGAAGGTTCATCCCGGAATTTTCTCGAACTGTTCAACCCATCACAGCTCTCCTAAAGAAAAATAAACGCTTTGAATGGACTCTTGAGGCTGAACAAGCCTTTCAGGACCTGAAAACCAAATTCACCTCTGCACCTGTATTGAAGCACCCGCGCCCAGATCTCCCTTACATCGTGGAAACCGATGCATCCAGTTCGGCCATGGGAGCTGTCCTGTCGCAAAGAGACCCAGAAACTAACCAACTACACCCTGTAGCCTTTTGGTCCAGAAAATACTCTCCACCTGAACTCAATTACGCAATTACCGACAAAGAACTACTGGCTATTAAATCAGCTTTCAAGGCTTGGCGTCACTATCTTCTCGGTGCAAGACACACCATCACCGTAATTACAGACCACAGAAATGTGCAGTATTTAAAGACGGCCAAAGCTCAATCTTCGCGACAACTCTGATGGGCTTTATTCTTTGCGGAATTTGATTTTGTAATTACCTATCGCCCTGGCTGCAAGAATGGTAAGGCAGATGCCTTATCCCGGATAGGCATGGAAGAACCCAATTCGAGTTTAGAACCTGTGCCAATCATACCGGAACAAAGAATTCTGGGCTTGACTTCATTACAAACCATTGAGGACATCCAAACTCAAGTAAAACAGCTTTTTGACTCTTCTGCCTTACTGGAATGGAGTCAAAAGGGTCCTCACTACACCGTTAAGGATGATTTACCCTACTTCCAAGAGCGGTTATTTCTGCCAAGTAAAGAATTGCAGGAACTTGTCATTACCCGTCATGAATCATTAATGGAAGGACACCCCGGTATCGCGAAAACAGAAGAAAAGATCAAACGCCACTTCTGGTGGCCTTCTTGGAGAAAAGACAAAGTCATTTGTGTTGTCTTGCGGAATCTGTGCCCAAAATAAGAGTCAAAAGAAAAGGCCAGCCGGCCTACTTCAACCTTTGGACATTCCACCAGCACCTTGGCACACCTGGTCAATGGACTTTATAACTGACCTGCCTCCTTGTGGTGGTTACAACACGATTCTCGTAATAGTGGATCTATTCTCCAAAATGGCCCATTTTATCCCTTTAAAAGGATTGCCGTCAGCTTCCACCTTGGCCAAGGAATTTATGGAAAATATAGTGCGGTTACATGGTTTCCCTTCCATATTAGTCTCAGACCGTGGAAGTCAATTTATCTCCCACTTTTGGAAGAAATGTTGCCAACTAGCACAAATAGACGTGCGGTTATCCACCAGCCACCACCCCCAGACCGACGGACAAACCGAGAGAACCAATCAGACTCGAGCAATATCTGCGGTGCATGTTACACCAATCCGAGTTGAATTGGAAGGACATCCTTTGGATTGCAGAATATGCATACAACAATTCAGTGCATTCTGGAACCGGACAGACTCCTTTTTATACCCTGTATGGTCACCATCCTCGGACCTCTGACCTAGATCCACCTCTGACCCTGGAGATGCCTGCAGTAAATCACCTACATTCCACAATAACCCAAGCCTTCAAAGAAGCTACAACCCACTTACAGCAAGCCAAGAAAAAGTATAAAGAAAACGCTGATTTGCACCGAAGTAAAACTCCTCCTTACCAAGTAGGAGATCAGGTATGGCTAGCAACTAAACATCTACCCCTCAAGGGTCAGCGAACTTTTAATCCCAGATTCATTGGGCCTTACCCCATCAAAGCTATTATCAACCCAGTGGCCTTTAAACTCGATTTACCATCCAACATGCGGATTCATCCCGTTTTTCACGCATCTCTTCTAAAACCAGTACAACCTGGAACCAGACTGTCTGAATCCCCAGGCCCTGTCCAAATTGATGGAGAATTAGAATTCGAAGTGAAAGACATTTTAGATTCCAAGATAGTTAAGTCGAAACTCTTCTATCTTGTTGATTGGAAAGGATATGGACCTCAGGAAAGATCTTGGGAACCCAGTAACTATGTTCACGCACCACGATTAATTCAAAGATTCCATCGAAGATTCCCGCACAAACCAAAACCCCCGGAGGAAAAGACCTTGGGTGGGGCCTTGAGGGGGGGTACTGTCATGATGCCTACCTCTAAGGAGCCAGGCCGGGCCCAGCAACCCCAGAGGCAGACATCATTTTCCCCAGGGAAGTCTCAGCGGGCCCAAGTCGGGGCCCTTTGGACTCAGTCCTGGCGCCTTAGGCGCCAGGCTCATAGCGGACCCCAGTCCTGGCGCCTTAGGCGCCAGGCTCATAGAAGAGGATGTGTGTTTAAGTGCTTGGGTGCACACTTACCTGATGCAGACCTTGCTGCTTCATCCAGGCCCTCTTGAGGCCTGAATGGGACTACTTAATCTGTAGAACTACTTCACCACCCGGGTGTGGTCGGGGAAGGATACATACCAGGAACTTCTTCCAAGGCTATTTAAACCCCACCCGAACAGCCACACATGCTTCGCGTTGTTCTGCACCTAGCAGCTGGACGCTCACCTTGTCAGCTCCTGCATCCTGACTTCAGCCACGCCTGCCAGCACCCTGGAACACCTGCAAGGGGAGAAAGGAAGAGAATAGGAGAAGAAAAGCCCTTACCTGCTAAATCTGCATCCCGGAGTCATTTCTCCAACAACCCTGAAAAGGAAGACATCATTTTAAAGGCATTTCGTTTTGATCGCTGCAGCGCTGCATTTTACTCACCTTTGCAAGGCGCTTCCATCTTCAGCAGCGATCTTCTGGATTCAGCTACGCCCCGGCGCCTAGAGGAAAAAAGACAAGAACAAAGGTGAGAGGGAGAAAAGGAATAAGGAAAGCTCAGTTTCCTTTTAAGTCTTACCTGTTGGATTATTCCCACTGCATTTCGGGTCCTGCCGCTTCCTGGCATCTCCGGACCCCGGCCCCTATGGGGAAAAAAGACAAAGACATTGAATGAGCGAATGCAAAGACATTACCTGAGCGCTCATCCAGAACTGTTTCACTTCGGGTCGGCGCCATATCTCCGGCACTCCGAACCCCGGCCCCTAAGGGGAAAAAGACATAAGCATTAGCGCTTGCTGCAATTAGACAACGAACATTATTATTAAGCTTGAACTTTTGAACAGAACTTTTACAACACCTGACCTGAACAGTCAAGCTTACCTGAACTCCCATCAATCCTCAATCCAGTGAAGTAACTGGGTTTCAACGCGCCCCTGCATCAGAAGCAGGATGGAGAGCTCATCCTTCCAAACCCTAAGGTGAGGCTTCACGGCGAATCGTGGAGGAGGTATCGTGGAGGGTTGGAAGGGAGTGGGAGGCTTGAGCATTGTTCCACAGTGGTAATACTCCCTTTTCACGCACAGGAGGGTATCCAACGAGCCAGGGGAGCCAGAATAGAGGGGCCCCTTCCTGTCCATCTTCAGAGTTCTGCGCCTTCGACGCCGCGCCTCCGTGGGAACCAGGTGAGCGTTACACCAGGTCAATCGGCAGCAGCTTTGGGGAAAACTCGAAGAAACAGACTGCCCGCGAGCGATCCTGGAACCCATAAAAGCCCTGCACTGTGTCACCTCTATACGCGTGCGCCTTAGTGCCGAGGGGAGATTGTCTAATGAAATACAGACCTAAAGAGGCGTAAAGCAGGGCTGCCCCCTCGCACCCGCTCTATACAACACCTACATTGCAGATTACGGGAGATCAACAGACCTCGTCAGATGTTTTCCACCCTTGCTCAGGGGCTCTAAGATAGAGCGACTACTTTATGCTGACATCATTTTGATGGATTTAACACCCATAGGCCTGCAACGCCAACTAGACCACCTAGTTTGCTACCTGGCTGAAAACAACTTGAAATTGAACAACGACAAAACCAAAATACTAATACTAGGAACTGCAGCTAAAAGAAAATCAAAATTCCTGTGGAGATGTGAAGAGAGGAATCTAGAAATAGTAAATGCCTTAAAGTACTTGAGCATCATGTTCAGTAATGACAAAGGAGAACTGACCATGCAAGACTTCCTCTGGTCAAAATTGAAAAACCTTACGGCTCAAGCCAAAGCAGTGGAGAGAAAACACGGAAGGTTTTCCATCATCCCTATCATTAGATTTTATAAATCTAAAAGTTGTCCCTGCCTTGATCTACGGCACCGATGCAATGTCTCTGATGCCGAATTCTATCTAAGCAAAATACCAGGGTTTTATTTGGCGAGGAGTATTCGGCTTGGCTAATTCTACACCGACAGCCCTGAAAAGACGAGAACTTTGCTTAACATCACTCCTGGCCTTAAAGATGAGAGCTAGCCTTATGCTGTACCGCAAAGTTACTAATGCTCTGAAAAATTCTGGACCTTATTCGGACAGAAACTGAATATGGCAACAACAGAATGCTTAGCAGATGGGAGCAATCCAATCTCTCCATTCTGCAAGACCTGGACACTACGAGGGAAACATTGCTCCAGAATCCAAATCAGGTGACAAAGAAACTCTTTGAAGCCGACTGGATAAATACCCTAGAAGTCGCTAACAACTATTCATTAACAGCAAACTTACCAAGCACACCTATGAAGTTTAACGAGGTGCGTGGTTATCTTCACAAACGCCCTGACAAGCACCTAAACCGAACCTTAAGGTTCAGATTGAATCAACTAAAAACCAATGAAATCCTAGCCATACCCAAGCAATCCATCTCAAATAACTGTCGATATTGCAACATACCAGATGTGATAGAAACTAATAAACACCTGGTTTTAGAATGCAATGGTCTTGTCGAGATCAGGCAATGTTTTCTGGCCCAATCACTGACGAACTATCACACTCTAGACTTGGAAAACCTATGGGCCATGTTGGCCAGCGGCAACAATAAGCGATGTGTAATTGGATTGTCCTTATTTCTGAAGGCTCTGAACTTATAAATTCAAGTAACTGATCTTTCTGATGAGACTACCTCTACCTCTACCAGGGAAAGACTTAAGAACCACACCAGAGAATGGATTTTTCTTTTCTTTGCTTCTTTTGTAAAAATTGTAACACAATTAAATCAAAATAAATAAAAAATAAAAATAAAAAAAAGGACTTTGTGCCAACACTTCACAAATATAGATGTTTATTTTCCAGAAAATTGAGTCAAGTTAAGTGGTGCAGTCACAGAGAGGCTACCCAAATTAAGCATGGCTCAAAGCAACTTTTCTTCTACTTTTCACTAACATGACCCTGCACCCAAGTAAGACAAGTTCAGTGTCGTGACCCTGCTACCTCTACTTTAAACATTCTTTAATTGGTTAGACAGTGTAACCCAAGCACATATTTCTGTCAGTCAACACTGGGGTGCAGCCCACAGGTTTGAGAAGATCAATTTCCCTGTGGACTGGCTCAATTTTAATGTTACAAAGCCCTGCTGTAAAAATGCTTTTCTCTCAAAATCTTCTGTTGCAGGCTGGCCTTGACATCTACCTGCAACCTCACTATACAAGACGCCAACTAAAAGTATTTTTTGTGAAACCTCAAAAAGCCAAGTTAAACAGAATGTACAATACCTTCAGTATTTTCAAAGGTGATTTGAATCCCCTGGCGGTTTCTTTGCAAAGACTTAATGGGTCCACCACCCGATCTCTTTGCATTTTCAAAGTACATTTCCAAAATATCCTCATCAATCGCGTCGCCACAGTCTGGAATCCATATTGAGTCCAGCACCTCGGAAAGTGCCTGCTGTTCAGAGGCTGCATTCTCTGAAAAAGCCACAAAAACAGTGGTTCAAAAAACAGAAGTAGAAACTAAAGATGTAGGCACACTGACAAGAGGCATATTTTTAAAACACTTTTTGCACAAGGCATTTTGCAGTGTGTGAACCTCCACAGGGTAGTATACATTTAGCAAAAGCCCTTCTAAAGCAGGAGCACTATCTTACAAAACTGATGCTAAAATATTTAAATTGCCAAAACGATTGTCTTCATTTGCTGCTTACTACACAGATGAAGACTGACTGGGGAACATTAGTACAGAAATAGACAAGAAATTCTGCTACGTGTCCAACAAGTGGAGGCTCGCAGAGTCCCTGATGGTCTCTTGCCACTCCTCAGTCCTAGTTGCACACCACACTTAGTGCGTAGGCACAGGAAGTACAGCATATACTTGGGGGATGCTGGCAAAGAGTCAGCAGAGCTTTCAATCCTTAAAACATTTTTAAAAAAATGAAATGGAGCTTTTTAAATCATCATGCACCTTACAAATAATCATATTCCTCTTTCACCACCTTCAAACATCTCCTCACCCATCAACTTGGGAACCTCTCAAACCGCCATACAAAAATGAAATAAAAGCAGCATCTTCCTCATCAATGCTAGATCAGCGGAGACTGACTTCATACATACAGCCATCTCAAACAGACCTGCTCTTCAACATAAAAACGTGGCTAGGTCTCACATTATTCTTAATTACTGATCTTGTTCCTCCTGGCTTAATAATTCTATGGACCTCCTAGTGGCAGAGGTGTTGCCACCATCTTTGAGGATTTCCCTAATATAAAAGCCATCCACTTTCCATCTCGCCCCCAAATTCAGATTCTTATTTCTAAAATGCATACTTTCACCATTATTTTGTCACGACATGGCTCTCCAATACAGATCCCCCAATCATCTGCTCAAGACCTTGCTGACATCCTAACCCCACTCAATCCTCTCCAGCTCTCACCTAGTAATCTTAGGTAATTTCAAAATCTCACTTGAAAACGACACTGCTAGACACCAAACCCACAAACCCATACTTAACTTGCCTTTCCATCATTGCTTCTGCACAGCTAGTTCTCAGCCCCCCCCCATTCTGCCAGATGGCATGTTTAGCCTATACTCTTCAATTTCTGGATTGGGTTTTTCTGGCTGGTAGGAATTCCATAGTGGGAAGCGAAAGAGTAGCAAATCTCACTGTACCCTACAAAGAAAACATTTCACTTGACTCCTTAAATCCGCATTTCGCCTAAAGAAATTACTTCCCCATGTAGATTCCATGCTAGTCCACTCGGACCTCAAAAGGCAGTTCCAACATGGACTTGGCCTCCATTGCCCCACTCACACACATACAAGCACAAGGCAACACAAACAAATTTCTAGCGCAAATTGGGCTGCCCACACCAAAGTTGCTTGAAATTAAAAAATATATTTCAGCAATTGGAAAGGAACTAGTACAGCCATTACTTTCCCTAAGCTGAAAGTATATTAAAATCCATGCTGTTGCACTACAAGGACCAGGAAGTGGGGGTATTGACCAGACGTAGCATTTTTGCCAGCAGAAACATTCTAACATTATTTTTAAATCATTTTTGGTCTTATAAAATAAATATTCAATGGGTACACTAATTTACAAATTCCAGTTCTGACGCTAGTTACCACAACTTTTCTATAGAACACAAATGCAAAACGCAACCCAACTCATACCTAAACCATCAAAAAAAGTGCAGCCGGAAATGTACGCATTCGTGCATGTTAAAATCCACATGTGAAAGTTTTGCAAAATACAATGTACAAAATACGCAGTGTGCAAAATATACAGATGTAGCTCAATCTCGTTCACCATCTACCCGTGTATAGATTCACAGGTCATTATGCCCCATTATTTCTTGTGTGTATGAATACGCTCCAAGACCTATTGTGCAGGAAATGCACTGGACGTTACAAAGCAATCATTTTTAAAGTACATTATGTCCATGTCTAGTCCAAAAAAACGAGTGTTCTTACATAGACGATAAAATGTCCCATTTGTGCACACGTAACTTCATGTTTATGTGCTGAGAAAGAGGGCTTTTGTGCTGCGGGTCGTGCTCAAGGTCTACATCTCCAGTAGAATTACCAAAGGCGCTGAGGCCTAACAGGTCTTCCGACACCTTGCTAGAGCCGAAAAGAGCGGGGATGGTTATCCAAGTAGATAGGAAGGAGCCAGGAGGCACCAAAGGTCCAGAGTCAGCAAAAACAGGCCCCGAGGGGCAGAAAAATCCTAAAACTAATACTCCACCACCGGTGAAGTGACATGGGCTGCTAGTAATGGCTTAATAAGGGAGTATTAATTAGCATCTCTGTGGTTGTGGTTACTTGGTTATGCCTTTGTTTGGTTGAAGTGTCACTATGGGGACAGGGTGGGTGTTCTGTCCGGGATGGCCCAGCGTTTGATAGAGTCTAGTGGTGTGGGAGGGGGGAATGGCGGGGTGTTTCAGGCGGCGCAAGGCAAGGTCAAGGGGCGAGGGAATATTGGCGACAGGAGGTGCTACAGTCTGTTCGATATGCGATAGGATGAGCAATGCCAACGGACGAGGTAATAAGGGGTGGTTGGGGGGGGGGGAACAGATCACCTGGCAGTTGGGACCTTGAACGTGAAGGGTCTGAACTCCCCGACTAAACGTTTGCTGGTGGTCGCAGAATTCCGAAGAGCAGGGTTGGATGTGTTGATTATGCATGAGAGGAGATTGGTGGTGGGCGAGTACTCATTCCATCCGGGATGATTGGTGGTGGGTTTTGTGCATCAGGGAGGGTGAACAGAGGGGTGGCGATTTTGCTGCACAAGAGGTGGAGGTTAACTGAGGTTAGGGTCTGGAGGGGACAAGAGGGGAGAGCCTTGTTGGTTGCGGGCCAAAGGGAGGGGGAATTGGATGTCATTTTAAGTGGTATACTGCCCGAACCAGGGACAGAAGGCTTTTTTGGAGGAGACCTTGGCGTAGCTGGTGAGAAGCTACAGGCATCCTTGTACTGGGGGTGGTGACTTTAATATGTGGACAGACCCTAAATTGGACAGGAAGACCCTGGCAGGGGAAGGCGGGCGGGTGCTGGAAAGGGACCTGGGGGTTTAGTGGATTGTTTGGAGATGTTTGGACTCCAAGATGTGTGGAGATTGGTCCAGGGTATACCTTCTTTTCTCTGCGTCATGGCACCTACACTCGTATGGACTACATTTGTGCGTGGAGAGATTTGTTGAGCCATGTGGTGGATTGTGCTCATGTGTCAGTTGGACAGATCATGATATGGTTCTCATGGGGGTTTCTTTGGAGGGGATGCAAGACCGGGACAAGATTTGTAGGTGCAATGATCCACTGTGGAATGACGCAAGGTTTCTGGAAGAAATGGAGGGCGGAATCAAAGAATACTTGGGATAAAATGATACAGGGGGAGGTGGACTATTGGATGGTTTGGGAGGCTGCCAAGGCGACCTGGCATGGCTTGCTGATTAGGGAGGGCGCCTCCAAAAAGAGGGAAAGAAATATGCTGGAGAATAATCCGAGGAGGGATATTGTTTTCATGGAACGCAGAATTCGGAAAGCTGGGGTGGAATAGAGGCTGGAGGCAAGGGCCAAGAGGGAAGAACTGAAATCTCTGGAGAAGGGCAGGGTTGTCCGTCCGCTGCAATTCCTGAAGCAAAAGTACTATGAGAAAGGGTACAGGGCTGATGGGCTTCTAGCTGCCCGGCTGCGAGAACAAAGGGCAGAGAGATGGGCTGAGGACATGGTTGGGGAGGTGGCCACATACTCTGTCGAGATAGCGGACCGTGTTGCAGGTTTATGAAGGTCTTTACAAGGCTGACACACGTGTGGGGGAAGAAGAGTTCGAGTCGTATTTGGGTGATCACACTTGCGACCATGACAGAGGAGGTATGGCGGATGGTAGACGGGAAGTTACGCTCTAACGAGGTTCTACTGGCAATTCAAGGGAAGGAAGGCACCTGGGGGAAGATGGTTTTACTAGTCAGGTTTTATAAATCTTTTTTGGGCCTGCTCACTCCATAGTTAGTGAAATTGTTCAATCATAGTCAGGCGACTGGGCAGGCCCCGCAGTCCTTCAGTCAAGCTTTGATATTGGTGATCCCAAGGGAGGGGGGCAGAGGAGAGCTATGGCATGTGGGTCATAGCGACCAATATCTTTATTGAATGAAGATTTACACTCTGGTACACTTGGGTGCTGGCCTCACGGTCTGACTCGATGCCCCGATTGGTGCATGCAGATCAGGTAGGTTTCATTTGTTGGGGTTTCCTCTACGCGGTGCTCAGGAAATATGGGTTTGGGAAGAATGTTTTGGCATGTATCCGTGCGTTATACTGTGGTCCCATGGCCAGGGTGGCTGTGAATGACCGCTTTTCCAGAGTGTTTCAGCTATTGAGGGGTACCAGGGCAGGGATGCCTGCTCTCCCCACTTCCATTTGCTCTCTTGAAGGAGCCACACGCTGAGAAGCTAAGGCCTGCACCTCAGGTTGATGGTATCTGGGCAGGCGACACCAAATTTAAGCTCAGATTGTATGCGGATGATGTGTTGTTGCACTTACCAAATTCGCATACGTCGCTCCCGGCGGCGTTACAAGTGATTCAGCAGTACAGGAAGTTTGAGGTTCAAAGTTAATAGGGCAAAGTCTATTTTGTTCCACTTCGATGAAGATCGTGAGAGGGACATGGGCATTCTCGGGCCGTTGGGGATGGAGGCGAGGTCGGAGACGCTCCGTTATCTGGGGATGACTATCACACACAGGCTTCAGTATCTTTGTGGGGCGAATTGCCCGCCGCTGCTCCAGGCATTGTACAAGGATATAATGAAATGGGAGAAACTTACAATGTCTTGGATGGGTCAGTTAAATGCCCTCAAGATGAATTTCCTACCCAGGATACTGTATTTCTGTCAGATGCTCCCGATCGCGGCTCCGGAGTCTTTAATAAGGGAGGCCAGGGGGCACATGCAGAGGTTCCTGTGGCAGGGAAAGAAGCCACGAGTAGCATATGAGATTTTGACCCAGGCCAAGGCTAGGGAGAGGGGGGGAATCCCTGACCACTGGGATTATTATAGAGCAGCGCAGTTGAGGGTGCTGGTTCCGCATCTTCGGGAAGAAGTGGGTCCGTCTTGAGAATCTGCTTCTACAACCTGCTACGGCGCGGGAATGGCTGTGGGCCCGTCTGCAGATTCCTCAGAGAATTCGAGCGCATCCCATCTTAGGGGTGATTTGGAGTCTGTGGCGTCCGGGGCTGGGATGTGGGGGATTACTATGTGGCCCTCGTCGATGTGCCCCCTGTGGGCGTCAGGGGTGAGGGAGGCGATTCCCGAGATGGGCAGATATCAGGCTTGGTTCGAGGCTGGCTTATCGAGAGTGGGCCAGCTGTGGCGGGGGATTTGTCTCGATTCAGGATTTGGAAGAGGCAGTTGGAAGAGGCCTCGCATATAGGGAACATATCAGTATTTCTCTACCTGCAGAGTAAAGGTGTACTTAAAGCAGAGCGGTGGAAGCAGCTGATAGGGATCTGACTCCCACTGAGTGTATTTTGGACTCTCATACGGAGATAAAGGGCATGGTTACCTTTTTTTATGGGGCATTCCCGGAGGCAGCCGAGGTCCGCTTGGGAGCGAGATATGGGTAGGGAGATTGATGGGGGACTGTGGTGGAAGATGTATTGTAGAGCATTTAAGACCTCGAATTCTTGTCAGTATAAACTACATGGCATTAAAGTTGCTCCATCAGTGACAATACGACCCGGTTCCCCTTGCAAAGATGTTCACAGAGGTGAGCCCGATGTGTTTGAGGGGTTGTGGCAAGTGGGCCACCTATTGGCACATGTTGTCGGACTGTGCAGGGCACATGTGGTGGGACTGTGCAGATGTACTGGGCGAAGGTGGTAGAATGCATCAAATGAGACCAGCCGTCCATTGGCCCCCCTGCTGGTGCTGTTTGGCATTGAGGAGGTGGAGGGGGAATTCAGGAGCTTGCCTCACATGGTGCACTTTGTTGTTGGCCGCTAGAGTGTGCCTGGTGTGCTGATGGAAGAGGGAAAGGCTCCCTAACCAGAGGGAATGGGTAACAAAAGTAGAAGAGATTTATTTGATTGAGTGCAGAGATCGAAGCGGGTTGGTTGCGCTTTACCACCAAATATTAGGTCGGGGAGGTTGGAGGTAGATGCTATCCCAGAAGACTGTTTCGCTAGTGAACTGGAGAACTGGCCGAAACACGGGGGGTCTGCTACCCCCGTCAATGGACTTCCCCCGGTTACAGCGATATGTTGTCAGATGGGAAAGTCTGTAGCAAACTATGTATTTGAAGTGTTAAATTGACCCGTCATAAGCGATGAATGTCCCCTATTTATTGCTGTTTATTGGGATGCCGCAGGGGTATTGGGCTGGGAGGGGGGGGGGGGGTCAGGAGTGAAGTGGACTATGATGTTTATTTTTACATTTCACCCAAAAAATTAAAAATAATAAAATCGGCGACAGCAGTACCGAGGGTGGCAGTGTAAGAGAAGACGTTGGCTCCTATGCCGAGGCTCACAAATGTGGAAATCACATACCGGTTTTGCGGAGCAGAGAAAGCCGCCAAGTAAGAAGGAGAAATGCTGCGCGAGAGACAAAAATGTCATGGAGGCACTGGTAGCCACGAGAGAGGTCCAGGGCACTCGGCAGCTCGAAGAGGCAGAGTTCTCTATTACGGGACCTAAAGCGAAGCAGGCGTGTGACCGCAGAGCAGCGAAGTAAGCCAGAAGGACGTTAGCACACTCCAGTGTGGTAAACGAGAAAAAAAAATATCATGCGGCAGAAGCGCAACCCGGACTGGAGACGGAGAAAGCTGGCCAGTCTACCCAAAGCCAGTGGGGAACCTGACCTTTCTGGCGACCGCACCAATGACAATTTGAATGTTACACCAATGTCACCATTCTGCTCTAGTAACAGCTGCCTGACGATCGCCCGTACAGTGGTGGGCGCCAGGTTGGATTATTATAATGTACTATTTGCTGGTACCTCGGCCCAAAACAAAGAAACTCCAGACTATCCAAAACAATACCTTACGTGCCGCCCTGAACATTCCCAAATCAGAACACATCTCAGCTGCCTGTAGAGCAGCTCACTGACTACCCGTCCGAGAAAGGATCTCATTTAAGACTCTCACACGCAACCACAGATGTATCTCCAAATCTACCCCGCCTTCGCCAAGACTCTCTCGGCCAGGCATACTAGAACCCCTACACCCACTAATGGTTCAACCGAAATTCACCATGTAAAAAGCAGGTGGGTCAAGCTTCCCAGTCATTCCTGCAAAGCAATGGAATTCCCTCCCACATGCACTAAGAGAAGAGGAATCCTATTGGGCCTTCCGCAGATCCCTTAAAACATGGCAGTTTGACTAAGCTGTTCCATCGAACCTCCTACAATATTGGTATCTGATGTGATGTATTTTACTTCATGAATGTAAATGCTATGTATGTTACTATCCTTGCATCCCGGCTACATGTAACTGGTTCTCTCCAACGCCCCGATGCCTGTTTGTTTGTGTGCGCTATACAAATGAAAAAAGAAAAAAAAAACTACAAGAAGATTTTTTGAGTGCAGAAAAGGCAAAGTGTAATCCCCTGTGAGCTTTGGGTGCATGTAAAGCAAGTGTGGAGCAAAACGTGAACTTTCTGTAAACATATACCAAGCCAAGAGCAATACATACAGTATAACTGTGAAAGGCAGGAGAAGTCCTGGCAAGGCAAGATACCAGGTAATTTTAAACGCATGAGAAGTATTGGCAAGGGAATGAAACCAGGCAACTGCATCACATAAGTAGTCCTGGGAGGGGAGTATACCAGGCATTTTGCAAAGCTTACAGAAATATTAAAGAAAGAACAAGGAGGAATTGGTGTACAGAACTTGCTGCCTAAACAGAAAGCTTGTGAATCAAGGGGAGACACAAAGGAACTGTTCGTAAAATAATTAATTGCCATCTGTAAAGGCATCATAAAGCAAGACACAGACACCAGACTTAAAGTTCAAACAAAACATAGTTATTAACTTAAATGTCAGGATGGTAGAAGGCCTAACCTGCCCTATGCCAAGGTGGGATTTCCCTACCTGAACAAAACTAAGGATAGTCTGAGTCAAAGAGTTCAATTTAAAAGTATGTCTGTGGCCAAAACCTATGCTTTACCTCACAACTAAAACTAAACCGGGTGTAGGGATGTCACTAATCAAAGAAATGATGATCGACACAAAGATCTGAGCTTCTTCCAACTCTTAGCTTCCTGTTCAGCTTCTCTTCTCAAAGTTCAAGAAAGTTACACAAAAGTCTCAGAATTACCTTTCTTACGTACAGGATAACCCATTCCTCTGGGTTCTCGTCCCTCAGGTCCAAGTAACAAAGTTCAAAAGAAAAGGTTCTTGAGGCTTAGTTCTTAAGAAAACACTTGTAGTTCCTCAAGTCTCAGGGTTCCCTTCCCCAAGACCTTTGCTCAGCCACGTGTACTTGTTTCAGCCTTTCAAACGGTTTAACACAGCCTGACCCTCTTTCTGGATTGCTTCAACAGTTCACTTGCAGTGTTTCTTCTTGGTTAATTTTACAACGTCTTCAGATCTCAGTTCAGGGCTCACTGGTCCAGGCGCAGTTGTTAGACCACACATTACAGGTCGCGCAAACAGGATCCCTAGGCTCCTCAGCCCACACAGGTTCTTCTCGACTTGCATCTGTGTACAGAGTTAATTTCCATGGTCTCCTCTTTATTGGCTTCTTGGCTATCTGTGCTGCTTTTACACTCCGGCTTCTCCCGCTTAGCCTCTTGGCTGTGCCATAAGGTGTCACACACCTCTTGACAGTCATTGGCCTTGCCGCACTGCATTTACTCAAAGTTCACTTTTGCATTTACTCATAAAGTTCACTTTGTGGTGGTCTGGCTCATGTCACACCTTTTCTGGCACGCTTTCACTGCTTTTGCCCATAAAGTTGTGCTCAATTCCAGATTCAATAAGCTTAACTGTAAGGTTTCATTTAATTCAATGTTCGATATGGATTAGATATGCTTAATTTCAAGTTTCTATTCTGTTCGGTATTCAATATGGTTTAAATATGATGGATTTCAAGTTCCCATTCACATCAGTAAATCATTACTTAATCGCAGCCTGCTAGGGACGCCCCCGGTTGTCGAGTGCCTCTCCCCGACACTCACCGGTCCTCTGTGCTGTTGCTCTGTGGCTCCAGCTGCTTCTGATGTCGGCGGGCCAGCTCCTGCGAGCCCCGCTCACACACCCAGGTCTGCCTGGCATACGCTGGTTGCTCCGCAGCCTTGGGATGGACGCGGGCGGCGTTCTACTTCCTTCTGCACTTCGCAGTCCCGCTGTCGGTTACTCGTTACATAGTCTCCCTCTCTGGGCTGCTGGCCGGCGTCCTGGCTCCTCCACAGATCCCACCACGGCTGCCTCCAGCGTAAACAGGGCCCCTGTTGGTCTCCTCCCCACAGGCCTCCCCGATTCTTCCCTCTCTGCTACACTGGCTTCCCTTTATGCACCTGCAGCCCCTTGACAGACTGCAGGTGTGGATGCTGTGAGAAACCAGAAGGTGTCTCACCAGCTAGTCTACAAGGATCTCCCTCTCCCCCCCAGGTGGCCAAGGCACAGCCATCGCCTTTGGATTCAGACCCTGAGGGTGGACCAGTGCAGAAGGATCACCTGGGTGAAGGGCCTTTGATGGAGTGGGATACCGGATGGCGAGATGCGGTATCCCTCCCCTATAACATACGTGGACACTACCTTCCCCCTTTCTCTTCACAAACAATACCACAAAGACAGCCCACTCTGGGAGAAAGACTCGCACCCAAGCAGCGTACCCGACATATCCTGCTACTATGGTCAGGCAATTACTGACAATTACACACACCTGACTTCCATTAAACTTCCCACCCATAAAAGGCAGAGCACGACAGCACACTCTGAGCGAGACAAAGCACACACAGGAGTAGCAGTTTCGAGAAGGCAGCTGAACGATGCGAGAAAGACGGCAAACCAAGAAGGGTTCGCAAGGAGGGCAATACCCTTAACCTTTCCAACAGGAAACTTTTCCTTTCCAAAATCTTGTAGATCAGAAAACGTAAGGCCAGGAAACCAGTCTAAAGAATCCTGCAAAGTGTGTCGGAGATACCAGAGGCTGTCCTGCGTAGCTGACCAAGTCAGGGAGGAGCAGCAGCTGCCGTGGTATCATTCTTGGCTCCAAAAACAAAGTAGCACCAGAGAGATCAACACATCTGGTGAGTTTGGGAGGCCAAAGTGTTGAATCAAGGATGTAAGCGGCAACATTATATAAAGAGCGCAGGAGCAAACATTGTTAAACGTGTGTGGTGAAAGCCACGAGTAAAGCTAAATTGCTGATGAATGTTTGAACTTTGAGAAGGAAAGATACGATACCAGTGACAAGAGTGGTCAAGCGCCGTGTGGGTGCTCAATCGAATGAAGAGATAAAGGTTTCCAGTCAAGAGGTGGCAGAAACAAAAGTAACAGTGTGAAGTGAATCTTAGTGGTCCTGCAACGGTTAAGAAACCCATCAGACATTCGAAAGTCTTCGATTTCTTTTATATCAAGAGGACCAAGTAGAAAGTGAGATTGCATGGTACGAGCCCAAACGAGGAAGACCAGTTGTGAATATTGTGGTAAAAGGGGTCCAAGCCTGAAGGAGAGAGACCCATGATGAATATTGGAAACGAGAACTTATACATGTGAAAGCCCTAATAAGAAAGGAACTTGTGCTCATTTGTCGCGACAGGCCCTCTGCAGTAAGAGACTTATTGGGAAAGAAACTTTGGCAAAAGGCCCCGATACCTTGGCTTTGAACTGTATCCTTGTGGCAGAGAAGCCAGAGGGTCGGTGAAGTTTGAACGTGGCGCCTTGCCCAGTGTTGAAAACGTGGGGATGGGAAGCCAACTACTCAACTATCCTGACATATTATTTCTTGAACACTTTTCTTTTTGATACACCATCGTCTCAAATCATTTTGTATTTAGAAGGACTGGCAATAGGTTTGTTAGTATAGGCCCTTTTACTTTGACAGACGGGACTAGGACCAAGTTCTTTCTATTTGATGGTCGTAGCTTGCTGCCATCTTTAGATTTAGGTTTAGCTGGGTGTTCAACCAAGCCATTGGCTAAAGTTGTGAAATGGTGTAGTGTTCATTACTCGGTCTCCTCCCAGTACTTTCAAAAGTTACATTTGGGGAAATGAGGGGAGAGGTCTTGTAGTAGCCCATAAAGGTCGGGGCAGGGCTGGGTTGGTCATCTATAGGGAAAGGGGGATACCATGCCTTGCCTGTGGGCACCCCACACCCAAGCCACGCCGAATTGTTGGACGCATCCAGACAAGGACTTTGGGAGAGAGCCCCCCTCCCTCCCGCCAGCAATCAACCAACACTAAAGGACGCTACCCAGCCGGAGGCAGGAAACCAGCAGAGCGGGCCCTCAGAAGGGAGCCCACTCATCTGAAGAACCGGGCAGGATCCAGACCACCCTCGGTGGGAAGCCGGGGCGAACCCAGCCAGTCAACACTGCCACTGCACCAGGATCACAAGAAGTGCAGAGGGGGGCCCCAGACGAGGCCCAGGGAGGCGCGCCACTCATCCGGCAGGGGAAATCATCTGGGACATGGACCAGCCCGCAGACACCACCCTGACGGAGCAGCGCCGAGAGTCAATCCCACCTCTCACAAAGGACCTGTGCCCCCGCCAGCCAGGAGGCGCTGCCGGGACCCCAGTGGGTAGCTACACCCGCCGGAGACACTGGGCCTGGTGAGGCGGGCTGAGAACTTCAACCACCGGAGGGCGCACCCAGCACAGACTCGCAGCCACAAGCAGCCTCAACCCCACCGGGCGGAGCACCCAGTCCAGACCAACGCACCCCTCCCAGGTTCCGGTCACCCCGCAACGCAGACGAGAAAGGCCCCAAACCCAACAGGGAACCTTCTCCTATCAGAGCCATACAAATCATCCCACGCCATAGAGGCTCATCGCCAACCAGAGGAGGTAAGAGGGGAACCAGCCAATGGGGCGCAACTAAAGGAACTTGGAAAGAAGCACGCCAAGATGGTCTAAAGCAAGACAACGCAAGCAAACCCCAGCAAGGGGAGGCCTTCTCCAAGCCAATTACAGCGACCATCGCCTCAAGAGGGACCCCAAGAGAGCTCACAAGCAAATTACATAACACGGCCCGCCGAGGTGGTACTGTGGAGTTTAAGAGGTGGGGGTCACGAGAGGCCCCAAGGGGCGCAAACCCTTTGCAGAACAGGAGCATAACCCAGCCTTACAGACTACAGGTTGCCACAGCCCCGGAATACACCAGGAGCTGACGGGACCCTTTAGGTCCACACCCCCAACAACCACCCCTCGAGATGTCCAGAAGTAGGAACAAGGAGACGCCAACAGCCCCCAAAAATGCTAAAAAACTGCAAGAATTAACCCTAGCAAAGATATGGACCAGAGAAACTGACCCATCGGGAGCCCACACTACAAGTGACCGGGGAGCGGAAACCGTGACTACCGTCATGCAGGAAGACCAGGCAAGAGCGGTGACGCACGCTTCACTCAAATACCTGCTGGGAGAAATAGTGGATAAAATTACCAATGCAGGCCAAAAACATGGACGCATTAAGAGAAGACCTGGCCGAAGTAATACAAGAAATAAGAAGAGACATTAACAAAATTGAGGAAAGAGTGGATACCAATGAGAGGGCCCATCCAAGAGCCACAACCTCGAGCTACAGACAGAAGACCTGGAAAACATGTCCAGGCGATCCAACATACGGTTCAAGTGTTTGACCGACACCTAGGACCAAGACCTGACTCAAGCCATGCAGACCAGCTTCGGGGACCAGCTGGAATCTGAGCCGGGCGCAGAGATCCAATTTGATAGAATCCACAGGGTGGGACCGAGACACCAGGAATCAGGGCGAGCCAAAGAGACTTCTTGGTGGCGCTCCACAGCTATACGCTCAAGGAACAAATTTTCACCTACAATGGGGTGGAAATGTTCCTATACCAAGATTTATCCCAGAAAACCCTCAATAGAAGAAGGCGCATGGTTTCGGTACTGGCTCATTTGAGAGACCAGCACGTTCGATACAGATGGTTGCACCCATTCGGACTGAGCTTCTACCGGCAAGGAATACAGCACAAAATAACATGTGAACGGGGGCAACTTTACTGGGAATCAAAGAAGAAGGCCAAGTCACACGCCCCCGCCATCCAGCCAAATTAATGCCCGGAGGCCATGGGACTGGACTGCTGTTAAGTCCAAAAGATCTAAGAAGGTGGCAAACAAACCGCCCCTCCACAAAAGCCTGCCAATCAATAAGGAACCCAACAAAGCGGGGAACCCCTACGGGACCGACAAATGAAATCAAACCAAGGCACAACCTCTACAGCTACTACATGCCTGGGGAGGGCGCACAATAAGAGAACGTTAAGCAGAAGATGTGAATCCATATCCTCGCGGGAGGGAGGTGGGGTGGCACATTGGAATGGGATATCCTGTGTGGGGAAACGCTGGTCATCTACTAGGGTCCAGATCTCGTGACCACAAAACGAGGGGGGCTGAGGGCCAGCTGAACCCACCCAGCGTGGGGTATAAGAGGGGGGAGAGGAAGGGAAGGGATAAGGGGATCCGGAGGCAGCAGATAGGAGGGTGACCAACTACGGAGGCAGAGGGGAACCAGAGGGGCAACCCTGAAATTAATGGGGCCACCGGCTCAGACAACAGTACAACAAGGGAACGAATATGGCTACGTCAGATCAACTAAGGGTTCTATCACTAAACGTCAACGAGCTTAATTCTTAGATCAAAAGGAAAAAGGTGGAAAGATTCCTGAGAAGGGAGCAACCGCATGTAGTCACCTTGCAAGAGACCCACATCCAAAACCGGGACATTCCCAGGATAAAAATCTTGGGCTGTAGGAGAATCTTTCAGGCCACACAAACCAGCAAAAAAGGGGGAATCCTTGTAGCATTGAAGGACGTGCTCGACTTGTCCATAAAGGGATTGGAAAGAGACACCCAGGGGAGATACTTAGCAGTAGCACTGGAGGGGAGAGGCTTACACGGTCGCGACACTCTATGCATCAAACACAGGCCAAGATGCCTACATACAAAAAGCCCTCACCTGACTAGATAAGTTCTCAAGATCCCCTATCGTTCTAACCGGGGATTTCAACCTAGCCTGGGACCCCACCAAAGACAGGAGTACGACGCCCCAGGGACCTCTGGTGCGACCCTCAGGGGACCTTTAGCGGAAACTCCAAGACCTGGCCTTAGTTGACACATGGAGGGAAATGCAGTGGGACAGGGAGGGATACACCTTTTACTCTCACGCACATCGTTCACACTCTAGGATTTCCCATCTATGGCTTACCAGAACACTGCTTGGCAAGGCGACCGACCTAGCACTGGGTGCTATCACCCTTTCCGACCACATGCCAATGACCCCAACCATTTTTTTTTTTTGAACAATGATTCATTCCAACTTGAAAACCTTATAACAGCAATTGTGCATTTCAATTCTTACGTACATTTTCATGTTGTTTTCTCCACCCCCCCCCCTTCAGCCTACTCCTCTCAGCACCATCCTCAACCACTTGCAAGGGTGCTCCTCCCCCTGCTCCCTCCGAGTCCTCCAAGCTTGCCTGGTCCAATTCAGAGAGTGTTGCTACAAATTGCTTCCAGGCTATCAACGTATATGCTTCTTCCTCTCCACCTCCGTTAACTGCTCCCCCCCCCCCACACCACAGTTTTGGCATCCGCCCACTTTGGAAGATCATGCCACCAGATTTCCATTCTCGGTCTTCTACTTGCTTTCCAGCTCATAGCTATTCTACGCTTAGCTAGTATGTATGCCAGATCTTTGCGTTTACTCGCGTGTTTCAGATTACGCGGCCTGGGGAACCCACCCGCCCCCCTACCATGCATGTCCACATCTAGCCTCATCTCCTTCCCCGCCATGAGGTGGGCTACCTCCCCCCCCAGAATCTCCTTATTTCTGGGCATGCCCAGAACATAAGTATCAAACCTGCATTCACCTCTCCACATTTAGTGCAGGATTGTATACCCGGATTTTTGAACTTCTTAGGGGTCATGTATGCTCTGTGGGTGACATAGCTGAATTTGTTGCAATCTCACATTCCTTGACACTTTCTTATAGTACCCTTGTACCCTCACTCGCATCCCGTCCCCCATTGGTTCACCGGTTTCCTCCTCCCAATCTCGCCTCAACTGGGTTACTTCTTTCCCAGCCCTCAACATCAGCAGTTCATATATTCGAGAGACCTCATGACCTCCATCTGACATATCGTAAAATGTTTCTATGGCCATATCGGGCTGTCTGGTCAACACCGTCTCATGTTCCTCTTATCCTCACCAGCCTAGTGTACGCAATGTATTGTCCCCCGTGCAAACCTGGGTCTTCCACCAGTGTATCGAACTCCACCATCTTCCCGTCTTGCCACACATCCTCAAGGGTTGCTATACCCAACGGTGCTTCCCGATTATCCTTCTCATCTGCTCGTCCACCCCGTTTAGTGTCACTAAAGGCCTCTGTGGGGCGCACAGGATCGGGTTCTCCATGACCTGACAGGCTCTCTGCCACATTTCCCAACCCAGAGCTAACATCCTTGTTTCATTGACCCGTTGCGATATGGGCAGCCATATCCATTCATTCAGGAAAAACAGAGCACACCCCGATCACAACAGTCTAGACTCCGGTGTAGGGTCCCCTGATAGCCACCTAGCCACGTATTGTAATTGGCTAGCCAAATAGTATACTTCGAAATTGGGGAGCCTAATGCCTCCCTGTTCGTACGGATTCTGTAGTTTCCATAATTTGTATTTATTTGTATTTTGTTTATTTGTATAGCGCACAAGGCCCGAGGGCAACCGGGCGCATTATTTAGTTACAGTCAGCTTAGATAGAAGTATTTACATTTAGAATATACAAAACATATATGCGACATAATCAAAGGTATACAATTTACAATATACAAGTGACATAAACGAAGGTAGACAATTTACAGGATATGGCAGAATGCAATGGCAGAGACATAAAAATAGCCTGTGGTGTCATAGAATATTGTTACAGTCAATAGTCATCCTTAGTCGAGGGTGGACAGCCAAGCTTTGGCATTACGCTTGAAGGCAGTGAAGGAAGGTTCAGCTCTGAGTGGGTTGGGTAGTGTGTTTCACAGCTTGGCTGCTAGGACAGGGAAACTGCGGCCTCCAGATTTTTGGAGGTTGAACAGTGGGATGACAAGGCAATTAGTGTGTGCGCTTCTGAGAGGTCTTGCAGCTGAGTGCGAGGTGAACCTGTTGGAAAGGTAACTGGGGCCTAGGTTCGCGATACTTTTATGTGTGAGTGTTGTGTGAGTGCCAAGGCTTTAAGAGAGACTCTTTGGGTAACTGAGAGCGAGCGATCTGTATTCGGAGATATGTGCAGTTCTAGGAATGTTCAGGGCCGCTCTAATAGCGTTATTTTAGATGATTTGAAGTTTTCTGATATTGCATTGGTTAGTGCCCAGATAGAGGGCATTGCAGTAATCGATTTTGGAGAGGACAAGAGTCCTGGCTAGAGTTGTGCAATTGGCAGGAGACAGAAAAGGGCGGCAAGCTGTGATAAGCTTGCATGTGTAAGATGCGGCTGAGGAGACTGCATTCGTTTGTCTGGATAGGAAGAGGGTGGAATCAAGATAAATACCTAATGTCTTGGAATAATGCTATTCTATTCCTGCATTAAGCCATATGAACCCCCTACACATGCTCTGTATCTTGGCAAAGAATCGTTTGGGTATCATGTATGGTATATTCGCAAAAATAGTCTACTAGCCTTGGTAGTACCACCATCTTTAACAATGCCACCTTTCCCCATCATGGTCAAAGGGAGCTTGGCCCAGAACTCCATACATTTTCAAATTTTAGTCACCACCTTCTCTGTATTTTGTATATGTTCAGCCTCCACACTATGGTATACATCTATCCCCAAGTATTCCCATCCTATCTGTAGTACCGGCAGTTTATCTCGTGGTATCCCCACATATCTACCCAGGAGAAATATACACTATTTTTTGGGGTTTACTGTTATGCCGGACAGCACCGCGTATGGCTCCATAACTTCCAAGATATACTGCAGGTTCTCTTCGGGATACCTCAAGTACAACAGCATTTCATCTGCATATAACGATATCAGATTTCGCCCTCCCTTCGTGCTAACCCCCACTTCTCCATATACCTGCCTCAAGTATATCGCCAGGTGTTCAAGCGCTAAAATAAACAACATTGGGGACCATGGGCATCCCTGTCTAGTGCCTCTACCCAGTTGTCACCGTTCTGAAATGGTTGCCCCCTTTCTGACTCGAGCCAGTGGCCTGCTATATAGCAGTTGGACCCATTTCAAATATGTCAGCCCAACCCCATATTCTTTTAGGGCAGCCATCAGTCGAAGGCCTTCACCGCATCCAATGAAATTATTGCCACCTCCGGGGAGCACCCTTCTGTCTGTTCTAGAACATGGTGGAGCCTCCTAAGATTATTGGATATATTCCTGTGTGGAACGTACCCAGTCTGGTCCGAATGTATATGTTTATTAATAACTGGTCTCAGCCTATTAGCCATCACTGCTGCAAGTATTTTACCGTCTTGGTTGAGCAGTGACAGTGGTCTGTACGATCCGCAGTCTGTGCTCAGTTTATTAGGTTTCAGAGCGGAATGATGATCGCCTCCCTGAGGGACTCTGGGCAGCGTCCCTCTATCAAACGCTTTGTTCGACATTGCTAGCATCGGGGGGAGCAGATCTGCCCTGTATGTCTTGTAGATTTCACTTGGAAGTCCATCTGCTCCCAGGGTTTTATTAGTAGGTAGTGATTTTATCACTTTCTCTAATTCTTCTAACGTGATTGGGGCCTCCAAGATCTCCCTTTCCGCTGCCTCCAGTTTTGGGAGATTAATTTCGGTCAGTGTTTCTATCGCATCAATTTCCTCCGCCTCAGTAACCTCCTTGTACAATTTCCGATAGTACTCCAAAAAACATCCATTCACGCCCTCTTGGGTCTCTAATAGCTGTCCGTCTTCGCCCTGTACCACTCTAATTGCTTGTCCAGGGGTCTCGCTGTTGTATAGTCATCTGCCTGGCTCATCTCCCTCTGCGTGCTGCCTTTCTACATATCTTTTATAGTTTAGTTTACATAGTCTATCCCAGTGAGTCCTGCATTCTTGTTCTAGTTGGCGTATGGTCTCAGCCCACTAAAGAGAGTGCCCACCCTCCCGCATTATGGTCTCAATCTCTCCTCTGCATCATGTAATTCCCGGATTATCCCGCCCTGCAGGCCTTTAGATTTTGATATTGCCGGCCGCCCCCCTCACCACTACCCAATGACCCTACCCATAAAAAGAAACCGGGGCCCACCAGGCCTGTGGAAATGGAGATATCCGACACAGCTCTTTAAAGACACAACACTATTATGAGAATTGGCAGAAGTGGAAACCTTCGCCCAGAAAAATAAGGCCGGGGACACTACCCTGCAGACCTGGTGGGTCACACTAAAAGCGACAATAAGAGGCAGGATTATAGCCATAAAAGCAAGACGAGTAAGGGAACTGAGGTTGGAAGAAGTTCAGCTAGAGGAGAAACTAAAATATATAATGGCTAAAATGGGCCGGAAGCAAACTGCTGCTATAAAAAAAAGAATACAGGACGATAGGGGGGCAACTAGATCTTGTATAAACCAGGGCCACAGAGCACAACCTTCTGCGTCTTAGGCAAAAGTACTATGTTAAGGCTAATAAATCAGACCGCCTCCAAGCCAGAATGCTGAGAAAAAAACAAAACAATACTGAAAAAAACAAAACAATACTAAAAATTAAACTACAGGGAGGCCTGACTAGCACTAAAACCGAGGACAGCGAAGGAGTTCGTGAAATTCTATTCTAAACTGTTCAGCTCAGACAACCCATCACCCAACTGCCAGGAAGCCTACTTACATAAGATAGAGTTGCAGCAAATAACAGGGGAGGAGAGGGAAGCTCTGGAAGGGGAGATAACAAGGGACGAGGTTAGGGCAGCCATAAACTCACTTCCAATTAATAAATCCCCGGGGCCAGAGGGATACATCGCAGAATTCTATAAAACCCACAAAGAAACACTAATACCATACATTACAAACGTGTTCAATCACATAGGGCAACCAAAAGCATTACCAAAGTCAATGGAAGAGGCCAAGGTGATATTAATCCCCAAAAAAGGTAAAGACCCAACTGACTACCGCCCTATCGCGTTAATAAATCTCGATGCGAAAATCTACACCAAAATCCTAGCCACTAGACTCAAAAGGATTCTCCCCAGGATAGTCCAGGCTGACCAGTCAGGATTCATTAGGGGTAGACAGACAGGGGACAACGTAAGGAGAGAAGACCCAGAAGAGGGAAATCCACTGCTCTCCTCCTAGCAGTGGATGCAGAGATGCCTTTGACCGGGTGGAGTGGGGATTCCTCTTTGCTACCATGACCAAGATGGGTTTTGGGCCGAGCTTGATGAGGAGAATTAGAGCCAACTATCAGTACCCTCTCCTCCGACTCCCCATAAACGGGCACATCAGTGACTGTCATGATCACTGAGAAGGTGCCTGGAATAGCCCCCAAAAAGAACTGGTCATTCCTGGATGGTGGCACACAGTGTTGTGGGTAGGCATAGGTAGTTACTTCCTCACTACCAAACATGGCCACCAAGTTGTCCTCCTGAATGTTGCAGTGTATGTCTAGGCGTTTGCACTCGGTTCCTATTTAAGCCCCTCCCCTCGAGTGCTCTGCGCTTCACGTCGTTCTGCCTAGCAGTTAACACTTACCGCAGTTCTGCCACAGTTCCAGTCAGGTTCTTAATAATTATTCCAAATCGTTCCAGTGTTTACACGCAGCGGTTCACCTTATCCCACACTGTTGGTCACCAAGTCCAGACGCGGAATTCACTCACATAAAAATTTGTTTTCTGTCACGGCAAGTGTAGCCCCTCCGAACGCCTTATTCCTGTCAGAAGCCATCCACAGCAAGTATCTTTGCTGCTTGTACCGAATGTAATGCAGTTGAAGAGAATATATATATATATATATATATATATATATATATATATATATATATATATATATATATATATATATATATATGGTAGTTTTAGGCTCTAGGGTTGGAACCTGCCAGTGCTGAGCTCCAGTTATATTGATCATGAGCAAGATCACAGGAGTAATTTGTAGGGGTTTAGCCCAAGCCCCTGTTTGGTTGGATAAGAAAAATGGTGATCTCCTGGTTATCTCGCTTGGAAGTTAGTGAAGTAATTACTGTGACACTTTGTTCCATACGAATTGGTTCGTTTTTATTAGTGGTGGTTGTACTTGCATTGAGTTATTACATACTCATAGTTGTTTTTGAGAAACACTGTTTCAACCTAGACAAGCAAGTTAGGTCAGCCGACACGTGTTTTGACCCGTACGGTCTTTCTCAAGGCATTTAATTCTGGTGTGTGCCCTCTGTGGGGTTCTGTTGGAATGTGGACTGTCCCTACGGCAGTCCAGGCTCCTGTTGGGCCCTGAGTGCTTCTCTGTAGTCCTCGGCGGCGGTGCGCACCGCCGCCGAGGACTACAGAGAAGCACTCAGGGGGAACCTCCCGAATTAATGCCTTGAGAAAGACCGTACGGGTCGAAACACGTGTCGGCTGACCTAACTTGCTTGTCTAGGTTGAAACAGTGTTTCTCAAAAACAACTATGAGTATGTAATAACTCAATGCAAGTACAACCACCACTAATAAAAACAAACCAATTCGTATGGAACAAAGTGTCACAGTAATTACTTCACTAACTTCCAAGCGAGATAACCAGGAGATCACCATTTTTCATATATATATATATATATATATATATATATATATATATATATATATATATATATATATATATATATATGATCATGTGGCAACGCTACATTGATGATTTGTTCATTATTTGGAAGGGCACCTCAAAGGACTGTATAGACTTTGTGGAACAATTAAACATCAATGAATTCAACCTCAAATTCACTGAGACCCACAGTCCTAAAGAAGTAGTGTTTTTGGATGTTACGGTCCAAATAGAAGATGGGAAGATTAAAACGAAAATGTTTCGGAAACCTACAGGAGTAAATTATCCCATTACATGCCAACAGTGCCCACTGCCAAAATCTAATCTGGAGCATTCAATATGGCGAGTTCATCCGTCTCCGGAGGAATTGTTCCGAACTCAGTTCCTATGACGAAGAAAGCAAAATTACAGCATGGGGCTTTAAAAAAACAATGTTACCCCAAACAAATCATTCAGAGAGCCTATCTTAAGGCGCGTCAATGTGAAAGGTCCACATTATTATTGGATCGCACCAATAGGACACTGGGCACGGATAAAGAAGCACCAACTCGTCTGATTTTGACGTATGGACATTCAGCCAAATACATCAAAGGCATCATACGCAAACATTGGAATACACTGGTAGTGGACACGGATCTGAGACAATCATTGGGTGAATATCCGAACTTTTCTTTCCGGAAGTGCCAATCCATTAAAGATAAATTAGTGAGCAGCTTCATGCCACCTGACACCACTCCCCATCAGCCAACCTGGCTGAATTGCAGGAAGGATGGTTTCTACAAATGCAAAAAATGTAAGATATGTCAATATGCGAAGGAGTGTAGTACATATTTACATCCTATACTCAAGAGAACCATTTCCATTATGGACAGAATTACTTGTGACTCAGAGTATATTGTATACGCTCTCAAATGCACCTGTAAAAAAAAAAAATGGTACATAGGGAGTACCAAGTGCAAACTGAAGGTACGCATAAAGCAACATAGAGCAATCAAGACTATGCATACCCAATAGCAAAACACTTTTGGGAGAAACATGAAGGGAAGTTATGTGACTTCTCGTTCATTGGGTTACAGCAAGTGAAGATTGGACCCAGGGGAGGAGACAGGGAAAAGTTGTTGAGACAACGGGAAACGAGATACATTATCGATTTCGAGAGCAAGTGGGACACAACATTGATGAGGAACTTTATACTCTTAGGCGAATAAAACATAAGGTTGTCCTATTGCCTTCGAAACATACTGTGTAAATTAGATCAATGGTTATTTACTGATGATTTGCATACCTTTCCCTTTGAATTCTCTTATGTAAAGAGGGTTTTATCACTCCCTTTTACGGACATTAACTGGGAGTTTGTTTTTATGTAATCTTCAGACACAGTTTACCCAACACCTGTATACTAATTACTTGCCCCTTATTCGAACCTTTTGGCCTAAAGTGGAAATGGTGGTGAAAGCCAACTGGATAACATCATGTTTGTTTTTGGTAAAGCAAAGTTACTTGTAGTCCCATTAAGTCATTATGAACTGCGCGCAAGACTAAAGAAACGTCCATTGAACATATAAGTAAGGTTCTGCATTATGTTGTCGACGAGATCAGATGCATCAATAAAGGTCACTCGCTATTCCGATAAAAAGCACTAGTCACTTTATGAGATTTTGCAATTATTGTATGTGTAATTAGTTCTGTTGCAGTGCCATGGGAAAGATATGTATTTAATATACTATGCATCGTATAGTGCGGACCGAATGGGATGTAGGTATTTGGCAAAGTTTTGCATCATGTAAATGAAACACACGCTCATTATTTTGTAATTGAGGACGTTGCAATGACTGGGACATTTAATTGGTTGGAGCCCCGATCAAACACATGCAACATTCGATGGCACTTTAATGTCACTAAAACGGGAATTGTTTTAATCAAAACTATACATGTACATATCCGTAGGGGTGAGCTTCGAGTATGTTTTACTGTTCAACTCCAATGTTATGCCTTACAAGGAAACCACTCCAAAAAGGCGGGCGATCTGGGCTAGCATTTTGTACTGTGTAAATGGCTGCAGTCCTATTTCTATTAACTGCTATTCAGAGGGTGAAGTTTAAATACTGGGTCTGTTTATACCGAATTCATGTGATCAAGCTACAAGTCGTAGCGAAACGCGTCATCGCCGGGGCATTTTCCTTTTTCTGGCTGGAGATTTCCACATGGACTTTTAATGACGTTTGTAAATTAATAAAGAAGAAATTTTAAATTTGAACCTGGTTGCAGTAAGTTCTGTGAGAACATAAGGATTGACTTTAACTTTGGCACAATACTCGGGGAGTGCGGCTCAAGACTGCACTGTGTAGGCAGTGCGGAGGAATATATATATATATATATATCGTGTTTCTTTTATGAGGTGTTTACTTATCCTTCTCGTAGTGCAGTGAATGTAAATACTGTACGCGAGTCACGTTCACCCTTTTCCCGCAATATGTGCGCACCTTCAGAACAAGGTTAATTCTGTCTCCTTGCTCTGTACATACATGTGGGTCGCGCTGGGTTTTGGAGGTTGCAGTTTTTGCCTCTTCTGAAAGTTCCACATTAAAATAGCTCTGAGGGGAAATTCTGTTTTCGGTCACGCTTTCAAGAAAAATAGAAGAGTTTTCATTGTAGCCTCTCCGGGAACTCATTCCCGGTCCCTCATACTTAGTGTTAACATCCCTATCACTCATTGGGAATTCCCATCCATTCGCCCTTTAAATAATAGTACTAGTGCTCTCACTCACTGACTTGCGCACCTCCTCATAGTTTTCTATGGTATTCTCTGTCACTTTAGTGCCATTGTCACTTCCTGCCCTGCAACATAGTTATTTAAATTACCAAGTGCAGCGTATCTCTTGATCTGCCATAAGAAGACATTGTCCAGTAATTTCACTCTTCATAACTAGAGCCCCTGCTCAGAAGCAGGATGGAGAACCCGCCAAAAAAGAACATAAGGTGAAGATTGAGATAGTGCCTTGTATGTGAAAAGGAATACTGGGTGCCGTCACTACAATCTCGAGTTTGGAAATTCCACAGCAAGTATCTTTTCTGTATATTTTATAGGAAAAATATCACAGTATAGAAGAAGTCTTTGAGAATAGATACATCGCTAGCTAAGAAGAGCCATAAGAGAAGTAGTTCTGTGTGCGTATTCCCGCAGAGTTCAGGTAAGCGTTATACTGACCCTGTTGCAGTCGGGCGAGGCACAAAGCAGTGCTGTCCGCTGTTGCCCATGTTTTACACCCTACATTTAGGACCCTTCCTAGCAGTTAGAAGAGCCAACAAGAGCATAGCAGGAATACGGGGGAGTCACTCACAAAGTCGCCGCCTTCGCGGATGACATGCTCTTGGCGGTGACTCCACCAGACGCATCCCTGAGAGCAGTGCACCTGGAACTTGCCCGCTTCGGGGCAGTGGCAGGACTAAAAGTAAAAGTAAACAAATCTGAAATACTCAGCCTCACCCTCATAGCCACAGCAGAACAAAACCTTAAAAAGTCCTTCCAATACAGATGGGTCGACAACTCCATAACATACCAAGGGGTAAAACTGACCAAATCAGTGAGTGGATGACATCAGGCCAACTATCCACCCCTCTTGGAGAAACTTGAAACAAAAACTGATAGACTGGGGTCCTCCATCGATATCATGGTTGGGACATATCAACGTCCTGAAAATGGTAGTATTGACGCAACTTCTTTACCACTTCACGTCTCTCCCGATACACATACCATCCCCCTTCTTTAAAGCCCTCCATAAATCAACAAACATTTAATTGGAACAATAAAACTCCTGAGAGCGGTGGCGAAATGAATGAGAATCCCCGCCGCCCTACGGGGACTGGGGGTACCAGACTTCAAGGCTTACTACACCGCAGCTCAAACAAGGGTCATTAGAGACTGGCAAATCGGATGATAGGGGGAAAATATGGGAGGTCCATGGACAGGACGGTCACGTGGGCTGATCTAGAGGGAATTCTGTGGAAACCAAGGGCAGACAGACCAGCGCAAATATACTGTAGCCTGATTTTATCGGCAGTGGGCAAGGCATGGGACCATGCAGTGAAAGAGTACACATCTCCTCCTTCCCCTCCCCATGCACACCACTCTTCGACAACCCATAATTCATCCCGGGTCACAAAACGACTACATTCTGCTTCTGGCAGCAAAGGGGGATGCCACAGAGTTATGGAAATTTTTAACAGAGAACAGATTAAAAACTTCAAGCAATGCAAAGCGGGCTTTCGCCTGGGGCAAAATCAGAGATTCACCTATGTCCAATTGAGGTATTTGCTGTCACACCCAACCTTGAGATATGCAGGGACCCGACAACTGACCCCTTTCGAGAAGTATCTAAACTCCGACACTGGGGAAAAGAAAGTGGTAGCAAACATATATATATATATATAAACTCATTAAGGACGGGGAGGTTCCCCCGAGCTGAACATATATGGGGAAATGCAAAGCAGATACCGGTTCCACGATAGAGGATACTGAATGGTCGAAACTTGGGGGCAGATCCCAAAACTATCAAGATCCCTCCAAATTAGAGAGGTCTGGCTGAAGCAGATTTTGCAGTGGCACTTTAACTCCGGTCAAACTACATAGAATATATCCAGAGGTGTCACAACTATACTGGAGGCGATGGCACCTGGAGCCACATATGGTGGGGTCGCCCAAAATTAGATCAATAGTGGACAGGTATTCATGAAGCAATTGAGCAGGTGCTAGGGATCAAGTGTGGAGGAAACAGGGGGCTAGCAATGATAGGATGAAATGGGATCCTTGGAAAAAAAAATCACGACAAAAGCAAACCGGAAACTCTACATCTTTATGATGATGGCGGCAGCACTGGTTCTAGCTCGCAAGTGGAAGTCTAGAGACGACTGCAACCGGATCAGGGAGGGGGTATGGGAAATTCAATGTTGGAAGTTATTGTTCAATATTGCTAATAAATAAAAACGTATTGGAAAAAAAAAGAATCCAGGGGAAGGGGTCCACCCTCTGGATCCAAGGGCTTGGAGAACATTTTCGTTGGAGTTATTCTTATTTTCAGTTGTGAACACTTTTTTGCCAATATCAACCTGAAGACATTTCCTTGCACATTTAGTGGTTTTGTTTGTAGTGTGAGGGTCAGGATAGGACGTTTTGGACACAAGGACGGCTTTTCAGTTATGGACATCCTGACAGACAGAACCTAAGTTTTCGGTTTTAGGTAGGAAGTTCCTCTTTAGAGGAGGGTCAGAGGCGCATAACAACTTTGTGTCCGGCTTTCATTTCTGACCCCTCACATAGGACTCATTGTGGACCACTAATCCCACTCACTTTCTCCTGTGACTAAACCTTGACCACTCTCCACGCTTACCTGGATTAGGTTTGTCTAACCTCTCAGAGTTCCCCTGTTCACTAGAACCAGGGTGGCCAGATTCTAGAAAGTCTCTCTGAACAGTCTCCACTTGGATACTTCTAATTCATTATAAACCACCAGAAAGACAAAGTCCAGGATGAGTCAAAGACGGGTGAATAATATCAGTTTTTATTTTTTTAGATTTCCATGTCAGAATCATCTTCCTGCTAAGCACTACATGCGAATGTTGGTAGTATGCTATTGTGCTGCTCTTTCACACTGCCCCTATCTAGTTTCTAACGTGATCTTTGACAAAATGACAAACGAGAAGGAAATCTGGAATGTGGCAATAATATTAAATTAATAAATGCACACATTGACACAAAACATCCACACCTACTACCCCAGCAAACTGGGTGTGGAACCAAGACCCTAGCGCTTAGTATTTAAAAGAACAAACTACAAAACTTGGATTCTCACATTTTTTGAAGAGCATCAGACTTTCAAAAATGCCAGCAATGTCACATTAGTCAACCTAAACCCCCAGCGGATCCTCCTAAATCAAACATCTCAGTGGATGGGCAGAGAAAATGTGTTGAAAAACCAGAAAAAATGAGAACATTTGAAGCAGATGAGCAAATGCTGTGATGCCTGGAGAGTAGACCTTCCTAGGCATATTAGTACTGAGGCGCTGAAGAGAAAATGTTAGAATATCAGTGGGAAAAAAACCCAGACAAGTTGTCTTTGTCTAGCTTTATAAACAGGAAGCAACGAGGGGAGGCACAAAACTAACTACAGAAAATCTAATGACGGGTAAGTTAATACTAGGCCAACTTAAAAGAATCCAGCAGAACTGGAAAATCCAATGGTGGATAGGCGAAGAACGTCAGCCACATTTGGTATTCAAGGTATTTGAAACACTGCACACCTATCTGCAAGGCGCGGCAGAGCATGGTACAGAGAATATTTTAGTATCAGGTTCATCTTGGGCAGATTGCAAATAGGATATTATGGTGTAGGAGGTTCGAATACTACAACATATAAACAAACCGCTCTGGTCTGAAAATGCAGTGAATGCATTCCCATATACATAATTTCAATAAAGCTACTGATAATCATTTTACGTATAAAAGAATATGTAAACACAAAGAATATTTTACAATGGAAATTTGTTTAAAAATTCTATAGAATGGAATAACCAAAAATAAATAAAAAACAATGTCCTGTGATGAATTTGATGGGGGCATCTCTGCTTTCCCGGCAGGGACCTCTCGCCCATGTGGGCAGAGGACGACAAACACTACCTGATCCTGACCCTGGGGGCGGCTATCTGAGTAAGTATCACATGGGGAGTGTGGGGGAGGGGAGAGACAACCATGGCTTACTGTTACACCTCCCCTCATCCACCTAGGAAGGGTACTGAAGACATAAGATCTGTATGTAAGCCATCAAAATATGAATTACCCTCTAAAATGTAACAAAAACACCTTCTCATACTACCTACAGGTCATCCACAGCTAACCTACTCTTAGTACACTTACCCAGACTTTACATGTAAAACATCAAAAATGGACTTCCATCCCCATAACTCAAGAATACTGAGACGAGGAAGATGAGCCGAGATGCAAAGCAAAGAAGACCAAGAACACATGCTGCGCTCTAGTTGTTGCGAGAACACACCTGTGACCGGGAAAATTAAAAACAGTAGAAGCAACTAACGGAGGCTCGCTGCTGGAGGGAGAGAGCTGCTTCTTACGGTATGGACTGAGACTGTGGGGCTGCAGAGAGGGCTCTTGGGTGTTTGCAGGTGTTGAAGCAGCGGCTGCCTTTCCGAAGCATGAAGTACATGATCGAGAAAGAGCCAGTGAGCATTTTGTTAAAATGGAAAACAACGAAAGTGAGGTTTCAAGTTTGCACATATAAAGAAAAGCCTTGGCAGGATAATATACCAGGCAGATACAGTAGCAGATAAAACAAACCAAAGAGAATATAAAGTTTGGAAGTGTGTGCAGAATTCTCATGAGAAAAGTCCTGGCAGGAGAGTATACCATATACAAGATATGGGTACTTGCCAATTCTTTGTTCTCGGGGGACCAGTTTCAAGGAAGGTAGATATCTAAGAGGAAACCGGTTACCCCTCCCTTTCACAAGGACACGATTTAGGATTGCACAGGGTCCCAACTGGATGTTTACCAAATCATCAGCATCAACACAGCATATTTCAATATGTTTATATTCTTTTTTGTAAAGGTTTTAGCAAATTGTGACATACAAAAGGCACAAAATCCTATATTAATATAAGAAACATGTCAAGACAAATATTCAACAAAAATGACACTAAAAAGTATTGTGCCTAGGAGTTAATCCGAGACGATATAGTTTAACTACAAAACACCATCTTGTTTTAATAAGAAACAGTTTGATGCATTTCATGATAGTCCAACCCACACATGACACACCCAGTACATACAAATGGAGGAAGTTGAGGAAAAAATATTTTCTTCAAACTACTCAAACCCTTTACATAGATTTTCAGTAAATCTTGAATGTACAGGTGTGAGATAGAGATGGGCAGGACAAAAGTTGTTTTTTTAACCTTAATGGAAAAACAGACTACTCAGCCAATGAGGTCTAGTCAGATTTAAAAATTGGCTGACTAGAATAGGAGAGTATACCTTGCAGTAGTTGCAAGTGTGTTCATATAAGAAAGCCCTGGCAGGAAGCACAACAGGTAAGGACAAATTTAATTAATGTATGAGAAAGGCATTACTTAACAGGGGTCCTGAGAAGAATAGATCAGGACTAGCAAAAAAGCTGTGTGAAACCAAAGAGGAGAAGAGCGAAAATCTGGCAGGCGAGTACACCAGGTATCCTAACAAGATGAATACAAGTAGTTTTGTGTACTAATTGTGTTGTGTTGTGAAGCAAGAGAAACTCAATGATCGGATTTCTATGAATATACAACAGAAGGGACCTACCCTCTGGAATAAGGAACTCTAGTTAAGCATTTTCCATTTTGAACATTTAGAAGCCACTCCAGGCCAAAAGACATTGCCCTTTTCACTAGAATTTATTTTGTTACAATGGGAGGGCCAGAATAGTACTTTGGACACGGGACAGTTTTGCTTTGGACATTCTAACCGTGACAAACCCTTAGTTTTGGTTTTAGGTAGGGAAACACCTCTTAGAGCAGGAACATAGAGGCGTTTCCCACCACCTTTTTTATTTTAATAAAGGTCTTTGGACCAAAACCCAGACTCCCTTGTGTCAGAGTCTCATTCCTGGCTCCTCAAAGTCCTCTATGAAGTCATTTGAATTAATAAATGCATTCATACAATGTGAATGTATAAAACTGCTGTGTGCTTACAGTGAACAAATAATGTACAACATATTTATATGTCAACAGGGCCAGTAATTGGGGACCTACTGGGAAGAGGGGGGCCTAGAGCCCTAGTCCCTGTCCCTCCCCTTTGCACCTATTCAAATGATAGTACCACTCTCGAACACCCCACAGCATGCCTGAAAACGCTGGGCAGTTGTTCCAGTCTTTCCGAAGAACTACCTGCAACAGCATTCCTAGCAGAAAACCAACAATAGAGCTGCCCACCGGAGCCTCCAAGAAAATGCCTCTCGCCAGCACTCACCAACCAGCAACCGAAAGATATAGTGGTCTATGTGATACAGCAACGGCAATCAGAAAATGCATAGGTATGGACTACTACAGACTGCGCTCGCTCTCTCACACCTCTAAGCCAGCCGCGGAGCAACTCATTGAATAACGTTGGAAACCCAATGGTAGTCACATGAACTGAAACATTTTTCAAAGCGCCCACCATTTCCAAATGCTGGTAGATGCACGCGAGGAAAGGGAGGTTTGGGGGGGGGACCCCTTTTTATGTATTTGCCTAATTGTGACACCTCCCTGGCTGGATATGCAGGGACTGATTGGCCCGGGGAACTAGTGGAGAAGGAGGGGAGATGGAAGGATGAAAACAGGAATCATAAAGGTGTGGGTGGTCCAGGTGAGGTCGCAGCAGAAGGTGGCAGACCAAGAGACGATTAGGAGGAAGGACGGTGTGGAGGAGCATGGAAGCGATTTATAGAAAAGGTGAGGTATTGGTTGGTGAGAGAAAGTAGTACTGTGATGTGAAAGTGCATGCAAGTTTTAAGAGTGGTAGTAGGAAGATAGTGAGTGATTGAGTAGTAGTGGTGGTGGTGGTGTGGAGGGGGGAGTAGGTGTAGTTTGGAGAGGGGAGGGTAATACTTTGGGAGTAGTAAGCAGTAAGATTGAAGGGTAAAGGTAGACCTTAGAGAGAGGCACATAGGCGAGACAGACGAGGAAGAACTACGAAGAGAGTGGAGACGACAGGTGAAGTAGGAGGGAGGAGAAAGGGAGACGAATAGGAATACAGAAGGACCAGAGCGAGTGCGATGTCTGAAAGGCATGACCCCCAAACTAACTTGGGGAAATTGTTGCATAGAAACCCTAGGTTGTTCCCACATGGAGGATAGATAGATGGATAGATAGGCCATCATCTAAAGCTATTAAATTGTAGATGGTGTACCGATGAAGGGGACCGTTCAAGGGAAGTCTGACTTATGGTTGGATTGTCCATCCCCAGGTTAGTGAGAGAGAGACAGCCACTAGGCTTGTTGCAAATCAAAATAAAAACCTTGAAGCTCATCTGGGTGTTGGGTTGCTCGAGGCCATCTCTGACAATATATGCATTGTACGTTGTTCTTAACACATGCTCAGTCGCATTGTATGTCCACTGAGAACACGGTTTTGATATTTTTTTATCAGAGGTTTTTAGATTTTTTTAAAACCATTTTCATTGTCAAAATATTCTTGAATATGAAAGATGATCAATAGATGTATCACAATTGTGTATAAGAGTATTTTGACTCAGCATTTTTACATACGAGCCAGGTTTCTTTATATGTTCAAGTATTAGAGTGAGTGTTCCCGACTGGCTGTTCAATCCTGGGGTTCCGCTTTGAGGTTTAATTAACAAGGTTGAGTTTACAAAACACTAGAATATCAGGTAGTGACCGTCAACATGTCATTGGAACAGTAGTAGACAGCTCTGATGGTTTGGGATGATCAAAAGTACATTCCAGACTTGGGTTTCAGGTTTAACCGCTTTAATTTTACAGAAGGAAGGGTTGGATAAAGACTGTTACGAGATCACATTGGCTGACGTTAAAAGTAAGCTTATACTGTCTGCACAGAATATAAAGAAAGTCGACTGAATAGAACTTTTTTTTTTCATTGTTTATTACAAACCTTATACACCATAACTACAAAAGAACTTAAAACTAAAACTCCCATAAAACCTATGTAATCTAGTAGTCCTGACCTCTTCTCCTGCCCCCATCAGCTCTCAGGTCAGGCTATAAGAACCCCAGCATCAGGTCCTTTCCTCTTTCTTTTTTGCTGCCAGAAAGATAAGTACCTCACGTTCTACTATCACGAATAAGTGTGTGGATTGAGAGTTTGTGAATTCTAGGAAGCATTGAAGGCACGCGTAGGCAGCGCGAGTATGCATTCTTTTTATTAGAAGTTGCTAATTAAGACGTACTCACTTGTGAGAGATAGACAGCGCGGGACTAGGCTGCGTACTTCTGCGTAGTGTTGCGCCCAGTCGAGTCCTCCGTGACAGGTGAATAAATTAGTTTTATTAAGTGTGGAATAGGAGGCGGGGCTGGCGTCTTGAGTGAACGCGCCCGTTTCAGGCACCCGGCCCCGCTCCTCATAGAACGAGCCGCACCGGCGAACACGGCGAGCGCAGGACCCAGGGGAGCAGGAGGAGCTAAATCTCCCATCATCCCCTGGGAGCTCACGCTCGCAATATTTATTGCGATTGCAGAGAGCGAAGGGAAAGCAGCCTCACAGTACCACGGAGCACATACATTTTGTTTTTGTTTTGTTTTTTAAAGAGGAGCATTTAAAAAGGGGATAGTTTAATTATAAAGGAAGCTAAGAAGAATCCTTCCTTGGAAGCAGCAACTACGGGCCCTGTCAGTGCTACAGCTGAACGACAAGTGTCCAAGCTGCCCTACCCCTCTGCAGCCTAGAAGTTGGCCCTGCCAACACCAGAGGATGGCACGATGCAAGAGCCCCAGTGTGACACCTTCCACCTCACCAGAGTGGTCAGAGGAAGAGTGGGAAGAGGGTCCTCATCAGAAGGACACAAACCTCTCACAGAGTTTAAAATCGTACTGGGAGATTCATTGACAAAGCAGTCTCACAAGGTGTACAGCCTATTGCTCAGAGGCTTGATGTTTTAGAGGCTATAATGCAAGAGCAGCAAGCTCAACTTGCCAGGAAAAAAAGGGCAGAAAGCCCAGAGGAAGAGCCGTCAGCCAGACACCCCACAGAAGGGGTTGAACCTAAGGGGCAAAAAGCAGCTCGGAAGAGTAAACACTCTCTGACCCCCTCACCCCCCCCCGAGCACCTTGGAAAGGGGGTATACTGCTCCCCAAACACTAGGCGACCCTATTGCTAGGCTAAAAAGAGACTTCCTGGAAAAGAACAAATAATGCCAGGACAGACCCCCTACCCCAGGGGTGAACAATTCAGGGGCAATGATGAGGGTTATATGCCGATGATGTAGGTGCAGAGATCGACTCCTGTCGGCGTGCCGAGGAGGAGGTCGACCCGCAAGGAGGTAGATTACACTACAGATATGTTTGACCCAGAGGCTATCAGGCACCCGAAGTCGGCGGAGTGGGTTCCGTCGCCCGAGTGGCTCAACACATAAGGAAACCTCTGGATAGAGAGGTTCGGTCACGTATGCGCTCAGAGTGCCCAAGACCAGAGTTGCCAGGGAAGCTAGCAGAGACACCTGAGCTAGATGGTCACCTTCGTGACAAAGACTGCGCGAGATATCCAAAAAGGAGCCGACCGTGTCGGGCGAGGATGCCAAGACAAGCTCCTCGATATTGCAGGTCCATTGGCAAAAATAATGGACCTTGCAGAAAAGGCAAGAGACACTGGAACGCCAGTAGACTCTTCCGCCCTAGCCAACTGGGCCAAACAAGCAGTTTGCCTTATGGGCAACGCAAACTGTGCACTTTCGTCTGAAAGAAGAAGAGGCGTCCTACTAAAAATTGACAATAAATTGAGCGACTTAGCCTCTTATGAGGCTGGAGAAGGTGCCAGAGGTCTGCTATTCGGCAAGGCATTCGCAAAAGAGAGCCCAAAGTTCGATCAAAAAGATCTTTCCCGGTCGAGTTTTTTCTGGGATCGGACATCACAGGGTTCGTACGTCCGGTCAGTTCAACTACCATCGCAGACCCCAAGGGTCGCCCGCCCAGTACTGAGAGAGGAAGCAACAGGACACCTTCTTCCTGACCAGATCCAGGTTCCCCAGAGGTCGTTGGGGGAGAGGCTTCTATCGTCATCCCAATGCCTCAGGAGGGGAGTACAGTGAGCTTGAGAGTAGGAGGGAGAGCCCTCCAGTTTCTGAGCGCATGGCAGGCGTTATCGTGCGATGCATGGGTTCTGCAAGCAGTAGCGGGGCTACGACTAGAGTTTGTAGGGGACCCTATCCAGAGCTCAGAACCCTATCCCATTCAAGTTTCAAGCGAGGAAGCAGCGTGGTTACACAACGAGATGCTCAAATTAGTAGACAAAAGGCCATAGAAAGAAATGCACAAGGAGGACCAGGGTTCCTCAGGAATATGTTCCTAATTCTCAGAGGGGACAAAATACGACCAGTTATAAATCTAAAACGTCTGAACGAATGGGTCGTGTACAATCACTTCAAGATGGAGGGTATCCATCTCTTCCGAGATCTCCTCCGAACAGGGGACTGGTTGGCCCGGCTAGATCTCAAAGACACTTACCTTACGATCCCGATCACTCAGGAGTTTCGGAGATATCTGCGATTTCGGTGGAACGGGGAGACAGTGTTTCACATGTCTTCCGTTCGGCCTGGCGTCAACACCTTGGGCTTTTACCAAGCTGATGAGGCTCATAGCAGCGGCCATAAGAGTGGGGGGGATTCGCATAATTATTTACCTGGACGACATTCTTGTCCTAGGTTCAGACAAAATGACTCTTTCCAAGAACGTGCAGTGGATCTTCACGCTCTCGTCATCTCTAGGATTCTTGGTGAACTTGGACACATCCCAGCTGATACCCGTCCAAAATATAGAATTCCTAGGTTTCAATATAGATACGATCAAAGCGACCCTTGATGCTTCCACATCACAAAGTAAGGGCGATAAAGAAGGAGCTCAGAATAGGGCTAGCGAGAAAGATTATTTCTCTTTGAGCTCTCGCAAGAGTAGTGGGTCTGCTAGCAGCCTCTATTCAGGCGATATTTCTGGGCCCGCTCCACTATTGAGCGCTACAGAGGCTCAAAATAAGGCATCTACATGGAGGGCTCGGTTATCACCAGCTAGTAACCCTGGATCAGGAAGCGCTCTCGGAGCTCCACTGGTGGCTCCACAACATGGAAGTCTGGAATGGCCGAGCAACCTTAGGAGACACCCCGGACATAATTATAGAGTCAGATGCAAGCAAGTCCGGGTGGGGAGCCTGATTCGAGAATGTAGAGACAGGAGGGAAATGGTCAGAGCAGGAACTGCAGCTCCACATAAACTGTCTCGAGCTATTAGCGGGTTCTTTCACAGTCCGCGCCTTTATGAAGGACAAAGTAAAATGTTGCCTGCTGCTCAAGATGGACAACATCTCGGCAGTGCAGTATATAAACAAGCTAGGTGGAACAAGATCAGAGATGCTAGCAGAGTTAGAAAAGGACTTTATTGCCTACAGAATCAGATCGCAGTCACAGCAGAATACCTGCCGGGGACTCTCAACGAGGTGGCAGACTGGAACTCACGAGATCTTGTAGATTCTAGCGTTTGGAAACTACACCAGAGTGTTCAAGAAGTTACAAGATCTCTGGGGTCCCTTACACATAGAGCTGTTTGCGTCCAGACTGAATGCACAGACACAGACGTATTTCAGTTGGAGGATAGACCCGGGTGCAGCTGGCACGGACGCCTTTCTCCATGGAACGGAGCGCTACACTAAGCCTTCCCTCCGTTTCTCATAATCACAAGAGCGCTAGCCAATGTTCACAGGGAGCAGACAGATCTAGTAACAGTGCTCCCCATCTGGAAATCTCAGCACTGGTTTCCAGTAGCGAGGGAACTTTACGGATTTTCCGAGGACAGTGCCTCATCAGATGGACCTTCTACTCGGCCCAACCAGACATACGCACCTGCTGATCATGGCGGGCACATTGCGACTGATGGCCTGCAAGGTTTCAGGAGACAGTGGGAGTTGCCAGGCATTTCGCGACTCGCTGCAGACTGCATCAGAGATTCCTGGACGCCTTCGACCATTAGGAGCTATAACGATGCATGGAATTGTTGGGCCCAGTGGTGCTTAGAGCAAAGTTTGGATCCCGTTCCTGCCCCTGTAGTGCAAGTATTGATCTTCTTAGCGACGATATTTCAAGAAGGGTGCGCCTTTAGAACAATAGGAGTGCTCAAGTCAGCAAGTCATAACCAAGTTGAGGGCAATGCCATTGGCGAGCACCCCACAGTCCTGCGACTATCAAGGGGCATGAAATTGAGAAAGCCCCCAAAGCCGAGATATACAATGTTATGGGATGTCAGAGAAGTCTTCCAACTTTTCTTGAGAAGGCCAGATAACAGTGAGCTTTCCCGATCGCAGTTATCAGGCAAACTAGCAATGTTATTGTGTCTCACAGCATGCCAAAGAGTATCCGATGTTAAGGCACTAGAAAAAGATAGGAAGATATTCTATCCAAAGGAGTAGCTTTTACCATAGCTAAACGAACAAAAACAGGATTCACGAGTTATTTCGTACCCCTATTTCGCCAAGAATAAAATGTTGTGTTGCGCAGTGTATCAAAGATTACGAGACCGCCACGGCGCAGTTAGGACCGCGCGGCATAACAGTTGCTAATAGCGCATAGGAAGCCTTATCATGCAGTAGCAACAGCGACAATTGCTAGATGGGTGGGTGAAGTTATGCAATGGGCAGGGAAAGACTTGTTCCAGTTTGGCACGCATTCTGGTAGGGGCGCGATGGCTTCTAGAGCCTTCTCAGCAGGGGTGCCACTTCGGGATATAATGAAAGCAGCGGATTGGTCCTCCGAGTCGACCTTTAAGACATTTTATTTCAAACCTGTGTCTGATATAACGAATAGAGTGGTGGCGAGATTTGAACAAGCATAATGCGAGCCTCCTGTCTTGTCATAGAATAAAGATTGCTTTTATTAAAGACAACGAGGTGAGCATTATATCCCACCCAGATGACGAAAGATGAACATACGCATCATATGTCGACTGTTCAGCTTTGTCTTGATACCCGCCCTTATGGATTCTTCTCCGTTTTCTCTTAGGAGACGACCAGAAAGCAGCCTGATCACAAACAGTAAGAAATCACGTCCCATTCGCCCATGGAATTCCGGGCAGTTGCAGTTGCATGTTCACAGTTACGTTAGTGGTCTTTGTTGGCCGATCACAAGACTGTTCGAGTTCGTTGCAGAGATCTGGAATGGAAATAGAGAGAAAAGGACCTGATGCTGGGGGTTCTTATAGACTGACCTGAGAGCTGATAAAGGCAGGAGAAGAGGTCAGGACTACTAGACTCCATAGGTTTTAATGGGAGTTTTAGTTTTAGGATGGACTCTAAGGAGGAAGATTTTCTTGGAACTTATAAACCTCAAATTGGCAATTTTCATGTTTGGAAGAAAAAAGCACAAATGTTAAAGTTTTAAAAGTTATAAGTTGAAAAGCTATTGTGGCAGTAATAAAAGAAAGTATAGCATAATGCTTGCCTCCTTGTCTTTAATAGAATGAAGACTTCCTGAGGTCTAAGCGTGGGGAATCTTTATTATGCATTGGACGCGATGGTCACTGGTCTGTTTTACATACAGGGCAAATCTTGATAACAACCTGGATGTTGAGAAGTATCTGGATAAATGCACAATCATGTCAAGATTTCTAGCCCAGCAGTCATTTTGCCGTTCTTAACTGGTATTTTTATTTTACAATGGATTTAATTAGGTGTCGAAATTGTATATCAAATGATGTTATCATTTTAAAGCTTCATTTTAAGGATTATAAATAGCCATGCTTTTTTTGCCAATAGGATTCACTCATTTATTTTTTCTGAAGATACAGCCTGCGAGAAAAGTCCAAGTTAGTTATGCTTTTTTAGAGTGCGTGCTCTTCATTTTACATTGGATTTCTTTGGGGTTGCATATTTACATTGGTTAAATTATATTACATAATTAGGTTGAACCACAGATCAAAATATTTTTTTAAAAAGTACCCAAATATTTCAGAAACATTTTAAAAATAAGCAGGTGGAATCAAGCAGCAATTTTAAAAGGCTGTTTCAACAAAGAATATGCCCAAATAAAGAGTTCCTTATGCACCCGTTTGGATTTTAGTTCTGCCTTCGATAGGGTCAACTGAAGGAATTGTATTGGATAAGATGGAAAGGTTAGGGTGTCGGCCACTTCATTTAATCAAGTAGTTACAAAGTAACACCTGGATCAAAGTGCGGTGCAGTGAAGAGGGTCAAATGGCAAGAGGCAATAGAAATGTCTGTGGCCACATTGTATTTTGACACCAGTCCGGTTAACATTTTTGTTCAGGCGACATACCCTCTTTTACTGGGAATTTGATGCTTCCCACATAAACTAACGACCTCTCTATTCCACGTCTAACTTAAATTGGCACACTGGTAGATCAAAAAAAGCTATTGATCTGCATGGAATGTTAAAACAAGTTAGCCCTGTATTGTAAAGCAAACTAGATTTTTATTAAATCGAAGGAAAACTAAAGCAAAGGGGTTTCCGAATGTAGGAAACTGGTGAGATTGTTCCTAATAGGTTAGCGCAGGTGAATTTGTGTCCAAGTGAGATGGGAGGAACATCTTAAGGCAGCATTGAACAAACCTAAAGCACTATTGCATGGTCTATTGAGTTTTAACACTTTAGGGAAGCCTACATTATAAAAGTGATGGCAGTTATATGAATATACGATATGGTTCTGCCCCAAAAGGGGAAAAAGGTTGGACAAATTTGAAGAAACAAGGCTATTGACTTCAGAGCTCCACATCTGTAGCAGGAACTTTAGTTTATTTGTAGTGCGCATCCATAAACTCATGGGCGTGAGGGTGCAGACAAGAAACCAACAAACAACAAAGGAGGGCCAATCTATAAGGGGGAGCTGTGGGGGCTAGATAGTACAAGAGATCAAAGCCTCCTTAATGGAACAGCAGGGTCTTAAGCTCTTTCTTAAACCGGAGAAGAGGAGTGGCCTCTCAATATCAGTGGCAGAGTTCCATGTCAGGTGAGCAGCACTGAAGAAGGCTCCGGTCTGAGCCTTCCTAGTTCTAAATCTCGGCAAGAAGAGGTAGTTATGATTGCTCAACCTCAGATTTCTGCAATTAGGTTTCTCCCTAATGTGATCTTGTAGGTAGAAGGCATGATCCCCAGTCTACACATAGTGATGATTAGAAGCCTGAAAGTAATACGTGCTTCCACTGGGAGCCAGTGTAGGGAACGTCTGGCCTCTGTTACGTGGGCACAGCGAGTAAGTCCAGTGACAACTCGGACTGCGCCATTATGGCCCACTTGAAGTCTGTTGACAACTGCCTTACTGACTCCTGCAAGAAGACTAGAGCAGTAGTCGATTTCTGCCGCCATTATTGCACGCGCAATTGATTCAGTATTGGCTAGTGAGATGTACGGTCCTAGGTGACCCAGTAGTTTGATGTAAGATCGCTGCAGAGACCTTGCTCCCCACACAGGATTTCATGTTAAGCAACTGGTCAAGCGCGACGCCAAGGATTTTGACTTTATGTTGGGGTGATGGTCACATCCCCAAGATGAAAGTACTTGTAGGCAGGATCCAACTTAGCCAGTGTCGCTGTTGAACCCACGATCATGAGCTCAGTTTTTCCTCTATTTAGTGCTAAATTATTCTGCATCATCCAATGCTCTAGAATGGTGAATATTCATTTCAGTTCAGATTCATCTTGAGCATGGGAGCCGGTAAGAGGACACTCTGGATGTCGCCGGCATAGTTGGAAAATAGGACCCCTTCCTGTTCAAGGTGTGCAAAGAAGGGGGCCATAAACATGTTGAAGATGCATAGTGACTTACTAGCTCCCTACGGTACTCCATACTGCACGGGAATAGGAGGGGCCATTGCTTCATCCACACAGACCCTGCTTATCCTGTTTGCAAAGAAAGATAAAGATATCATCCAGCGCACTTCAGCTGGAGAGAAATTAGCCACTTCCTCCAATCGGTTTATCAGAATAGTGTGGTTGACTAGATCGCATGCTGCAGATTGGTCTAAAGAGATCAAAAAGAGAAGTGAGGCCTTTTCCAATTCTGCCCAGTAGCTTAGATTTCAGATCCAAAAGAGAGGTTAATGTACCAAAGCCCTGTCTAAAGCTGGATTGCACAGGCTTCAGAATGGAGAAATGATTTAGGTGTTGAGCTATCTGGATGTAGGCAAGATTTTGAGGAGAAAAGGGGTGTTCGTTATGGGCCTGTAATTAGATGGATTATCCTGTGCCTGCCCTGGTTTTTTCAGGATAGGGGTGATCCATGATGTTTCAGGTTATCTGGTACCATACCAGGTATAAGGGAGGAGTTGATGAATTTACATATCGCCTCAAGAAGGATTGGTGGGCAGGTCTTAATAATAAGGGAAGAGCAAGGCACACTCTTGCATTTCGTAGAGTTAAGTTGTGAGATTGTGAGTTCCTCCACTGAAACAGGGCTAAAATTGAAGATTGGAATAGATGGATCTCTGACAAAGGTTATAGACTTGCCAATGTCCGGATTTTGGCAATCACTTTTTTTTATGCGTTATGCAGTCTCAGATATCCGTGTCTATCTGTATCATGGTGTTTTGAATTTGTAGGCACCAATTGGAATCTTTGACAATTGTGGAAGCCTGCGGCAGGGGGGTGAATTCCTACTCTTTCAAAATTTTAAAGCGTTCTTTCGAGTCTGAAGTTGCAAGAGAGATCCTTAAATTATGGCAATTTGTCTTTGCTGCCACTATAGCAGATTTATAGCTTTTGGAGGCTCTTTTGTAGGCCACAAGAGTTATAGAGGTTGGATTTGTTTTCCAGGTGTAGAATAGCTTGAGGAGGAAGATTTCATACCTGGCCGCTCAGGGGAAAACCAGGGTTTGCTTTTTTTTCCCACTCAAACTGTTTCTTTTTTAACTTCAACATGGCCAACGTGTTAGCCTCGTGTTCCAGAGTGATTTTAAGGTTAAGGGACATAGAGACCGGCGAATCTCGTTCTATAAGGAAAGGCATATGCTCCAGAAGAGGTTACATTTTTTCCTCGGGTGAGCCGTTTCAAAATTTAGAGCCAAAAAGGAATAATTTAGTAGGAAACGGTACTATGAAAGAAAAATGCACAAAAGGCATGATCTGACCAAGGGTATGGTGAGATTGAAATGTCATGACAGGATACGTTGGTGATCGAGATCCAATCCAGTGCATGACCCATTATATGGGTTGGACCGTGAATGATTTGCTCCAGTCCCAGGTCTGTAAGCGACTGTTGTAGCTCAGCAGCTAAGGAGTCATCGGAGTGGCCTAACCAATAGTTAAAGTCCCCAAGCACTATAAAGTGTGAGTTTGGCTTTAGGTGTGGGAGCAAGTAATTAGAAAGGCCTGATATAAAATTTTTGGATAGGGAGGGTGGGCGATAAATTAACATAATATTCACAGCAGCTTCTGCGTTCATGCCGACTTGTAAATGCATAAACTCAATACCATCCATTAGCTGTCCTTTCATTTCCCATACAGACAAGGTATCGTTAAGTATCATAGCGGCGACTCCTCCCAGACCTGTGGTTCCATCTGGTCTCATCATAGTATAGCCCACTGGGATGGAGAGGTTAAGAGCACGACCGGCAGAGCTAGAGCCCCACATTTCCGTTAAGGGTGCAGATGTCTAGGTAGTGAGGTTCTATATAGTCTGCGACATCGTGCGCATGTTTTAAAAGTGATCTTGTATTGCGTATCATGCAGCGTAAGGCGTCTATGGGGGCAGAAGGATGTGTCCCAGGCTCTGGCCGTTTCAATTGGAAGTTGTACGGCTGGAGGGGGAAATCTCATCCTCAACGGGTATATCATTACATACCGCTATGGGGGTAAGGGACCTCTAGGGCATCTAAGGGACTCTCTAGAATATGAGCAATTAACCCAGCCTCCATGATGAGACAGTCACCTGCATGTGAACATGTGTCTAGAAGGGTTGGTGATGGAATTACAGCAGAAGCAACAGTAGATGGGGAACTTGCCCTCGAGATCTTAGCTGAGACGATTAAATATGTTTCTAGCTGCCTCGATAGCAGCTAGAACTTCCTGCAATCCCATGGCTGGCGGCAGCACTTAACAGTCAGCCGTACATCCGGCCACACAGCGGCACAGACCGGCTTGGTGCGTTCGCGCCGGGTTTCTAGTGAAGAGGAGGCAAAAAGAACTACAAGCCTTGGGAAATGTCATTTCTTTGGACTGTCCGTGCGTGCAGGAACTCAAAGTGTTGCGGATTTTCAAAATCGCACTGCGGTTAAGATTACAAACTAAGAAGTGTTTAGCACAAAGAGCCACAGATGAGGCTACACAGAGAACAGTGAGTCAGAAGGCTAAAAGCAAGTTTTAAACTACAGGAATAAAAAGTAAATAAAAGTTTAGCAGCAATTTACAGGTGGTACAATAAAAGTAAACAGTAATAAGAGCACATATTAAAATACAATCAATCAGACTCCAAGATGGCGGTGTGCCAAGGTGGACGTGCGGCGGTGCGCTCCGTCCCCCTCCAGCAGCACGCAGCACTGTTGGCGAATCTGCAGAGGCAGGCAGATATATCCACTGGCCTCGGGCATAATATTCTGGCACCACATTGAGATCGCTCATTCTGTGGGCAAGGGTCCCTGCGCCCCACTGCGGTGCAGGCTGCAGTGAAGCTCATGTGGGGGACTGAAGCGGTGGGCAAAGAGGGAGAACATTACCCTCTTGCGGGCCCCCTCTCCCGCCGATAACCAGCAGCAGACAAGGAGCCGGCAGCTCTTCCGCCCCCCCCCCCCGTGAGCCTTGCAAGGGCAGAAGCGAGATTCGGAGCAGCTCTCGTAGCTGTGGGATAGCGGGGTGGCCATTGGGAGCCCCCACCCCCACAGGGACCAACACACACCATCAATAAGCGACCCAGCAGGGTGACCCACCCCAGACGCTGCAGGACCAGCTGCAGCTGGCGTGAAGGATGTATGGCGAGAAATGCCAAGCGAGGCCAAAAAAAACTCAGACTTGCATCCCCCACAGGAAGTCCACAAGGAAAGGGAATCAAGGGCGGCTGAGAAAACAAGAAGGGACGGGCAAGCTCTGGATCCCAACACTAGCCAAGACTTCCTGTGAAGGTGGGTGGGGAAGCGAACACCCAAAAGCCTGATCCCCTGCAGGGATAGACGCTCACTCAAAATGTCCGGAAGCAGGGCAAAGACAGTTGGACGTAAGAAGCCCTCCCGCACTCCCAACAATCCCAAAGAGGGCCCACTGCAGCGATGCTGGTCAAAGGAAACCAATGACGAGGATCCCACGCAGACCCCAGATGAACAACCACAGCTCGAGGCCCCCACCCTGAATGCCGCCACGAAGGCGGCTCTGGAAGCTTGCTTTACAGGAATTCTCAAACAAAACGCACAAGCGTTCCAAGCTCAATTTGCATCCTTTATGGGAGAAATTAAGCAATCCATCAATGAACTCAGCCGGGAGATCTCAGAATTGGGAGGAAAAAAAAAGAGAAAAAAACTAAAAAAAAAAACTAAAATCGCACCGACTCATCAGAAAGGGCCCTGAAGGAGGTGGTGGTGGACACTCAAAATGGATATCGCACTGGAGGAGTTAGCGAGGGCCACTCACAACAGAGCAACAATGCAAGGACCTGGAGAATCGGTCACGCAGATCGAACATCCGAATAAGGAATGTGCCAGAATCAGTATTAGACCAAGACTTAACACGATTGCACAAATCTTTGAATCCCTGTTAGAGAACGGCCAGGCGGGGGACGTCACCATCGACAGGGTTCACAGGGTTGGCCCAAAGCATCAGGATCCTGGGGCCAGACCCAGGGACGCGGTAGCTGCGCTGGCTAGATTTCCACAAAAGAAAGCAAAGAGCAGCACGGCAGGCGGAACCAGTCAACTACAACGGCGAGGCCATCCACCTATATCAAGGCCTTGCACACGCCACCCTGCTGAAAAGGAAAGAAATGGCGCCAGTCCTTAAGGCACTACGAGAAAAACAAGCGAGATACCGCTGGACCTTTCCCTTCGGACTGCTCTTCCAGTGGGAGGGCAAACAACACTGCGTCACCTTGCTCCAGGAGGGGGTCCGGCTGCTGAATCTGGAGGAAGAGCCCGATACTATGGACAGGCGACGGCCAACGGCCTGCCCCCATCACCAAAATCCTGGGAGTGGACACAAGTCTCAAGGGGTCATAATAGGCCCCCACCAAGGGGTCCACCCCCCGCACCGTCCAAAGGCTCAAGGGGCTAAAAAATTATTAAGTAATCTAAATATTGCAATGCAGCATAGATCAAGGAACTGTATACTATAAAAAATAATGGAGGAGGGGAAAGGGGGGGCGCACGCGCCACCCTCTTGGATGTCCACAGGGGGTATGGGATACCCTGCATATAGGCCCTGGGAAGTCAGGTGGGTCCCGCCCCCCATTCACGTTGAGGAGGGAGTTCGCACAGGCGCAGTGACCCACCACAGGGCAGGGAGGGGGGGGTTGGGTGTTCTCGGGTAGGTGGGAGGAGGGGGAGTGGAGGTTGAGGCTCATGTTGGGGGGGGAAGAGCCCAAGAGAAATCCAGTCCAGGGAACAAGACATGCACACATACGATCTCAAAATCGCAGGTATGATTAAAATCCTATCCATTTATATCAGGGACTAAACACCCTGGTGAAAGGAAAAAAAATTGGAAAGGCTCCTAACAACACACGCCGGCCATTATTACTCTACAGGAAAGTAGATGTTAGTCGCCTAAAGTTGGGCGGGTTTCGTATTATAGCCCAGGCGAATGCAGAGTCAAAAACAAAGGGGGTAATAGTGAGGATCAGAAAGAGACTGACGGCGCAAATAACGGCAACGAAAGCAGACAAGGAAGGCAGATTTGCTTTTTTTCTCTGGTCTGGCAATAGACGGTATCACACTCAGTGGCTACAGTGCAGTGTATGCCCTAAATACAGGGCAGGATGCGTTCCTCAGGGAAGCCTTGGCAGACCTTGTGGACGTTACACTGGGGTTGGGAGATATCCTGGCTGGGGATTTCAATTTGGCGTGGGACCCCAAAAAGGACAGAAGAAACACCCCACATCACCCACAGGTACCTCCGACACCGGCCCTGCAGAAGAAACTGGAACAGTTGGTGCTCACAGACCTATGGCCGGCTCTGAAGGGGGGGGATGATCCAGTGTTCACTTTTTAACTCTCAAGTCCACCAAAACCTCTCCCGAATTTACTATATATGGGGAGCCACCACATAAGTAGACAGGACGCACTCCATACAGGCACTTCAAATATCAGATCACGCACCGCTGATAGTGACGATATAGAGTGGAGTCCCCCGGCACAGCCTCTGGAGATGGACATTCCCGAGGATTGCCTTAACCGACGTGGTAATACGGGCGGATGTAGATTCTAAGATTAAGGAATTCTTTGGGTTAAATGGGGACACAGGGGTGGCGGAAGCAACGATATAGGATGCCTTTAAGGTTACACTTCGGGGTGGAGCTCATTGCTTTGCAAGCAAGGTAGAAAAAGCAGAACGGGCAGTGGAGACCAATTACAATTAGACCTCCAGGAGGTAATAGGGAGGATAATTAGGAATCGCACGAGGGCATTACGCAAAGAGCTCCAACATACCAAGGGGCAATTGAACATGCTCCAAACAAAAAAAGCTGAATGGGGGCTATTAGCACAAATACTATGTACACACCAACAAGGCGTACTGGCTACAAGCCAGACAGCTGAAACAGAAAACTGCAACCTGCACGATTACAGGCATTGTATCCCCCACGAGTGAGACATCACGCTACCCAGGAAATTGCGACCCAATTCGCCACATTCCAGATGAGAGAAACCAAGAGAATTATCTCAGATCAATCCCACTGCCCCAAATTGCGAGCATAGACAAAGAGGCCCTCGAGGCGGATATTACACAGAGGAAGTCCTCAGGGCAATTAAACACCTACCCACAGGAAAAGCCATCGACCTGGATGGATACGAAAACCTATCAACAGATCTTGGCCCCTAAACTGGCAGCCCTTTTCAATTCATTCGCTGCGGCCGGGAGAATAACGCAGTCCATTGAGGAAGCAAAAGAACAAGTTACTGTCTTACCTGGCAACGTTCTTTCGATGAGATGTTCCGACGACGTATTAGACATCTATGACAGGTAATCACCACAGCTGTGCTGCTTTGGAAAATTTTCGGCGTCTGTGTCCTGCGTCGATAAACTGTCCTCGAGGGCCTCCGTCGAGCCGACGCCACTGGATGTTATAAGCAGAACACACAATGCTCGTAGCCTCAGTTGTAGTTTTTTCCCAGAACGTGTGGCACCAATCCTCTGCCAGTATGACCACAGAAAGCCTTGCGGAAACGTAAACTGCAATCGCATAAGAAATTCTGTAGCGGGGCAGGCAGGGAGGGAACGATGTGGAATACGTTGTCGGAACATCCCATCGAAAGAACGTTACCAGGTAAGAAAGTAACTTGTTCTTCGAAGGGATTGGTTCCTCCGACGTATTCCACATCTATGACAGACTCCCAAAGCAGTACCAACGTATGGAGGTGGGAAAAGAATTTAGAACTTTAGAATGCCCAATTAAATTGCAGAATAGAGGACCGCCTTGCCAAAGGCCAAGTCCTGCCCATGGATAGAATCCAGGGAGTAGTGTTTTACAAAAATATGGACAGAGGCCCATGTGGCTGCTTCACAAATGTTAAGAATGGGAACACCCCTCTGCAGAGCAGTAGAGGCAGCCATAACTCTAGTAGAATGGGCCCGTAAGCCTTCCGGAGGGTCCTTACCCGCCAAGCGGTAACATTCAGAAATTGTCAAGATAATCTATCTAGACAAAGTCTGCTTAGTAACAGCTTGTCCCAAACACCTTCCAACATATCCTACAAAGAGTTAGATCATCCACTCTGACCCGGGACACGCGTGAGATGTAGAAACTTAAAGCTCTCCTAGGATCCAACCTATGGAGCCTCTCCTCTTCCTTACCAGGATGTGGAGGAGGATAGAACGCTGGAAGAATGACCTTCTGGTTTAAATGAAATTCCGAAAACTTTCGGAAGAAAAGAAGGAGGAACCCTAAGGCCAACTCTGTCCTTATAAAACACTGTGAAGGGTGGCTTAGCAGATAGTGCCTAAAACTCACTCACTCTGCGAGCGGAAGTAACCACAACTAAAAATACAGTTTTAAAGGTCAACAGTCTCAAAGGACAAGAATGTAAAGGCTCAAATGGATCACCCATGAGGAATTTTAGAACCAGGTTCAAATCCCAACCGGGCACCTGGAAAGGCGACGGCGGGAACACATTAGCGAGCCCTTTCAGAAACTGAGAAATCAAAAGGAATCTTAAAATAAGAACACTCCTCAGACGAGCGCTTAAATAAGGACAGCGCCGCCAGGTAACCTTTAATGGTACCTACTTGCAGGCCCTTGTGGGCTAACGAAAGCAAAAAGGACAGAACCACAGGAATGGCACATGAAAAAGGATCCACATTCTTAAACCTGCACCAGTCGCAGAACTTTCTCAAACAGCAACGGCACAGGGACTCTGTTGCAGGCCTTCTGGCCGAAAGCAACACCTCCATCACGTCTTCAGGGAGGTCCCAATCCTTATACCTCAACCTTTCAGAAGCCAAGCATGAAGGTTGAGGGGCTTGACCTCTGGATGGAGAACCTGACCCCCCTCCTGTGAGAGCGGATCGTCTCGGTAGGGAAGACGGCGTGGAGGACAGATGGACAAGTCGAGAAGGTCCGGGTACCACGTTCTCCGGGCCCATGCCGGAGCAATGAGGAGCATTCGGGAACTGAACCTCCGTAATCTCTGCAGCACTTGCGGAATGACGGGGACTGGAGGAAACGCGTACAGCAGTGGGAAGGACCACTCCACTACGAACGCGTCCCCTAAGGCTCCTATCGGAGGAAATTCCCACAAGCAGAATCTTTCGCACTTTCGGTTGACACTGGTGGCGAATAGATCCACTTGAGGGGTCCCCCAAAGGGCGAAGATCTCCAGGAGAATCTCCTGAGCCAGCTCCCACTCGTAAGAGACCGTGCTCTGCCTGCTCAGAGCGTCCGCCGCCTCGTTTTCGTCTCCGGCCAGATGAACTGCCGAGATCGAAATTTCCTGCTGGATGGCCCACAACCAGAGCTGCATCGCCTCTCTGCACAAAGGGAGAGACCCTGCCCCCCCTTTTTGTTGAGGTAGTGCATGGCCACTGTATTGTCCATCAGAATCAGGACAGTCTTCCCCCGCACAGACGGCAGAAAAGCCTTCAGGGCTAGCCTGATGGCCCTCAGCTCAAACAGATTGATATGGAGTCTGGACTCCGACGGAGACCAACGACCAGTGACTGTCAACTCGTTGGCATGAGCTCCCCATCCCGTGAGGGATGCGTCCATCACGATAGTCACTTCTGGCCAGGGTAGCCAAAATGGATCCCCCTTCATCAGATCGCCTTCGACAGCCAACTACAGAAGATCCTGGGCAACCGAGGGCAGCACTTGAACGGGATCCGACATCCAGCCACAGAACTGCGACCACTGCATCTTGAGAGCCCACTGCAGAGATCTCATCCGCAGGCTGGTCTCTGGCACCAGGAGAATGCAGGATGCCATGAGGCCTAGCAACCTCAAGAACTCGAACGCCGGGAGACTCTGGGCATGTTGAAACTTGTGCACCATCTGCAGAATGTGATGAGCCCTCACCTGCGAAGGGAAACACTTCCCCAGGGATGTGTCGAGCACTGCTCCGATGTACTTGAGCTGCTGGGTTGGCGTCAAGTGGGACTTCTTTAAGTTGAGGGAGAAGCCCAGCCTGTGAAGGGAGTGGCAGGTGACGGACAGATGATCCAGGATTTGCTCGGGAGAGCGCGCCCTGATCAACCAATCGTGCAGGTAGGGGTAGACGTGAATCCCCCCCTTTCCTGAGATACGCTGCCACCACCACCATGAGCTTGGTGAAGACCCTCGGGGCGGAGGTCAATCCAAACGGCAGGACCCGAAACTGAAAGTGAGAGTCGCCAACCGCGAACCTCAGGTGCTTGGGATGAATCGGCACATGGAAGTAAGTATCCTTGAGGTCGAGAGACACCAACCAGTCCTGAAGTTGGAGGACCTGCAGGACTTGTGAGAGAGTAACCATCTTGAACTTGTCCTTCCTGAGGAGCTTGTTCAAACCACGCAAGTCCATGATGGGTCTCAATCTCCCGTCTTTTTTCGGGATCAAAAAAATATGGGGAATACCATCCTTTGTTCCTCTCCGCTACAGGCACCAGTTCTATGGCACCTTTCTCCAGCAGGGATTTGATTTCCTGCGCAAGGAGAGAATCCGGACTCTTCAAAGAGATTTCCTGGTGGATTGTCGCGAGGCCTCTGCCGGAACGGAAGACAGTAGCTGTGGGCTATGATCTCCAGAACCCACACATCTAAAGTAATGGCATGGCATGCCATTCTACAAGATGCTGCGCCAGCCTTCCCCCAACCGGCGAACCATGGGACATGGCCTCGTGACTGAGCTGAAGCGGCTGCGGCAGTGCCTGAGGGCAAAGAGGCAACTGCCCGAGCGGCCTTGGCACCTCGAGTACCTGGTTTTCCACCTCTGGTACCCCTACGTTGGCCCCTTTGACTTGCAGCTCCCCTCGATCTACCAAAGGTGGAGTAGTATCGAAAGGAACCTCCCCTCCATTGCTGTCACCTAGGACGAAAAGGCGGGGGTTGGCGAACTGCAGCACTCAATGATTTCTTTGCAGCTTTGGAGGGCTGTAACCTCTCAAGGCTCTCGTCAGCCTTGCTGCCAAAAAGATGGTCACCATCAAAGGGCATGTTGAGAAGCCGGGCCTGCACATTAGAAGCAAACCCCAACTTCCGCAACCACGCAAATCTGCGCATCACGGTGCTCGCGGACGTGGACCGGCTGACACACTCAGCCACGTCCAGACCCGACTGAACGGATTCACACATGGCATCCTTGCCATCCTGTACAAGGGCAAGAAAGCCATCCCGTTCCTCCACTTCGGGAATATGTTCAGCTGCCAATGAAACAATTCCACAGAGTGTGAGTGAAACGGGCTAAGGCACACGTGGAGTTGGCTGCTTTCAAAGCCATACCCCCTGAAGAAAAGACTTTCTTCGCCCAACCGTCAAAACATTTGTCGTCCCTATCAGGAGGGATGGTAGGGTACGATGCCTGTTTTGCTGGGCCATAGCCGCCTGCACCACCAAACGCTCCGGAGTAGGGTGCATGGACAAGTAGCCATGGTCGCCACTGGCTGGGCGGTACTTTTTCGGCAACGACTTACCCACTGCCGGAAGACTCTCCGGAGCAGTCCAAGCCGCCGCCACCCTTCTTTGCAAGGCCATATGGAATGGTAGTACCGGGTCAGTCGGTGGACCTTGGTTCAAGATATCGTCAGGTCATCCTGCAGAAAGTCCACTGGTGGCGCAGACCACCCCAAGTACTCCGTCACCCTCGACATCAGCCGCCGGTATGAGGACTCGGCGTGCGTGCCAGGCTCAGGCCTACCGAACTCAACCTCCGGAGAGGTGTCCAGACCACTGGGGTCGTGCAAAGACTGACGCAGGTCTCCCATCTGGCTATGACCAGATAAGAGTTCGTCAGGAACCTCATCCGGAACCAAACCTTCCTCAGACCCTTCCTCCACCTCAGAAATATAATCCAGAGGCTGGAACAAATCCCTGGAAGAGGGCACATAAAAGGGCTCAAATACAGGCCCCACTGACAGGGCCTTCCTAGGAGTTTCCACCGATGCACGGGGTACCTCCGTTAAAGCCTCCACAAAAGGCGTTGACAGAATCGCAGTCTAACGTCGAGCGTGGCGCTGATGGCTTCAACACAGGCATCGAGGGCGGTGCCCCGAGCGTGTCCTTCGACTGCCTCAGCGCCGATGACTTCCTCAGAGCCTCGAGAGAGTCCCTCGACGGACACGGCACCGATGGCGTCGACGTCTTCTTTGAAGACGTCACAGGCTCCGACTGTCTCGAGGGCGTCGAGGACCGGGACCTTGAGCGGGTATAGCTAGAGCGATCCACCTTGTCCGATCGGGACCTCGAAGGCGTCCGACGATCGCGCCGACCACCCGAGCCCGAAGGCGTGCGAGCGATGGTCCTAGCACGTTCCCTGCTGGCTTCTTTCGAAGGCGTGGATGGAACAGAGCCCTGCGATTGAAAAATCACCATCATCTCCGTACGAAATGCATCCCATTCCGCAGGAGTAGAGTGCTTGTTGGGACAAGCAACCCGCGCGGGCGAGTCCTCAGATGAGAAGGGGAAGGCGACCGGTGCCTTGAAGAGGCAGAGGAATGGCGGGAACCACTCCGGGACTGAGACCCCCTGGACTTACGCCGACGACACGTCTCCAATCGTCGGTCGAAAGCCCTGCGGATTTTGACTTTCGGGAAACCCTACCGACAGAAAACTTCTTCTTCTGCTCCCGCAAGGCCTTCAATGTTAACGACTTGCAATCGTCAAAGCCATCCATGGCGTGGTCCTCACCGAGGCACCAGAGGCAGGCATCGTGCGGGTCCGTAAGTGACATCTTGGAACCGCAGTCCCGACACTTATTGAATCCCGACCGCGGGGTAGAAGACAAAGACATGATATCTTCACAAACAAACAAGTTCGAAGAACGCAAAGAATTACTCAGAAGAACCGAGGTGCGCAGAGATCTCCGAAGCAAACACGTTCGCGGAAAAAACAGAACTGAAGCTACGGGCGTCGCGTGTCCTACTTATAACATCTGGTGACGGCGGCTCGACGGAGGCCCTCGAGGACAACATATCGACGTAGGACGCAGACGCTGAAAATATTCCGAAGCAGCACAGCTGTGGCGATTACATGTCATAGATGTGGAATACGTCGGAGGAACCAATCCCTTCGAAATTCTATTATTACCCATGCCAAACAACGACCTGACGCAATGTGGCTCGTACAGACTGATTGCGTTAATATAGACGTCAAAACTTACACGCAAATCCTGGCCACTAGACTAGAGGGACTACTTCCACAACTCATCCATCCCTACCAATCCGGGCTCAGACAACAAACACATGACAACATTAGAAGGGTCTGTCACATCTTAGAAAAAACTCAGAAAAATGCTACCCCCACGGTCTTACTATCCTTAGACGCCAAAAAAAGCGTTTGACCGCGTAGAATGGTCATTTCTTTTCAACACCATGCAGAAACTGGGTGCAGGCCAAAATGTATGGCCATGGTCAGAGCTAACTACTGCAATCCATTGGCCCACATTCTCGTGAATGGGGAACTCAATAACACTACCATTCAAGGGCCTATACAATGCCAATTACCCTCTGCAACTAGATCAACTTAAGAACCAACTTCATACCTGGGGACCCCACTCAACGTCTTGGCTAGACTGGATCAACGCCATTAAAATGACGTGCCTACCAAAGTTACTCACTCTTTTCCAAGCCCTCCCGATTGCGGTACCCGAGTCGTACATCCGAACCCTAAACAAGATTATCAGTGCATACATATGGAAAAAGAAACGCCCCCCATATTACAAGGCGGCCCAAATTAGGATTATGAAATACTGGTTCGCCTCAGGGAAGGTGTGGCACTGAATGGCAGTGGTGGGTGCCCCACTGTGGGGTGGGGTGGGAGGGGGGTTGTGGAGTCCTGTGGCTACACAAAGACAGCCACCCAATATGTACAAATCAGATATCGCAGCCTTGGTGGAGCAACAATGGGACTGGCTGGCAGGCAAAGGATAAACACTTTACCATCTTTCCCACGCATATATGGGGAAACCCGGACTTTACTCTAGGGATGCCAGAGGGCGGGCTTAAGAAGTGGAAGGAGGCAGGATATTCCAAACTAGGGGACATGTTTCAGGGTCAAGACATAAAATCTTTCACGCAATGCAAAGAGGAACCGAGTCTGGCAGAAACAGACAGAATGCACTATCTCCAACTACGACACTGGCTCATGAACCCCAAGGTTAAGGCGGGGTTGACTAGACCCCTAACTCAATTTGAAAAGTTCCTAGTTTCGGACCCAGGGGACAAACAACTTATTTCTAACATATACAAGCTTTCTCTAATGGCAAACCACACCGCGACATCAGGGTATCACAGATACATACGAGCCTGGGAGGAGACGCTAGGGGAACCAATCCCGGAGGAATTGTGGCAAAACATCCCCAAGCTTACACAATCAATTCAGATAACGGAGTTCTGGTACAAAATAATGACACAATGGCACTACACCCCAGCGAAACTGAAGACAATTTACCCTAATACGAGAGGGAAGTGCTGGAGGGACTGTGGCGGGGAGAGGGACTGGCTTCATATTTGGAGGGGTTGCAGCAAACGACAAGCAATTAAATCTGACACATGGGGCAGCCCAGCGGAGAAGATTTTAGGCTTACACGAGCGCGGATGGAACCAATGAACGAAACCCACCAAGAAAGCCTACGCGATTCTCTTTCTCAGCTCTTCTAGTCATAGTGCAAAAGTGGAAGGCAAGGGACTCATTGTCGGAGTATGACTGGTTCTTGAAAATCTGGCACTTAACCGCCCTAGAGTGGATGTTGTAAATTTCGCCCGTGTGCCCTGTAGGGCATACATCAGATTGGTCGGTAGTTATGGATTTTCTTTAACAATGACTACAGAAAAGGGTTCTGTCCAAACAACTTACTAATATTTGAGATGGAGTGAACTATACCCTGCGGAGACACCCAAAGTGGATCTGGGAGGGTGGTGGGTACGGGAGGGTTCCGGGGAATTTGCGATTCTATTGTCCTATGTTACATTGTTTGTTTAAACATAATAAAATCAATAAAAAGATTGTTAAACAAAAATACAAGATTAGAATCTAGTTTAATTCCTTGTGCCACAAAAGCAATAACAAGGCAAGATGTGCCAACAAGCGAGGGGTCCCTTAAAAGAGGTGTTGAATAAGATTGCACTTGAGATGCAAGACAGCGCTCTGATAGTGTATGGAAACATATGCGGTGTTCACTGTACTGAAACCTTTCCTCGGGTCTTATTTTCCGGTCCTCTGCATTATTTAAGCAGAGATAGGTTTTCGGAAACAGTTTTGTAAGAACGTACTGCAAATCTAAGCAAATACTGTTAGGAGGAGGGAATAGTTCTGTTGCAATTAAAAGGTCAACACCGGAGGCTCGAATTACGCTTTTTCTTTACTCATAACTCGAGCATAATATAACAATTTATTTTTATTAATGTTTGATTGGTTTAAAAGAAACATACAAATGAATCCTTTAACATAACAATCCTCCATTATTGAACATCACATTCCCTTCCTAAAATTCAATAAACCAATTTAAAAATCATTCTATCTTGTACTCAATTACTACTTCCTTAAAATGAATTTCAATCCTACCACAGGTTACTAAAGTCGAAAGAGAAAAGAAGAGCCATGAAGGCGAGCAGATGGATTTCAAACCACATCGGAGAAGGTGGAAAAACTTCAGTCCTTTTTTTTTCATCACATTAGGACCTTTTTCCATTAAATCACCCTCGATTTCCTCACATTTAGTTAAAATAAATCCCACCATCTTCATCAAAGCATTCACATAACTTGTTTTTCCCCCCCAACAGAACCCATTCCCACCATTGTGAAGATCCTAGTGTCCCATGTTCATACATTTTCACATCTAGGAACTGGCTTCTGACTTCACTTAATGAAGTACATAAGGTTACCAAAGGGAGCAATGTTTCAACCCGTCCTCTTTTTTACAGAATCTACACTGGGCATTTGTGACTCCTGGCATTTTCCTCGCCCATTGCACCTCTCTAGTATTGAGCACATTCAAACGACATCTTAGGAGAAGATCCCGGTATATCAACGAGGGGAATTTTTGAAGAAACACCGGAAGACAATTTAGGCCTTTTCGCTCCAAGCAAAGTGGTTGTCTCAACTTATCCAACGCCCATCTCTGGACTGTAGTTGTCCAGTCTAGGGCTTGGAGTTTCTTTTTTACTTCAGATTCTCAACTAATTCACACAATCAATCCCATTCCTCTCTAGGATAGCTTCAATCTTACTTCTCCACTCAGTTAAGAATCCTTCTTGATCTTTGCCTGGATCAAAAATAGCAAACGGAACGATTGCGGTCTCATATGTACATTTTCTGTAGAGAGTTACAGACTTCCACAAGACCAGCGATTCAAGAGAGCTTAGACTTGGCCACATTGACCTTCATCCCGTTTTCTGTTAGAAAGTTATTAAATATCTCAATTCTACTCTGAAAGCCCATTACAACTAATACATCCAAAAAACGACATTTCCCAGAAAAATGTCTTTGTGTAGTTAATTTTTTTTTATGTCCATGAAAAAAACCATGTGACCCCTTCCACCAGTCACAACACACACTGTCCCTTTATCCTCCTCTACATCTCTGCTTACTTCCTCTTTCTTTGCTGCTCGGGTAGCCAGATAAGTACTTCCCCGTGTCATTGACTAAAATTGTTGGAAGGAAGTTTGTACTGTTATAGGTATGCGCAAGAGAAACATTTTATTACTTTGTCGGAGCGTATCCACAATCTTTAAAGAATTAATTGATTAGAATTAGACTTGCAACGGGGCCTGAGGTCCCGGCGGGCGCAACGGCCGCATTCGCACAGAGGAGGCACTGCTGCATGTAATGACAACTGAGCGCGACGGGACCCTGTGAGGTTCTGGCGCCCAGTAGTTGTGGTGCAGGAGCGATTTTTAATTGTGTTTGGTTTACAATAAAACCTTTACAAGCATTTCAGCCATAATATAGAAGGAAAGTAAAAGGTTTTGCACACAATGTTTAAAAGAAATTAAAATTCAATACAAATGTTACTTATTAATTTTCAAAAACTCGAGAAACAAATCATTCCACTACACCATTGCAAAGTAAGGTAGAGACATCAAAATGAATTCATATATGTGAATATACAGGGGTGACACATTATTACAAGTGGTCAGCAGCAAAAATGAACAATGGTTTTCAACATATAATAGTATGTGTGTAAACCAGCTTATTACTAATAAAGTTAATGTAACTCACTTCTCAATTGCAGAAGTCTAGTTGTCAAGCTTAATAGATTAATCTTTATGTTGCAACAATTCAGATGATATTGACAATCACATGGATGAAAAAAATTATTGTACCTCACTTGTATAAACATCCTCTTGCAAAGCATAATCAGATTATCTTCAAGGTACAATATGAGGAATGCTATTCACAATCCTATACACACTAGCACTTAGTCGAGGCAGCTGTAACTTTAGTGACCATACATACGCTAATAGTTTGGTATAATATGAAGTAATCATACAACTTCAAGTAAAGAGTCTCTAATCAACGTACAGTTGGTTAACTCAAGAGAGTCATTAATATGAGTTAGGAGCTTAGTAAGCCTTATGACTAAGGAGAAATTGTCACCCCACATTAAGGATAGCCACATCAATTGTGTGACAAATGCAGTATACCGATGTCAAGTCCTGCAAATACCGTATTTCTCATGTTCTCAAACTGAGTGCAATATAGAACAAGATGTTTAAGCGTTTCTACTTCCCAATCATGATTACAGAAGCAACATGATCTATCATGAAATTTGCCAGCATATTTTTTCCAATTCTGTATTCTTTCAATAGTGTGATATTGGTTAAGTTTGAAGCGCATGAATGACGCTCGCGATTTATTGCAAGGAAACAATACTTAGCACACTTTTTTTTGTGCAAAACGAGAGTACTCATTAATATGTAGTATAATGGTTCTTCGTTTAGATAGTTGTTAGCCAGTCGAATTGAAAGTGCTTTTTCTTTTTATCATGGGGACACCAAGCACAAAGTCATTTTTACTTACATTAATTCTCGCAAGGCCGCTCTCCATATTAGTCTCGGATTCAATGAATGAGTGTACATTTGCAAGCTTTAGCATCTCATTAGAGTTTCAAAAAGAGTTTTGGTGGCGTTAGCATTTTAGCGTAGATTGGCATCTAAATTTCAATGGCGCAAACTTAAAGAGCCGATTCCTAGATTGTGACGGAGAATAGAGTTTGGAAGTGCCATAAATAGTACAACAGTTTTTTGCCATAGACAACATTCTAGACCGCATCGAAGGTATCCTCTACAAGACATATGTAGAGTCTATATAATATAATTGTATCTACTATAAAAAAGAATTAAAAAAATAAATAAATCAAAAAAATAAATCAATGATGGGGCAAGAGAGAATCTGCAATATTTATTAAAGATATTCTTCATTTGAGATTGAAGAGGTCTCAGCTTTTCGAACAAATTTTTGTTCCACATACAAATTGAATTACAATCGGAAATAGTGTAGGATAGATACCACATAGAAAATAAACTCTTAACATCGGGCTACCCATTATGGACCACTTGTAGGGTTTTAAAGATTTTATATTCGAAAAGATAAATGCATGATTTTTGAGGGGTTTGGCTGAAGATTGTGTATTAGCAAACTCAGCGAAGGCATGATGTTTTTTTTGTAACCCATATGGAGTTCGATCAAATAAGAGGATATAATCTGCAAATCGCAGCCTGTGCAGACGTAGGTGTCCTAGTCTGATTGCAATCATGCCAAATGTTACCTGTGTCACATAGTTATAGATTAAAGTAGCTGCAAGATTGCACCCCTGCTTTACTCCAATATGCAGTGGAAGCCGCAAGGTCAGTGCACCTTGTTGATTAAGACGAATTTGAAAGTTGATATGTTGATGCAACATTAAAAATCAAGGCTACTTAATACGGTGGAAAGCCTAGTTGAAGCATTTTCTGCCAAGGTAGGTTTCTAATTACGCAGTCAAATGCTGCTGTAAGGTCCAGTGCAGCCATATAAATTGACCCGGTATTGGCAGATTTAGCAGTGGACAAGAGATCGGCAAGAATAGTGGCATTTAGAGAGGTGCCCATTGATTTTCTAAAACCAACTTGGCATTTAGATAGCGCATCATATGTAAACATAAATTCCTCAAGTTGCTTTAGTAGAATGATAGCAAAGACTTTGGCTGAGGCATCCATTAATGTAATGGGCCGAAAGTTGCTTGGATCGCCCTTCTTATATATAGGTATAATAATAGCGGTCAACCATAACTCATGAATCTTTTGATGCTCAATGATGTCATCAAACTTGAGTTTGAGAATATTTGGCCAAAGAAATGGGTCAGCTTTAAAGATACAGGCAGGTAGACCGTCCGAGCCAGCTGCTTGGAGAATTTCAATTGATTTATTGCCCATCACACATCTTCAATATGGAAAAGATGTCCCATTTGAAGTCTTATATTAGAGGTTTTGTAAGGGATGGTATTGAATTTAACAGGTAATTGGAATTTCTTCAATATATACCTACTCCAACCTACAGCAGATATGGAGGCAGTGCAAGCTACTCCGAAGTGAGGGATTCAAGTCTCTGAATAATTCCCATACGTTCCTCATATTCCTCTTACACAAATATGATATCATCTGGGATTGTCGTCCAGGTGTAGTTGATATTTTAGACTTTATTTTGGTTAAGGTTAGAAGTGGTTAGAAGTATCAAAAGGATGTTGTGAATTAAGTTGCTGCAGTTGTGCATTTTTGATGCGTTTCAGGGAAGCAATTTCTCGATTGAAAGTATGGGAGTGCAAGCATTGCTTGTTGATAGCTGAGGAGGCAAGCTCATTCAGAAGATGTCCAATAAGATTGTTTCCCCCCATCTCCATTATTTACAGATTCATATCAGATGGAAAGATTTGGGATGAATGATAGCTTTCTAGGCTAACTCTTTATGTTAGTTCACGGCATAACCTGGAGAGTCCAATGCACCGAGAATGGCCTATCACTATCAACCAATGCCAAGGTCGTGTAAGAGATATGGAAAATAAAGGACATATTCAATTTTAATGTAATTAACATATCATCTCCCAGATAGGGGTTTACAAGATTATTTCTTTGTTTCATCGAAATTGTGGAACCAATCAATATGAGAACTAGAAAGCCCTCTGCCACGTGCCAGGATAGGTACTGGGTGCAAAGTTGACTGACTGAAGATCCCAATCTCCAAGATATTCCACCCATTTCTGTCCCAATCTTTGGGATTTGTTTAAGATTAAAGGGCAAAATGTTATCATATGCGGTACTAAGTGGGAAAGACAAGAAGCGTTAAAGTCACCACCCAGAATTATGTGTAAGTGTGGATAGCCTGAAAGGAGTCTTCGAGTAATTGATCTAGTTGCGAAATAATGTCGATGGAAATCGTGGCAGGATTCCAATACAAGCAGATTAAAACAAAAGTTATGTTAGCGTCCAACTGAGAGGTACATTCAAGTGCCAGTATTTTGTTGGAATCCGTTAATACCTGTGCAGACACTTTCATGTTGTCTGCAATTAATATAGCAAGCCCTCCTATTGAACGACCAGCATTTCCCAAAACAGCAGGTTGTGTAAAGGTGGAATAGCCATTAATATGAAAGGATTTAGATTTCATCGTCTCTTGAAGAAAGAATAGAGGGTTTGGTTTCATGAGATAAAGAACAAAGCCAGGAAAATAGATCATTGAAGCCACAGCTATTCCATGATATAATAGTGGTACCTGCTTGGCTACGGTTTGGATTTATTATTACTCATTGAGGCAAGACCCTTCATGAGTGACTCCAACCATGACCAAGCCTTAATTGTTGACGCTAAAGAGGAAAATTGCACCAGCAGCTACACATTGGATTTTCAACAAGGGATCGCTGATCAGGGGTGGAATGTTGTCCTTTGGCACAATTTGCGCAGTGTTAAATTCTTTGGCAGCATCTTCGGAGTTGAATATTTGAGAATTCAAACCCATGAGAGTGAAGTCAGATTTATGTTTCCATACAATTTTTGGAATGATATAGGATTGAAACCTACAGATCATACGTTTTGGATTACAAGTTGTCAGCGTGATCCAATTAATAGCCTCTGAGGTTAACGATCTTAATTGATGACATTGCTTGAACATGTTTAGCATGAAAGTACAATTCATACCACGCCTTCCATTGACAGCATGATCACTAGTCTATCCCATAATGTTGGGTAGATCTGGTATGGGTTCAAGAGGAATAGGCAATGCAATATGTGGGGCAGCAGGCATACAGTGCGAGTCAGACATAGGTTTACTGTCCACAACATGTGTAGTTTCCACCTGAAACACACTATGAACAGAAGGATTAGAACCTAATTGTTGTTGCTCTACTGCAGCTGTGATGGCCAAGTTGCCAGAGAGTTGAACAGAAACAAGATTGTTTGTAGGGGAGGAGCTCGCCTTTTCAACTTGCATAGGATCGGTAGGGGTCGGTACAGTGCTTTGCTTGACCACTTTCACCATAAGGGCAGGATCACTACTGAAAATCATTGGGTACTATTGGGGGAACATTACTGGTGGTAACTACTGCTCCCCATACTGTCTTATAGCACTCAATAGGAAAACATTTTAGACATACAGGCCTGTTGCATGTGTACCATTTTTTTGGGATATTGCTGAGGCACTACTAACATTTTTGTCAAAGGTGAGATGCCTATGGTTTCATTTTTCAGTGGACTCGATTCAAGGCACCCATATGTCGATGGTATTATGGGAACGCTATTCCCCAATTGCACTGCCATGTGCTTGAAGACTCTTCAGGGTCCAGTAGTATTTTGGATTATCATGTAGCTGATGTAGGTCAAAATGATCATCTTCATGAGAGAATTTACAAATATTTTTTATGTTTGCGTTATGCCCAGCGATTTTGAGCATGGTTAGGTTTTTAGTTTTTTTTGCAGGGCAAGTAAACAGTAGATGTGTTATTTTTATTTCCGTTTTTGAGCATGTGCTGTGGCACGTTGCAATTTACGTGAAAAAAGCTGTGTCGAGGGGTGGTGTATGTTAGGAGGTGAACAGTCAGAGGCAAGTAAAGTCCTTTTCTCATCCTTGATCATATCAATTATCTCTATTAGTGGATAGGGACTGTCGGGTGCATCAGCAGCTGAAGTGTTAATTGGATCATAGTTAGGGGGTGGAATCTGAGTTTTATTAAGATTGGCTATTTAAGTTTGTCTCTTGGCAAGGAATGTCATGATTTCTGCAATCTTCTCCGAATTGCTAACAACCGCAGATAAAAGAATGTTAATCGTGGCCTGCGTTTGCGGTTTTTGAGTGGAAGTCCCCTCTTAAATTACCTCAGCATATGATCTATTTAGACCAACATCACATATAGAAGATGCCACAGTTTGTGTCGCAATAGAGCGAGAGTCACCCTCATTTCCACTCGTTTTTTTAGTATATTCGTTTGATATTGCAGGAGGGTTTGGTTCTTTTTTAGAGTTCTCTAGAAGAATACTGTGGGTATACTGGAATCCTTCAAGTTTGTTAATTTTGGTGATTATAACTGCAACAGATGCTTTGATGTCACAGATCTCTAAAAGTGCGAGCTCATGGCCTTTATCAAGCAGATTTAAGATTCTCGTTAGCACAGGAAACAAGAAGTTGTCTGGGTAATGTAAATTGTGTGAAGATTTGCTTGTATTTTGCAGGGTGTGTAGATTGACTTCAGCACTCAGTTGATGGAGTTTTCATTTTGAGATTCGTCAGCATAATTAGGTACATTGTTCAAAGCATAAAATTGTAGTTTGGTTTTTGGTGTGGGGGAACTGGCAACTGGCCAAGGGGTTTTCCTGTCAAGGTAATCGGATTGAAGTATCTGTTGAGAGGGAGAGTCATGTGAGAAATTGCGTAGAAAAACCTCTTCGATGTGGGGGTGGTAAAGAAAAAAAAAAAAAATATTGGTGGCCTGGATGGGCCTAGGGAGAGGCGAATCCGCTTTCCCCACTCGGCCTTAACCGCAGGCACCAATAAAGAAATATCAGATACCTCGTTATCGAGTTTCTCCTGTGAGAGGAGTGGTAAAGCTGCTTGGGCGTTGCACTTTGCCTTAGGACATAGGTGTATGTGCTCGTAAATGTAATCCGATTGCGGTACTTGAGTGACATTGGGAAGGTAGGAACATGCCTCAGAGTCGTAATTGCCAGATTGAGAGACATAACAGGAGGAGATAACACCTCGACACCAATAATAGAATCAGATAAAGACAAGGTCGGTGGGTGAACCGGAGAGCTTCCAGTAGTACGCACTCCCTGCAATTTGAGGGGTGCACTGGGGTCAGCATTGGCAGCATGTGAAGACATCTTAGATACTGCAGAATTTTGCATTTTAGTAGGAATTAAGGGAGGTGGGACGGGGATGCGTTTGCCACTAAGCAGACCTCGTACCATGCTCAAAGGAGGGAATAGAACATTTTATTTTTTGAAAAGGAACGTCAGTAAGAGAGTAAATGAATATGCGGCGGGCGGCAGAAATAATCAATTCTTTTTTTTCTTAATTAGGCAGGAATGAGACATACAATTGACAACACAATGCAGCATCAGAAGTTGGGCATTAGACAAGTCCCAAATGTTGCGTACAAAACGACAACCTGCCTATGTACAGTATGTACACTACAAAACTACAAGGAATGGGCAGTGAGCATCCCGGTGCACTGTACAGAGTGGTAACATACAATTTGCATAACAGCGACTGCAGCAGTTGCTGTTCAAATATATAAGGTGTTACAGGTACCACGCCAAGGACAATCTACTAGATGTTATAGTTTAACAAGAAGCCGTCAATAGAATAATTATAAGTGCATTCGTAAGTTACCTTGCCGCTTACAGAATAGAGTGGAGCGGTTGTTTTGCAAGACAACGTTTTTGCAGGTTAGCAGAAAACAAAAAACAAAATAAAAAATCTTTAAAAAAAAAAAAAAAAAAGACAAAAATGCCCATACTAGCACATAAGGGGATATTGCTTTTGTTACTTGGATGGAATTGAGACTGTTGACAGCGACCGCTCTGGACAGAGTTGTGGACGTTGGTATGCACCGGGTCCGGATGGAGTTGTGGATGATGGCAGGTGCCGGCCCTGTACGTAGTTGTGAGTGTTAGCGTGTGCCACGCTTGGATAGGCTTGGGGAGCTGTAACCTGCGTGAGCAGCTGGATAGGATTGGGAATGCCGACCACTACCACATCTTTATAGAGTAGCAGTTGTTGACCGGTGCCACGTCGGGAATGCTATAAAGGCCAGATCTGGATGATATTGCGAACACTCACTCGCTTGCCTCACATATAGACAGGTCTTCAAAAGGTGGGCTGGGACCGAATTTGACACATCTGTGAATATTGGTGGGTGTCATATGGAGGAGATTTTGAATATCGGCCGCTGCCAGATCTAGATAGAAATGCAGAGATATTCGCGCACCACGCCTAGAAAGAACGTGGAAATTGAGCCCATCACTTCTCAACAGCGATGCCAATAACCAACCCACTAACAACTTCACCCCTCTGCATACACCTCTCAAATTCCAACCAAACACAATCACAACCCTATAGCACAACAAACAAACGCACAACTTCACTACACCACAACAACAAAACACCCACATGACGGCTACCGACCGGAAAACACCCCAAGCCCAGCGAACAGTGGTAACCAGGTTGAGGCTGCCAACGGCATATCACTGCTCTCTTGCACTTTTCCCGCTTATTCCCACTAACTGACCCCCCCTTCCCTTTCAGAGCCGCCAGAGCAACAGGGGACCACTCCGGTGGTAATAACGCACGGTACAAATATCCTTTAACATTAACAATATTGATGGACTTGGGCATGCACAGAATATAAATGTTAACAGCCACCAAGCCACCGAGAGTCAAACAGGCTAAAGAGGCTCAAGAGGCACTTGCACGCGTGCCTATGCCTTAAATGGGGAGTGAGCTGGTTAGAAGGGGGCAGGGCTAACGGAAAAAGTAAACAAAATGAATATTTGTCAAAAGTAATGTCCAAGTGTGAGTACAAGCATCGTTGTTATGGTTTGTAGCTGGTCTGGATGCATGAACACCGCAGGTAGAGGAACTGAAGCGAGTAAAGAAGAGCAACAGATGCATTACCAGGCTCCTTGCATGCACTTGCAGAGGCACTTCTGGAGGCATGCGGGGGAGCAATTGACTAACGCTCCAGGAGAGTTTGCGGTTATAAGTCGACATCAAAGTCAGAATGCAGCTGGGGAACACGCGGCAGCGCGTCAGATCATATCCACTGCCAGAAGGATCAGCAGAGTGATTCATGGCCACGCCAACTAGTGTCCAAACGTATTGTTGAGGATATTTCCCCCAATATCTTAAGAGGCAGCAGCTGTCATTACAGAAGCTGCTAAGCACTGTTAAATGGACACAGGCCCAAGTGAAACTTGTACATTGATAACCCAGACCCACTTAGCTGCAACTGTAAGACGGGAGCAGGCCGAAGATACCTGCAATTAACCCACCGGCATTATGATGCACAGCTCCAGCGAAGAGGTTGAAGAACCCCATACCAGCAGGCAGTGGACAGCGTCCAACAAAGCCAGAGCAGTACAATGCATACTGGGAACAGGTTTGGGGGGGAATGTCACAAGGCAGGAGCTTGGTGGAAGATCGGATTATGTTGTCACAGGGGATGGAATCCCTAAGGGGAGAAGTCCCAAGAGAGGTTCCGAGAGGGGTAAGGCGGAAGAAAGAAGGGCCTATGGGTATTGCTTGAAGAGCCATGGGATAAGACGTCTTTCGGCTCGTCTCCTGCTGATCCGAGAATGATCCTGTAGCTAAAGCTACTTATACTTCCGGAAAAATCATGAAAATGCACCTGGTGCTGGCTAACACGTAGCATGTGAAGATTACCCAATGGAACTGAGCAGACCTGCGGTCTGATGGTCGCGGAGCATAATGGGCATGAAGAGAGCTGCGGCAACAAAAAAAATAAATGGTGCCGTTTCCTGACCAGGGAACAAAGGACTCAGCGAACTCATTGATCGCATCGCGCATGAGAGGGAAAGTGCGGGGCACGGTCGCTGATGCAATATATACTGGCAGTTTTCCAGGACCGCCTAGCCAAAGGGATTTGTGCGTGGACCAGAAGGTGAGCCGCATGAAGACTGGCCACTAAATGAGCGCCTGGTAGCTGTGGGACGCCGAGCACTTGCCGTGGCGGGTGAAGCACATGATGTGCATCAGGAACAGCGAATGGAAGATCTGGAAGCGCTGGAGGCATTAATTGCCTTGCGCGCGTTCCAGTCCTCACCCAACATGGTGGACGCTCCTTTAAATGCTGGCTCCTCCCACAAACCGATGCGTTGTATCTGTTGTGCTAACGCTTCGGTTCGTGTGGAAGCTACGTCCGTGTATTTTCACCTTGCCTAACTTCCTTCTCAGCTATTTGCCTTCCTTGTGTTCCACCGCTGTCCCCGTTTCCTTCTATTTTTCCCGTGTACCTTTTTATTTGGCTGTTCATAGCTTCTACCTCTGTTTATACTCTTTTCCCTCTTTGCCTTTCTGGCAGCTCTGCCTTTTCTTGGGCGACAGCCTTTTCAGACTCTATTTCTTCCTTATTAAGTTTCAGCCTTATCTCTGGTCCTCTCTTACCACTTCGTGCCCTTCCTTACATCTACCTCGTTTCCTCTCCGGTATCCTGTCTTTATTGATTTAGCCGTTTCGAGCTAATTCAGTGGCTTCGGCGCCTTTAAGGTATTACGGCTACCCAGCGCTGCCACGTATCTCGCTTACTGTGTATTCTCTTGCTCTGTAAGCATCTTCCTTTCTCTTTTTACTTGTAGCCTGGTATTATTTCATACGCACCTCGTATCTATCTTTTTCCCCTTCTCTTTTCATCCTTTCTCCGTCATTTTTTGGCGGAACCAGTCCTTTCATTCTTTCCTTTTCCTGACAGTTATTATTCTTTGTTCAAGTTTTACTGGGTCCTTTCCCCCTTTTTCCCCTCTCCTCGTTTTCCTTTTTTCCTTCCGTGTGTTACCTTTGTTATAAATCATTTGATGGGAGGTTTCCCATACTCCTTGCTCCGTATTCCTGTACTTGCTCTATTGGAACTATAGAGCTGGAAACTGACTTTCACCTTTTTGGAGTTGGAAATAGACCTTCTATTAAGCTGGAAATAGACGCTCATCCTAATTGAGCCAAGGACTCCTATTTGAACCCATCTGCAAACAGGGTTTTTTTCTGCCTTTTCCCTGGAATTAGGGCTGGCCCCCTGTGGGTCCCCGCGGACCAGGTTCCTTCTCTGCCAAGGTGGCCTCCGGAGGGGCCAGACCCTATCTACACGAAAGGAAGGTCCGAACACCAAAGGACAAGACTCCTACAAGGAGGAAGGACCGTAAGAAGACGGAGACTGTTCCTAAGGAGTCCGCCTCTGAAGATTCAGGTGAGGAGGAAGGGGAGGAAGCCTCAAATCCTGACAATGTGTCGGGTGGATTGAAGGACCAACGGCAGTGCACGGAGAGGAGTGAGGAGGGAGCGTTGCCCTTAATGTGGTGCGAGAACTTGGACGTGCAAGTACCATGCTGCCTGAGGGGAGAGGCGCGTGAGGTCCGCCGCATTATAGATAAAGGAGAACCGGAATCGCCTTAACACAGGAGAAGGAGCCCGGGATCCGCGTGACGCGGCTGCATGTGGCCACTGGATGCAACACTGTGGCGATCGCTGGAACGAACAGCCCACAAGGGCATCTGCAAGGTGCTGCTGGCGATGGCCCGGATACAATGTATTAACGAGTAGGCACGGCAACAGTGTCGGGAGAAGGAGCGACTGCAAGGACACAATAGCAACTGATAAGGTAGACGCAGCCAGAGAAGTAAACACAAAGGCAGCGCAGCAATTATATTGTGGTCCCCGGCGATGGCAAGACATGGATAGGCAGTAAAGAGACGTACACAAGCCCAGCTGATTAAGGCGCAGCCGGGGGCACGGAAGAACATCAGGCGGCTGCATGTGAACGCTAGTGGGGGGGGGAAGCATGTGAAAGAAGCAGACGAGGACTGGTGTTGATACAAGCCTCAAGCAGCACAGGAAGAATACCAGCAGCTGTGCCTCTACATGTCGAGGGATATGGAAACAAAGCTGGCAGTGAATAGGCCAGAACAGTGAGACCGCTGACACCCGACAAGCAAGGAATTTGGGGCCACATGGTAGCTGGAGCGTAGAGTGGATGAGAGCCCCTCTGGAGAAGAGGCTTGCACACCCAGAAAATAGAGAGACGGTGGGCGGGGGGCCTGCCCATAAGGCTATCCGGGATCAGTGCTCTGAAAAGAGAAGGTACAGACTGGCGGTTGATGTGTGCAGAGAGCCTGCTCCTTCTTTACAGGGGGCCCACGGACAGATCCAACACTGTGGGCTACAAGCAGCTGAGGCCTACGTGAGGAGGCGAGCCTCGTGCCGTCGCGCTGCTGGCTGTCATAGATGCTCGAGAGGGATGAGACCCTAGGGGCCGGAACGGGCAACAAGTGAGTCCATCCTGGACAGAGGAGGGATGTCAGCCCACTAATGGAAATAGGTGGCTGGTAACGGAGCGTATGTGTTGTCCTGACGCGCTGTTAGCTCGAGCTGCGCTGGTGGTGGATGCGTGGGAGTACCTGGTGGCCCTGTGACATATGTAACCGGTGCGCAGACCACCACAGCCAAGACAGTACGTGGGAGGACACGACCCACTTGAAGAAGTATATATTTTGTTTTTTGCTAAGTGGCGGGCGGCGCCAGAGCGGCCTCAGCGGACATCGACAGTGGTGCGCAGAGTAAAAGGAGCACAAGAGGCAGGCGGTCCGACCAGGGCCAGCAGCAACTTGCAAGACACAGTAAGGACAAATGGAAACGTGGGAGGACACAACCCACCCGTGGATATAGCTCAACGCATGTGTAACCACACAGGGCACTTCAAGGATATTGATCTGAGTCTGGTGTGGATCGTAGGCGGCGCGGCGGGATAGCGAAGTAGTATCGCCGTGCCACGAACGAATAGCCTTGGATATCTGACCGGGACTGCAAGATGACGGGGAGAGTAATCAAGGGCAAAAGCAAAGAACCCACGATGGAAGCGTTTACTAAGACACAGCAGTCTCCAGCGGTGTCAGCACATAGCGGCGCAAATGCACCCACGGAAAGCCCCCCAGGGACAGAAAACCAACAGATACTTACAGCTATAACAGAGCTAAGAGACTCATGGGGGATAGCAATGGCGGATCTGCAAACCTCCTTAGAGGCCAAAATAGACGCAGTGGGAATAGATGTCAACCGGCTGCATCAAGACGTCAGGGAGTGCGGTCAAAACAAACACGGACACCAGCCCCAGTAACGCAAGGGAGGTCCACATACTAAAGCAGCAAGTGGCTAACCTAGAGAAGCGTGTGGAGGAAGCGGAAGGCAGGGCGAGACGGAACATCCGTGTGGTGGGCCTACCGGAAGGAGAAGAAGGCCAAGACCCCACTGATTATGTCGAGAGCATGATCCTGCAAGAAATAAGGGCCGACAAACTCTCGCAGGGATTCACAGTGGAGCAAGCCCACAGAGCCCTCATGAGAAAACCGAAGCCTGGAGCCCCTCTGCGCGCAATAATTGCCAAGATACTGAATTACAGAGATCGAGAGAAGATTTTGGAGTACTTTCGAAAGGGAGGAACGATCGAAAGAGCTTCGCCTACTATACCAGCTTATCCTGATTATACCATGCTGGTTCAGCGGCAGCGGTATAGCTATGTGGCTGTAAAGAGGAGACTACACACGGCCGGCATCAAATATATGCTTCCGTACCCTGCCAGACTGAAAGTACTGCACAAGAGTAGAATGTTCTTCTTTGACACCCCGGAGGAAGCAGCGACATGGCTGGCCTTGCAGGGCTGCCCGGAACGAGATGCGGAACGGGCCGAAAAGGAGCACGATAAGTGATGTTACATGTATATTGGGGTATCGCATAGCAGGGTATCCCAGTAGAGACTTGGTTAAGACACTGATAGATGGGAATGGATGGGTGTTACGCTCACCTGACTCCCACGGAGGCGCTGGCCTGGTTCGCGCTGCTGTGACCTCTTCTAAGGTGATGCGCAGGGTTCGGAAGACGCACTGGACCGGGCCCCCAAATCTGGCTTGTCTGGCTCGCAGAAGTATCCTTCTGTAGGCGAAAATAGGGGATTAACTGTCTGCGGGGTAATGCAATCGGCCTCCCACTTTCCCCTCTCACCCTCCTCGAAACCCTTCTGTGATTCCTCGTAGCGTCTCACCTTAGGGTCTGGAAGGGCGAGCTCTCCATCCTGCTTCTGATGCAGGGGCGCGTTGGTATCCAGTTACTTCACTGGATTTTCGGATTGGTGAGAACCAAACTTGCTTGGCTTCCAGGTAAGTTTTTTGATAAGAGGTTCCCCTTGTGTACATGCATTAATGTACTAATGCTAGTGTCTTTTTCCCCATAGGGGCCGGGGTACGGTATGCCGGGGAACAGGCACCGACCCGAGATGAGAGGTGAAATCAGGTAAGTCTTTAATGAGCGTTTTTTGGTAATGTCTTTTCATTCGCTCATTAACGCCGATGTCTCTTTTTCCCCTTAGGGGCCGGGGTCCAGAAATGCCAGGATGCGGCGCGGACCCGAAATGAAGAGGGAATGAATCAACAGGTAAGTCTTAACATGGAGATTTAGCTTTCCTTATTCCCTTCTCTATCTCACCTTTTGTTCTGGTCTTTTTCTCCCTAGGCGCTGGGGCGTGACTGCGAATCCGGATGATCGCTGCTGAACATGGAGGCGCCCTGTAAAGGTGAGTGGAATGCGGCGCTGCATTGATCGACGCGATGAGCTTTTAAATAAAAGTTTTCCTTTTCAGGATTGTCGGCGAGATGTCTCCGGGATGCCGGTTTAGCAGGTAAAGACTTTTCCTTCTTCTGTTCTCTTCCTTTGCAGGTGATCCAGGATGCTGGTAGGCGTCGCAGAAGTCAGGATGCAGGAGCAGACACGGTGAGCGTCCAGCTGCTAGATGCAGAACAACGCGAAGCACGTGTGGCTGTTCGGGTGGGGTTTAAATAGCCTTGGAAGAAGTTCCAGGTATGTATCCTTCCTCCAATCAGGTATGTATCCTTCCCCGACCACGCCTGGATGGTAAAGTAGTTCCTTTCAGGCCTCAAGGAGGCCGGGATCCTGCAGCATGGTCTGCATCAGGTAAGTGCACCCAAGCACTCCCATAATGAGCCTGGCACCTATGGCGCCAGGACATTGTCCAAAGGGCCTCTATATGGGGTTGCTGGGTCCTTCCTTGGGGACGGGATGTCCGCTTTCGGGGACGCAGGGCTTGAACCGGCTCCCCGGGAGCGGGCATCATGACAATGGGTAGTGTTGTAACTAGGATATGGCATCCTTGATTTCGCTGAAGCTTGACGGACTGGAATATAGAGTATTGAACACATGAGCACAATGTATAGCAATGCGTGGTTGAATTGAAGCTAATAGGAGCGGCAGGATACAGGCGCCTTACCCCTTACACCCCCACCCCCAAGTAGTAGTAGTAGCAGGATAGCCATTTGGGTGACCTCACCCTGCAGAGCTTCGAGTACAGGCTATTGCCAGAAAGAGCTAGATGCAGGGGTGCCCGAGATCCAGGGATGGAGCTGGGCGACAGTTGGGGGGGTGGAGGGGGTAATGTTGGGGTGAGAAAGGGAGGAGGGAGGGAGACAGAAAGGGGTGTTTGGGGTGTTATTAGTTAAGGGGAGTTTTAGTTGGGAACCGAGCCTATATAGAGTGATATGGAGGCTAGATCTGGACTGCACTGGTGGGGGGAGGGAGGGAATTCTGATAGGCCATGGGAGACCTTAAAATAATCACGTGGAATGTCAGGGGGCTTAACAGCTATTTAAAGCGGAACAAGGTCATGCTGTACCTACGTAGACAAAAGATAAACATTGCACTGTTACAAGAAACTCACCTAACACGGGAAAAGATGGGTACGGTTGTTAAGAAATGGAAAGGGGTGGTGGCGGGCTCATCATACAAATGGGAGTGCTTATCTGGGTGGCGCCTCATGTCCCGTACTGTTGCATGAAGTAGCGGAGACGGATGGAAGGATGGTTATAATTAGGGGGCTAGTAGAGAATAGGGAAATAAGCATTGTGAATACATATGCCCCGAATCAAAACACAGCGGCATATTCAGAACGCTGTGAACCAACCTAAGCGTATGCATGGGGAGTGCGGTGATCTGGGGAGGGGACTTTAATTGCATGTTAAACCCAGGAGTGGATAGATCAGACGGGACGATAGATAGATAGACCCACCCCAGCTGCTAGAGCGTTGCAGACATTACTGGATGACTTTAGCCTGGGAGACGTGTGGAGAACAAGACACCCCCAAGAGAGGCAACACTCGCATTGTTCAGCCCCGCAGCAGCTACATACGAGGCTGGATTATGACTTTGCTATGTCGGATGTAATTGTAGAGATCACGCAAGCAGAATACAAAGCGAGGGTCCTTTCTGACCACTCACCGCTGGTCCTCGGATGGCAATATTCCTTATTGGAGGCATTTAAGGATCCCTTTTTCAGGGAGGACATGAGGGAGGAGATTAGAAATTATTTTTAATTGAATAATGGTAGCGTGGATTTGGCGGGTACATTATGGGAAGCCTTCAAAGTTGTGATGAGAGGGGTAGCCATTGCAAAATCTAAAGGCCTGCAAAGGGGGGGGGGATCTTGGCTGACCTACAAGAAACAGAAAGGGAACTGGAAGCGGCACTGAAGAAGGGAGGTAATACTAAGGAAGACATGGAACTAATACTCAAACTGCAGCATGACTGTGAGGGGCTCTGGGAAATACTGTGTAACCTCAACTATAAAAGATATAGAAAGACAGCATGCGGGAGGGGATAAAACAGGGAGACTCCTGGCGTGGTTATACAAGAGCGAAACCCCTAGACCCATGATTAGAGCGATAACAAGGGAAGACGGGAGCACAACTGACACTCAAGAGGGAGTTAATCAGGAGTTTGCAGATTATTACATGGTACTATATGGGGATGAGGGGGGGGGAGAGACCACGCGACGGTAATAGAAACATTGGAGGATATAGGACTGCCCAAGCTAAGCGCTGAGGAAAGAGGAGCTGGATGCACCAATCACTCTGGAGGAGTTAGAAGAAGTGGTGAGGCAGTTGCCCACTAGCAAAGCTCTGGGGACTGATGGACTCCCAAGTGAATTTTATAAAGCATATAAAGAAGAAGAGGTGCTCCCCCCAATGTTAGAAATGTTAAATGAAGCCTTTGAGATGGAAAAATTGCCAGTCACTTGGAGAAACGATTATAGTACCGCTCCCCAAACCTAACAAGCCTGGGCATAGCTGTGGCTCCTACAGACCTCTGTCGATGTTAAACCAGGACAGCAAAATATTGACGGCTGTCTTGGCGAACAGACTACATAAAGTGATCGGCAAACTAATAAATCCAGATCAGACAGGCTATGTCCCGAACAGGAATATAACTCATAACCATAGACGACTCCAACGGGTTATTGAATTGGGGAGCGGGATTGAAGGCGAAATGGCAGTTGTGTCTCTGGACGCGGTAAAGGCCTTTGATTTGGTCAAGTGGCAATGGCTGTTGGTGGCCTTGGCGGGCTATGGATTAGGGCCTGGATACATTAGGTGGGCGAAGATGCTATATAGTGAACCGCTGGCCAGGGTCAAAACAGGATCGGTGATATCCGAAAGATGGCAACTTAGTAGAGGCACCAGACAGGGATGCCCATGGTCCCCAATGCTTTATATATTAGCCCTGGAGCCCCTCGCAATATATCTCAGACAACAATACGATACTATAGAATCTACCGGCGAGCGGGCAGGAGCCCCCACCACTACTCCTTCGGAGCGGGCAGGAGCCCCTAGCACACACCGAGGCACAGCCAGGACTCCAGGTGTGCCATCCAGGGGAATCCCCTGCTCGTACCCCTCCTGGGTACTTCCTGTCACTACTAAAGTGCCTCACTTGCAGGCCTACCTCCCTTTTGGCCCACAACCCGCACGCGCCGACATTACAAAAAAACAAAATGTCGGGCGTGATGCGGGATGAAAGCGAGGCTCGGCCTCGACTTCGTTGCTAGGCAACGCGTCCTTGTTCCACATAACCAGGAACTTCCGCCGGCAGGCGGAATAGCCGGCGGCCTCCCCAAGGCCACTATAAGGCCAAGCTGCCCTGTTTGCCCCTGTTCGCCGCTGGCAGGCGCAAGGCGCTCGCCCCTATTGAACCTTGCTATTGGGACTTGCTTCCATCATAGTCATCCACCTGCTGCACCTGTTGCCACCCTTCTCAGTAAAAAGTACCTTCGGTCCAGGAACCATAAAGTGCCGAGTGCCAGGTCTCATGCTCCTCCTGGAACCCACCTACAACATCCTGTTTATGCTGGCACCTATTCAGGGTAAGAAGCTCACTACCAGCATACAACCCCAACCGTTACTGCAACCTTGTTGCACTGTTAATGTATGGCTGTGTGGCCTGAGTATACTCGCCACTTTTAAATTGTGTTGTGCCTTATGGTCGCTTTTCAGGCCACTTTAAATTGTGTTGTGCCTTATGGTCGCTTTTCAGGCCACTTTAAATTGTGTTGTGCCTTATGGTCGCTTTTCAGGCCACTTTAAATTGTGTTGTGCCTTATGGTCGCTTTTCAGGCCACTTTAAATTGTGTTGTGCCTTATGGGCACCTCTGCCCTCCCTGCTCTAGGTAAGCTACTACTGCTACCGTGCCGCATAATCGACTATTAGTTGGAACTCTATACCTCCATGTTCCCACACACAGCCCCTCCTCTAGCAAAGCACAATCCCCAGTTTGCTATATAATGCAACTCCTCACTATACTAACTAAATTCGACTCTAGGTTACTCATTCACCCCCTGTGCATTCTGCTAGTGACCCATTGCCTGTGTACCTTGCTATTCTAGTATGCCCTGAATTACTAAAATCAAATCTAGGTGACCCACTGCCTGTGCACCCTGCTATGTTTTGTGCCTTGAATCGCCAATATCGAATTTAGGTGACCCACTTCCTGTGCACCCTGCTATGTTTTGTGCCTTGAATCGCCAATATCAAATCTAGGTGACCCACCGCCTGTGCACCCTGCTATGTTTTGTGCCTTGAATCGCCAATATCGAATTTAGGTGACCCACCGCCTGTGCACCCTGCTATGTTTTGTGCCTTGAATCGCCAATATCAAATCTAGGTGACCCACTGCCTGTGCACCCTGCTATGTTTTGTGCCCTGAATCGCCAATATCAAATCTAGGTGACCCACTGCCTGTGCACCCTGCTATGTTTTGTGCCTTGAATCGCCAATATCAAATCTAGGTGACCCACTGCCTGTGCACCCTGCTATGTTTTGTGCCTTGAATCGCCAATATCGAATTTAGGTGACCCACTGCCTGTGCACCCTGCTATGTTTTGTGCCTTGAATCGCCAATATCAAATCTAGGTGACCCACTGCCTGTGCACCCTGCTATGTTTTGTGCCTTGAATCGCCAATATCGAATTTAGGTGACCCACTGCCTGTGCACCCTATGTTTTGTGCCTTGAATCACCAATATCAAATCTAGGTGACCCACCGCCTGTGCACCCTGCTATGTTTTGTGCCTTGAATCGCCAATATCGAATTTAGGTGACCCACTGCCTGTGCACCCTGCTATGTTTTGTGCCTTGAATCGCCAATATCAAATCTAGGTGACCCACTGCCTGTGCACCCTGCTATGTTTTGTGCCTTGAATCGCCAATATCGAATTTAGGTGACCCACTGCCTGTGCACCCTGCTATGTTTTGTGCCTTGAATCGCCAATATCAAATCTAGGTGACCCACTGCCTGTGCACCCTGCTATGTTTTGTGCCTTGAATCGCCAATATCGAATTTAGGTGACCCACTTCCTGTGCACCCTGCTATGTTTTGTGCCTTGAATCGCCAATATCAAATCTAGGTGACCCACCGCCTGTGCACCCTGCTATGTTTTGTGCCTTGAATCGCCAATATCGAATTTAGGTGACCCACCGCCTGTGCACCCTGCTATGTTTTGTGCCTTGAATCGCCAATATCAAATCTAGGTGACCCACTGCCTGTGCACCCTGCTATGTTTTGTGCCTTGAATCGTCAATATCAAATCTAGGTGACCCACTGCCTGGGCACCCTGCTATGTTTTGTGCCTTGAATCGCCAATATCAAATCTAGGTGACCCACTGCCTGTGCACCCCGCTAGCGAGCTTTACTCTTGCGCCCTGATTACTATAATCAAATTTAGCTGACCCACTGCCCGTGCACCCTACTAGCTACCCAGGCTGATGCTGTGTTTGCATTAGAGCACTGCCTGCCTGCACTGGATTGTTGCTCCCAGTCCAGGTGCCTAGACAGCTCACTGAACTCTAGCTCTACCCACCCAGCACCCATTAATATAATGCTAGCACTCCTCACCATCATCATGTTCCCTTTTTGTATAGTCCCTAATGTTACACCATGCACCAGAGGACACTTCATCAAGGTTGGCGATGGATTAGTTAGACCAGGTTGTCCACGCCACTGCCCCATCCCCTGCCCCACCCCTTTCCTCCCCACACTCCCCCCTTTCCCCATACCATCTCCTCAGGCCCACACTACGCCCATCACCATCAAGAAGGTAGCAACCTCAGACATCCCGTGCCTTAGTCCCAACCCGCCTACATACAATCACACCATACCCATCTGCATTAATGACACAACCACACCCATCCTGGGCATTGAAAGACTCAATAGACTCATGTCTAGAACCATAATGTCCCTACGAGCTACCTCACTCACCACTTCACCCAATACACTGACCAAACTAAACACCACGCCCACTAATTTCCAACACAAAAGAGTCCACAACGCACCACTCAAACACCAAACCAATAACAAAACCACTGACTCTTCCCCCATCAAAGGTAACACACCACCCCCTGCCCCTACCTCCACCCTCAAAACTACACTCATCAATGCCCGCTCACTAGGTGCCCATGCCATAGATATCCATGACCTCATTGAAGACCAACACCTTGATATGCTGGTGGTCACTGAAACCTGGCTTCACCCAGCAGCAGGACCACTTCTAGCCCTTGCTATTCCCCCAGGATTCAGCATCCTGAGAACAGACAGGACAAATACCCAAGGAGGCGGAGTTGCCATAATAGCAAAAACCACCCTGGAAATCAGAGCATGCCCAATAGAACAGATACAAGGTTATGAACTCCTACTAGTCAAGTATACCTCCAACCCCAAAAGCACCACCAACCTACTAGTGGTGTACAGATCACCCAACAAAAACACACACCCTGACTTGGGACATCCCACTACTCCTAACGCCCCTCATCAAGCCTAAAACCAAATGCATAGTCCTCGGTGACTTTAACCTAGGATACAATGACCCCCTCGACTCAGAAGCATCTACATTTTATACAGCCATGTCAGAGATGAACTTCATACAACTGGTAGATAAACCCACCCACTCAAAAGGAAGAACCTTAGACTGGCTTCTCACTCTTAACTCTCTAGTCACCATTGACTCCATCCTCCCAGTCAATTGGTCAGACCACTATGCAATTAACTTCACCATAGACAATGCCAGTACCGAATACATCACCCCTAAAAAACCCAGAAACATTTGAGACTAGAAATATCAAAAAGCTCTCTTCTGACAAACTCACTCCAGCCCTGAGTGCCTCCTTTGCCCATATGGTTCTAGGCACCAACAACCCCTCCTATCTAGCAGAACAATACCAACAATGCCTCACCCAAACTATCGACCTACTTGCACCCATCACCACTAAAACCCGTAGACCTGATAAACGCTCCTGCTTTTGGTTTAATGAAGAACTTATAGCCTTAAGACGCACTAAAAGATCACTTGAACACCTCCATAAGAAAAACAACACCCCAGAATCGGCATCAGCCTTCGCTGAAGCCAACAAAACTTACAAATCAGCAATAATCACTCAAAAAGCCAATGCCTTCAACCTCCGCATTGCTAACGCGTCCTCAGACAGCAAAGAACTCTTTACCATTCTTAGAGACCTCGAAAAACCCCTGTCAAATCTCAGCACCTTCAAACGCTAGCAAAGACTGGTGCACCACCATTCAAAACGCACTCTCATCCAAAATCCTCCTACTACAAAATAAAATCGATAGTAAAAAAACACTCCTAGCTGACAAAACTCCACCCACCATATCAACGACCATCTCAAACGCCACTACTGGTCCCCCATTCCAATTCTCACCAGTGACTAACAAAGAAGTTTTCGACACTATAATGAAACTCAAAGCCTCCAACTGCAAGGAAGACCAATTCCCATCCCATCTAGTGAAACTATGCGCCCCCACTCTCACACCTATCATCACTGAATTCATTAACGCCTCCTTCCTCACAAACACAGTCCCCACCAGTATCAAAAAAGCTTGGGTGACACCACTTCTAAAAAAACCTTCCCTGGACCCAACAATACCCACTAACTACCGACCCATTACAACGGTCCCATTTCTCCAAAAAATAATCGACAAAATAGCCTACTGCCAAATTCAGAACCACTTGGAACAACATCACCTACTAGGAGACCGCCAGTCAGGTTTCCGTCCCAACCATAGCACAGAGTCAACCCTCCTTGATCTGAAGATCCAAATGGATGCCACCAGAGAAGCAGGTAAACTCTGCCTTCTGATGCTCTTGGACCTCTCAGCGGCCTTCGATCTGGTTGACCACGACAAACTCTGTAACACTCTAGCAAACAACTTCAACCTAGCTCAGAACGCTACCAACTGGATCAAATCCTTCTTGGCTGACAGGACTTCCAGAGTATCCATCGGCAAAGAATCAGCAGACCCAGTGTCTGTCCCTGCAGGTGTGCCGCAAGGCTCCTGCCTATCCCCCACTCTGTATAATGCCTACACCAAGCTATTATTTGCAGCCTTGGATGCCCTGGGTGTCATCTACACTAACTTCGCCGATGACACCCAAATCCTCATTCCCCTCTCAGGCAACCATGAACAAGACTCCCTCCTGGTTAACCAAATCTACTCACTCATCCAAAACTGGATGGCTAACAACAGCCTTTGTCTCAACGACAACAAAACCGAGCTCCTCATACTAGGCTCCTCCAGCAAAATCAACACCCTGGAGCCCGCCTTTAAATCATTCACCATCGATGGAACCATAATCCCTGTTCTTAAACAAGTCAAGACCCTCGGCGTGTACTTAGATGCCACACTATCCATGTCTAAACAAGTAAACACATTAGCCTCATCCACTTCCTACACCTCTAAACTCCTCTCCCTCAGCCGTAAATTCCTCTCTACCAACAACTGTGTTACTCTAGCCAGAGCACTCATACTGTCTAAGCTAGACTATTGTAATATCCTATTCCTTGGCACCTCCAAAGCCAACATAGCTAAACTTCAACTCATGCAAAACAAAGCCCTCAGAGCAGCTCTAGGCATCAAAAAATCTGAACATATATCCAACACCAGAAGAGACCACCACTGGCTCCCCATACAAGCCAGAATTCTATTTAAAACCCTGAGCATCACCCACAAATGCAGGGCCAACAAAGCGCCCAAATACCTCAACAACACAGTCATGATGAAGCCCCAGACCAGACTCCTCAGGTCCAACAAAAACGCATTCCTTGAAAACCCCAGATACAAAAGAGAGAAAGCAGGGGGCAGCAGCTTCAAAACACTGGCCCCCAGACATTGGAATGCGCTACCTACCCACATTATGAATGAAACCTCATTCCCCAAATTCAAAAGCCTTTTGAAGACCTGGCTCTTCAACAAGTTCTAACTGAACCAGTGCACTAATCCCCTCCAATCAACTATTTTACCTGACTGCTTTGTATATTAGTGATTCCTATTATTGTACATTTTTGATTGTTATACCTGTACACCTCTATGTTCATTCTAAGATTGCATTATCCCATTGTCTGTAACTACGCCGTGATACCCCCGGGTCTTGGCGTATAACAAATGTAATAAAATAAATAGGTATCGAGGTGGGAGGAGAACGTCACTTGATCTCCTTATATGCGGATGACTTGCTGCTGTACTTGAGGCACCCGGAGGAAAATCTCCAGTACATCCTGCAAGTGATGGAGAGATTTGCGGGGCTGTCTGGTATAGCGGTGAATCCTCAAAAATCTAGTATCTTCCCATTAGGCAGTTATAGGGGAATCCCTGTGGGACGGTTACCGGTATTACAAATACCATGGGCGGTTAGTACCTTCCGGTATCTTAGGATAGACGTGTACCACACAGTAGAAGAGGAGCATAGGCACAATACCGAGGTAGGCATTGAGAAAATCGAGAAGTGCATGAAATTCTGGGTGAAGTTGCCCCTAGCAATGATGGGACAAGGGGCAATGCTTAAGATGGTGGTACTACCTAGGCTCCTGCACTATTTTGGGAATATTCCATAACTGATAACCAAGAAGTTCTTCACTAAACTGAACGGCATGTGTAGGGATTTCCTGTGGCATGGTACCCGAAATAGGGTGGCACTATGGAAGCTGCAGAACTTTTATGAGAAAGGGGGGATAAAACTGCCTAATTATGAGGTTTAATTTGTAGCGAGCCAACTGCAGTATATCGCCAAATGGCTCTCAGGTGATGCGACCCCCAAGTCCAGGTTGTTTGGACATGAGTGTGCCCCATTTTACTTAACAGATGATCTGGCTGCCCAAGACGGAAATGGAAGGGCGTCCCAAGATGATGATGTTGGGTGGAAGATGTGGCGCCGGGCATGCCAGATGATGGAAAACCCATTCCCATGCTCCCCGCACTAGCGGGGGGGGGGGGGAGAAGAGCAGCTAAGGATGACAATTAGGAACCACTGGGAACCGGTTGGGCTAGTAACAATGGGGGATGTATGGCGAGAGGGGACCATCATAGACTTTGAAGCGTTGGGGGAGGAATTTCCAGACTGTACGAGATGATGATGGCTAAGGTGGGGAAGGAATTAACACAACTGAGATTAGACTGGGAAGCGGAAGTGGGAGCCCAGATGGAGGACGGGATGTGGGAACGTGCCCAAGGGTACCATAAAAAGGTGTAGAGAAATGCGAGATTGAAACAGATACAATTGTATATTACGCATAGGGCATACATGACACCCCAGAGGATATCCAGGTTTGAGAACGCGGGACAAAAAGCATGTCCTAAATGCGATGAAGAAAATGCGGGCATGGTACACATGTTTTGGTCATGCCCTGTCATTGAGCGTTTCTGGGGAGAAGTAGCACAGAAACTTGAGGAGGGGGGGCAAGATTGTGGTGGGTACAGTATGGGCCCGTTTGCTGGGGGGATTCCCCAGATCGCAGAAACTCAAGCATGTGAGTAAATTGAAAGATCTAGCATATGTGTTCGCGAAAAGGAGAATTGCCATGGGGTGGAAGACATGCCATAGACCGCGGGTGGCGGTGTGGTGGAGGGAGCTACAGAAATGGGCGGATGCAGAAACCATGGTATGGCAAGAAGCGAGCAATGTAGGAGGAGAGGTGGAGACCCTGATGGCCTGGAAACTATTGATAGCAGAGTTGTTTGGGCCAATTCGAGGCCCGGCAGAACCCATGGAAGGGGAGACCCTACCACAAGATGCAGGAACGGAATGAGGATAGTAATAGGCTCAGTATGGGGGAGAGATAAGGGGAGCAGTGACCATAATTAAGCGTTGTATAACTGAGCCGTTGATACGCACACTGCACGTTTGGTTTGTATTGTTTGTTTGTATAAACTAATAAAAATTGTTTTGAAAAAAAAAAAAAAAAAAAGAGAGAGAAGGCCCTAAAGTCCGCAGCAAGAACCCCCCCCCCCACCTCCCACCAGGGCACAACACGCAAGAAGAAAGGTGGTAAAAGAAGAGGTTTTGGGAGAGGAGAGGCACGGGCTATACAGATGACGAGTCATACTCAGAGGACGTAGAGGAGGAAGAATGGGACGACACATCCGAAGAAAGCGTGAAAGAGAACAATACATCCTCCCTAAGCCCTCTAACAGGTGTAAGTAAGGCTGCCAAGAAAAGGAAAAGACAGAGGGAGGATGAGGATATGGGCGAGGCATTCGACCACGACTCACTCATATATCCCAGGTCAGCAGAGTGGGAGCCCCTGGCCAAAATCAGAAACTATACAAGAAAGATTACGTAGCTCCCTGTCGAAAGAAGCCAAAAGCAGATTACGGGCAGAATGCCCCAGGTCCTGAGTGCCAGAGAACATGGCAGAAACGCCAGAAATAGATGAAGATTATGCCTTTCATGGGGCGCTACGAAGGGACATCAGAGAGGGAATCAATAGATCCTGGAGGTCCTGCCAGAATAAGCTCCTGGATGTCCTGGGTCCGAGGATTGAGAATTGGCAGATGGCAAAGGAGGCCAGACAACCGGATCAAAGAGAGGACCCAGAGATTTTAGCTGGCTGGGCGCGTAGAGCAATATGCATACTAGGCAACACTAACAACGACCCTAACAGCGGAAAGAAGGGAGGTCCATCCACGTAAAGATTGACCTCAAGATTAGCGATCAAGCAACGTCTAAGTCGACATCCAGCAGTAAGGGAAAACTGTTGACGCATTCATCAGGCAAATGGCAGAGTTTGGCAATACCTACGCCCCAATAGATAATGCGCAAGAATCGCTCAAGAGGGTCTTTGGCCACAAGATTTTTGGCAGCACTGCGAGAGAAAAAGGCTGCTCAGCCAGCCGATTCTCCTCCTAAAGGCCCAACGCCAATAATAGAAACAACTGGAACCCCTTCTTCGAGTCGAGGAGAAGGGGCAGGTGGTAGAAGGAAATCAGAGGCCAGCAGACCAATACAGGTGAGACAAGCTGCAGACTCACAAGCACATGGTGTAAACAGGGACCCTGGTGGTAGGGAAGAGAACAGCACAGTTCTTAGAACGATGGAGAGAGTTATCAGGAGATGCATGGGTCGAAGAGACAGTGCAGGGTTTCAACCTAGAATTCTGGCGAGAACCGATTCAAAACAGAAGAGCCAAGGTCCATAAGGTTCACGAGAGAAGATGAAGAGTTGCTAGACAGGGAGATAGCCCCTTTCTTTTTTAGCTCAGCTATCGCTTGGGTAGCCGATCCATGGAACGGGTTTGTCAAAGCAATATGTTCCTGGTCAAAGGCAAAAAGAAGTACAGACCAGTGAAACTTGAGGAACCTGAACAAATTCTTAGTATACAGGCACTTCAAGATGGAAGGCATCCATCTGCTAAGGGACGTATTACAGAAGGAAGACTGGTTAATCAGGATAGACCTCAAAGATGCATATCCGACGATCCCAGTATCACACGGGGATCGGAAATACCTACGGTTCTGGTGGAGAGACCAGAAATGGCAGTTCACATGCCTCCCATTTGGTGTGTCCTCGGCCCCCTGGGCCTTTACGAAGTTGATGTGGACAGAAGTGGCTCGCCTCCGAACAAGACATCAAACTGATCATATATTTAGACTACTTTTGTCTGATGGGTCAAGACAGGAAAAGACTACTAGAACAAGCGGAGAAGACAACCCAATTATTACAGGAACTAGGGTTTCTGAGTGTTAGGGAGAATTCTCCGTTTAGGCTGAATTTCCTAACCTAGTGAGTCCCCCAGCAGCTTTGCTGGATTTCTGGAGTTAGTTTTTTTCATCCTGCCAAGAGTGAGACTCTTTTTCTCCCACTCTTGGACATGAATGTGGGTAATTCCTTTGAATGTTAATGTGTTCTATGGGCTATGGGGTCTTTTACTCCATAGGGTCTCATATGTTTTTCTATGTGTGTTACACCGCACCCTACGTGCCGTAACACTGGGGCGTCCTAGCGGACCTCCGTCATAGACTCCATACCCGGGGACTGACTACTGTCTCCCCGGGCATGTAGAGTCACCATTGGCTTTACTAGACCTAAATTTACTAACAGAACTAGTACAAACCATCCTATTGTGGACGTACTAGTAGGGGTAATTCGATTACTCCTGGGTCTGTTATTCGAGGGGGCACTGTCCCGTCCCCCCTCGTCGAGTTTTGGCTGGTGGCAGTGGAAACTACTTGTTATGTTCGACCCCAAATATAACCCTATGGGATTCTTCCCATTGTTAGAGATTGATACTGTTTCTCGTTAATCTCTAACATATCTCCGGTCTACTTATCTTAAATAAGTCTATCGGATGGTAATTTCTGCCAGAACTCGGCTTTTTAAAATGGCGTTTGTGTTCGTCTCTGTGACTCCTAAACCAAAGGTTGAGCCCTTTGTTCCACTTTTGGCGGGCTTCTGTACAGAGACCCTCCAAAGTGGTGCCATTCTGTCTGGGTTACCACAGGGGTGTGGGAGGGGGTTTAGGCACCCTGGACCGAGTTGCCTTGCCAACTCCGGTCGCACTCTGGTGTGATTGGCCCAAGTGGTGAGCCTCCCCGCTCACCACTTAGCGTGTGTTGATTGACAGCTAGGCTTAATGAATGGGGGTTTTCTGCATAAAAGCAGGGCTTTTGGGACTGGATCTTCAGAAGTCGCCACAGGACCCAAGAATCCGACGAGGGTAAAGCTGAGCCGACCTGCAACGACGACACCTCCGGTGGAGCCCTGCTGAACCGACTCACCACTTCCCGACGACAGAGGAGATCTCCCTGCCAGAGAGTCTCTTCCCCTGACTGGTGGGAACAACCAGTCCCTTTTGCTTTTTCTTCGCCGCAGGACGCAGTGGTCGAATTGCCCGTGCAGAGCACCTCGGCAACCGGATAGCCACTACCCCTGTACCGCGACCAAAAGGTGGTGCCTTGTGACGGAGCTGGTCTCTTCCCTGGTGGTGCACCAGACTTCACTTTTCTTCGACAACGAGATCTTCTCTACTCTTGGCAAAGACCTGACGTGCATCCACCACCAGGAACAACTGCCCCTGCCGGAGCTGTCTCTCCACAATCAAGGTACTGTGTCCGCCTGGCTTCCCTTGTTGCCGGATAGAGTGAGGTGTCTTAATCCTCGCCTCTCCATAGGGTCGCCTCCAAGCTTTCTCTAGCGTATGGTTCTGAACTGGTCCAATCTTCCAATAACAATTTGCTACACAGACTCGAACGCATTTCCACAAAGAGACTTTTTGGGACATATCGCCTTGCCTCTCTCCGAGTGGGCCTGGCCTCTGAACTTTATGATCTATTGTGGTTCTTGTCTTCTTGCCTTGCATTTTTTTTTCGTGAAGTATTGAACTGTGTTGATTTCATAACCTACTTATTTTTCTCTCCCATCCTACGAATACTAGAGTGCCATCTAGGTGGCAGCATACACCTCTGTCTGAAAAAAAGTGATGCTGGTAAAACCTAGACTTGTCGAACTATTGTTAGGGGATTGATCTTTTTCTTCGTAGAGTAATTGTAATTGAATTGTTTGCCGTGATAGTGCCCGAGTGTTCTCTATAGATGTTCCGTTATAAATAAATACCTTTATATCTTGACACTGAAGCCTTGTTGCGTGTTTGCTTGTCTTACTGGGAAGAATTGCCCTATATTGTATACTCCACATACTGCTTAACTCTTCTTGAGGGAAGTCTGACTGCTCAGCCACAGCTACCAAGTGAATCTGTGTGGTACGGACTGCTACCAAGTGGGTTTACTGCCAAACACCTGTAGTCCTAAATCTTTTGCAGTGGTCCCAGAGGGAACTGCACAGGTTTCCGCCTAACACTGATAAAGTGGGAGAAATCAGTGTTAGTACCAGTACAGACGATCGAGTTCCTAGGTTGTGTCGTAGACACAAGGACAGCCACGCTCAGAGTACCGATGGACAAGGAGAAGGAGATCAGCTCGATAACTGCGAAGAGAGAACTCTCTCAGAGAGTTAGCCAGATTTGTGGGAAGACTAGCTTCATCCATTCAGGCGATCTTTGCAGGGTCACTGCATTACAGGGCTCTACAACGCCTAAAAATCCAGCACCTGAGGAGAGGATTATTATCAGAGGCGAGAACGGAGCTATGGTGATGGTTCAAACACATGGAGGCCTGGAACGGGAGAGCGATATTTGGCTCATCCCTGAACCTCGTTATAGGTTTGGATGCCAGCCGCTTGGGCGCCCGATGCAGAGAACTGACGACGCGAGGCAGGTGGTCAGGAGAGGAACTAGAGCTCCACATCAATTGCCTGAGCTACTGGACCCAGGACAAGGTGAACTGTTGCGTACTACTGAAGATGGACAACATCTCAGCAGTATGATACATAACATAAAACAGGTGAGGCGGGACGAAGTCCAGGTTGTTGGCGGAGCTGGCGAAGAATTTTGGCACATGTGCCTTGAAAACTAAGTCAGCGTCACAGCAGAATATCTCCCAGGTCTGCAGAACGTAATAGACTGGAACTCAATACATCTGAGAGACGCCAGCGACTGGCTACTGGACAGGGCAGTTTTCAAGTCCTTGATGGAACTGAGAGGTCCATGCAGAACAGATCTGTTTGCATCCAGACTGAACACTCAGATGGAGCTATTTTTCAGCTGGAGGCCCGATTCAGCAGCGGTGGCAATGGACGCATTGTTGCAAACGTAGGGACCAGACAAAGAATAAGTCTTTCCCCCCCATTTGCTATGATCACGAGGATTATAGCCCAGGTCAGGAGACAGCCCAGGTCAGGAGACAGCAGGTGGCCGTAATTCTAATTAGGTGTCGTTCCAGGAAGGAGAGTTGAGACTGATCGCATGGGCGATTTCCGGGATGCCTGGCAGAAGCCAGGACTCGGGAGATGCTGCAAAACGGAGCAAAGAAGCATCAGCGCCAGGTACCCAAAAGACCTACAGACTGACATGGGCAAGGTGGACTAGCTGGTGTGTGGAACGACATATACATCCCAATAGAGCAGATGTCACGCAGATTGTAAATTTTTAGCAGCCTTGGCGGCACAAGGCAGCGCATACAGAACTGTAAATACGTGTAGATCAGCCATATCACACGGCCACCCGAAAATAGAGAAGGTGGGAGAAGACCCACTCATATGTAGACTCCTCAGAGGGTTAAGACTATTGAAGCCACCATTACCCAAGTACACTCGGACATGGAACGTGTAACATGTACTTAGTCCTGAATATGTTTATCAGCTGGCCAGATAACGACAGATTGACAAGGAAGGCAATATCGGCAAAGCTCACCACCCTGCTCTGCCTCATATCCTGCAAGAGAGTGTCAGATGGAAGAGCACTGGAGATGGATAAGAAGTAATTTAACCCTGCGGGGGTCACTTTTCACATTAGCACGAGAACTAAGATAGGTACCAAAACAGTGGCATATTCGGCCTTTCCGGAACAGCCTAAGTTATGCCCAGTCAGATGTCTAAAGAAATATGATGAAATGACGAGCAAGCTTAGGCCCGCAGAGGTGTCACAACTGTGCATATTACTGAAGAAACCATTCAAGGAGGTTGCAGGACCAACATTAGCCAGATGGGCTACATGGTGCATGCTGCAGGCAGGCATCGACAATTTCACGTACGGGGTGAATTCTATTAGAGGGGCGATGGGATCTAAGGCCTTTCACGCAGGAGCTAGGTTAGAGGACATCCTCAAGGCAGTAGACAGGTCTAAGGAGTCAACATTTAAACAATTTTATTACAGACCCATAGAGGAGATGTCTGCGTTGGTGGGAGGTAAGCTTTAAACAAGCATAATCCGAGCCTCCGGTCTTGACATAGAATACCGATTACCCACCCTACTTCAGCTAGGCTCAGTTGTTTTTTTTCAGATTACTTTTCAGGAACAGAAGTCAAGAATGCAGGAACATGAAGAAGAATAGAAGGTTGAGGATCAAGCAGCGTTTACCCGTTGGGACGCAAAGTTAAAGTTGGAGACAGACAAAGAAAGAGGCAGGACACAGAGATGTAGAGGATAAAGGAAAGTGTGTGTAGCGACTGGTGGAAAGGGTCACATGGTTTTTTCATGGGCATAAAAAGAACGAACTACACAAAAAGACATTTTTGCTGGGAAATGTAGTTTTTTGGATGGATTATTCTTTTATGAGCTGTAACCGTTATATGCTGCTCAAGTTATGAGTAAAGAAAAGAAAGAAAGCATAATCTTTCAACTCCATGTCTTTAATAGAATCTTGATTTTGCATAACGTTAGTATGGAAAATCAGTATTCTTCACTATAATGAACAAACAGGATCATATTTTGGAAGTATTTTTTTTTTAAAGAATTGTTGTATAGGAATGGGCTTGTAAAACTAGCAAGTGGTTACGTTATTATTATGCTCTGTTTTTACCAGAGATTGAGGTTTAGGTAAAAGGGCGTTTATTATTGACGGTCTGTCGTGTTCAAATTAATGCGAATGTTTTCTTTTAGCCAAAAACTTCAAAGGGTACGCATCAGAATGTAAGTGAACGGGATGCAAACTTCCGCAAATGAATTAGAAACTAGAACATTGGGTAAATATAAAACTAACTTTGTAAAAATCAACACACGTGTGCCTACAATACAGACAGTAACAAACCATGTATTGTGCATCACCCATTAGCAAATGCGATTCATGTACTTACATTAAACATTACAAAACAGGAGTTGAAAGACTATTAATCTTCTAACCGTACTCTCGCTCGCAAAAGCACACACAAATGCAATACAGGGATTTAAAAAAATAAAATAAATCCAACAGCCAAACATCAAGCCCAAGTGAAAGCAAATAAAGCCGGATACCACACAGTTTGACAGCGAGTCATGAGCAGCCAGAGAAAGGGCAGACTTAGAGAAAATATCTAAACACTTCCTCCTTCGCTCACATGGCTCCGTTTTCGTACATACACGCCTGAATTCTATATTCGTGCGACACAATTTGAAAGACTTACCTTGTGCCTGGGGTTCGCCAGCGGACATGGGGGCCTATTGGAAAATAGAAACATAGCGATTAATGACGTTGCTGCGCTGAATAGTGTTCACAGGACGTGGTGTATTCTTTCGTACGTACTCTGTCGCCTAACGATGCACCTCCAGCACTCTGCTCGCCTGTAGCTGTAGGTAGTTGGACTTCTAGTAAGATCTTTCCGTTTTCAGCAAAATCGACTTCATGGACGTTGGCGAGCACTCGCTGTCTCACTGAAAAAACACCACAAATCGGAATTTAGAAAAATGTACAAACATAGGGCGAACACCATCCAAAACAACGTGCGCACAAAATCGGCTGATATTCTCTGTTATTCCATTACTTTCCCCCTCATGATTTTGGGACACTCCCCTCCTTGTTCGCGATGTGACCTGCAGCTGTGAAAAAGTACCACGTGGGAGGGCCCACCACCAACCAATTACACCAATGTTGGATCCGGAGACGGGTTGTTAACTACCAGAAAGAGACTGGCGTGAACGAGTCACCCCGATCCCAGTTCGCTCGTTAATCAAATGATGGGGCGTGGGAGCAGTAGTTTTTATAATAAACCATCACTAATTCAAATTGAATTCAAGCACCTGCTACCGATTTGTAAAAGGAAAGTCCAGGACAGTCAAAGAGGTTTCATGGCAATATCTCGTCACTCCTTCCATCTGGGGCGGAGCTAGCATCGATATTTTTGTGGGGGCTGCATGGCAGTTTTGAAAACTGCTAGTGAGACGTGACTTTAAACCTATTGCGCTACTGATCAGAGGGAAGGGCACTTGTTCTGCCCCCAGCCAAATACACAGGAGTGACAGAGTACTGAGTGAGGGTGAACCAATCAAGGGGGGGGTGGGTGGAGGGTGTTAGCGGTGTGCACTCACCGCCGCACCGTGAGCCCCCCACGCCCCTGAACACCAAGACACGGAGACTAGGTGCTGTTCGTGTGGGCTCACCGGTGGCTCTGAGGCCGCCGGGAACACCCCGTTTATTTATATGAGCACGCAACGGAGTGGACGTCACTCCGACGCATGCTCGCCCTTAAAGGGGCAACGCCGCACTCCTCCTTTTTCATAACAACAAACTGAAAAGAGAGGATCTAAACTAACACGCATTAACAGCACACATTAACAAAGCCAACACTCCCCCGTTTATTGGTGCCCACCCTGGATCCCCAGATGGCACCCCACATAACGGCATCAAAGTCTCTACCGCACAGCACCGCCATCTCAGTCCGACACATAGTCTGTAAAACGGGCAGGTTTCCCACGCCCTGTTCTCAGGGGGTACCTCCTGCCGGCCTCTCTGGCTCGTGTCCCTTCGCCTGGCCCACCACGGGCTGGAGAATCCGCTTGGGAGGGACGACCCCCTCCTTCGTCCGCTGCTTCCTCTGGGTCCATGTCCTCCATGGTCTCTGGCCTGGGCTCACCCAGCCTCTTGAAGCTGGCATTCCTGGTCACCGATGCTGTTCCGTCAGACGCTGTCACCATAGAGCCCTTGACCGCCACCACGTCCAACGGAGCCGGTTCATAAGTGAGAGACAGCTTGACCTGCGGGTGACGATTCCTCACTAACACTTCATCCCCCGGGGCAATTCTTGGTGGACTTGGACCTCTTCTGTTGTTTTCCATTTCGGTCCTTGCCCTTCTTTCTTCCTCCACCTGGTCATTGTTAATGACGGCCGGCTCTCGCTCACCCACCTCTGGTATTATGTCCCTCGGGCATCGCTGAAACAGTGCTTCCGCTGGCGCCACTCCCGTGGATGAGTGAGGCGTGGTCCGATATCCCCTTAGGACAGTGGTTGAAGTGTGCGGGAGCGGTCGGGAGCGGTGCTCCTATACTTATTTCAATTAAGTTTTACCGTTTCTATACTTTCATTTTGTTTAAAAAAACGTTCCGGAACGCTTTTGTTTTAAAATAAAAGTGTAGGAAGAAGTTGAAACTTGCACTTTCAGTGCACTGCACCGGACGTCTCCTTAAAGAGCAGGCACATGTTTTTTGGGGTTTTTATTGTGCATGGGAGGGGGCGCAGCAATGGGGTCTTTGGGGAGCGGTGCAGGCCAGTAGGGAACATAGTTCCACTACTTCTTTACGTACACTTCGACCAGTGCCTTAGGAGCACGTACAGAGCCCTTTGCAGGCACTCGCCCTTTCCTTGAGCGAACCTGAACACTTTATTCAGTGTGCGCATCATGCGCTCTGCCTCCCCATTTGCCCGAGGCCAGAGCGGGGTGACCTTTCTTTGATGGATGCCATAGTCCCTCATGAGGTCAGCGAAGCTGTCTCCCTGGAATGGCGCCCCGTTGTTGGAGCATAAGACCGTGGGCAGTCCATGGGTGGCAAAGATTTTCTCCAGTGCTACCACCACCTTATCGAACGACACTGACTCCACAAATTCTGCCTCGGGGTATCGTGACCATTCGTCCACCACCACCAGGAAGTGGTACCTCTGGTCGTGTACCCAAAGTCTGCATGAACCACTTCCCATGGCCTTGTCCCTCGAGGCATCGTTTCGATGGACGGCTCACGTTGTGCCGGAGAGGCTGCCTGGCACCACACACAGGATGCTACAAACTCCTCCACCCTTCTTTCAAGTTCAGGAAACCACACCTTTTGCCTGAGGCAAGCCTTCGTCTTGGGGGCCCCTTGTTGGCCTTGGTGCGCCAGGGTGATGATTTGCTGGACTTTTGCCTGGGGGACCACGATCCTATCCCCTCTCAACAGGAGCACTGAGTCCGAGAATGTAAATTCTTCCCGCACCCTCCAGAGTTGCTCCAGCGCCACTTTTGCCTCATTTGTTCTCCGGCCTAATGCCAGGCACCTTGTTCCATTGCTGTCTTCCGAATTCCAAAACACTCATCGCTCTTTGACGCGTGTTCCAGCTCCTCCACCTGCATCGAATTTGAGGTGGCCGTTTCAATGACCAGCCGGACGTGCTCATCCGCCTCCTCTGCCAATGTAGATGAGTGGGAGCCCCCTCTCGGGTGTCTGGAGGGGTAGTCAGCAGCGTTGTTGCTTCCTGGGCGGTAGACCAAGACACTCTATACTCGAGGAGCGCGAGCATCCAACGCTCAATCCTCACTGGTGGTTTGGATGAGGAGCCAGCCATTATAGGCAGCAGGGGCTTGTGGTCCGTGATGACAGTGACAGGTCTCCCCAAGATGTACAGGCGGAAGTGCCTGCAGCCCCACAGCACAGCTAGGGCCTCTCGCTCGATTTGCGAGTACCTCTGCTCGGTCTCGGAGAGCGCCTGACTGGCGTAGGCTATCGGGTGGACCTCCTGGCCTACACCATAGGGGCTGGCATCCACAATGATTTCAGTCTGAAGCCCCGGGTCGAAAAACGCCATGGTGTCCTCAGCAGCAAGGGCGCCCTTGATGTCATCGAAGGCTGCCTGTTCGAGCGGCCCTCACTGCCATGCGGTGTCTTTCTTCGTTAATGTCCTCAACGGCTCAGAGCGGGATGCCAAGTTCCGAATGAAGCGGCCACAATACTTGACCATGCCCAGAAAGCTCCTCACCTCGGCTACATTCTCTGGTGGTCTGGCCTTCTTTATGTCCCTCACCTTGCGCGGATCAGGTGACACGCCATCCGCCTTAATGACAAACCCGAAAAACTCAATTGTGGTTTTGAGAAACTCGCATTTGTCCCTGTGCAAAGTGAGCCCCAGTGAGCGGAGGTGCTCGAATGTCTTGGCCAGGCGTGCCAGGTGTCCGGCCTCTGATTTAGCGTACACCAGAATGTCATTGCTGATGTTGAGTACTCCTTCCAGGTCCGCAAGTGCCCCTCTGATGATGTTCTGGAACACCTCAGCCGCCGAGGAGACCCCAAAGCTCAGTCTTTTATACCTGTACAGCCCCCGATGCGTGGCCAAAGTTGTATGTAACGTGACTCTGGGTGCAAGACCACTTGATGGTACCCAGCTCTGAGGTCCAGTTTGGAAAAGAATTTCGCCCCCTGCAGTTCCGTTATAATATCGTCAATGGTGGGGTTAAGTGCCGTTCCCTCTTTATGGCCTTGTTGGGGAGGCGCATATCCACGCAAATTCTCACTGCATCAGGCTGCTTGGGCTTGCGGGCGATGATGGTGGGAGGCACCCAGGGGGTGGGGCCCTCCACCTTTTCGAAGATGTCTAGGCCAACAAGGTTATCTAGCTCCTTGTCCACCAGGTCTCTAAGGTGGAAAGGCACTCGCCGATGTTTGAGCGCCACTGGTTGAATGGACTCATCTGTATGTAGCCGTACAGGTTCCTGCACCATCTGTCCTATGCCTTCAAACAAGGAGGCGTGCTTGCCCAGTAGTACCTGTATGTCGTCCAGGTACACCGAATATGCAAATGTCACGATGCCCAGGGCCTCTGCGCAGCACAGCACAGCAGGATGTTGTTGCTCACCGGTGTAATGTAGAACCTGGCCCGGACTGATGTGTTGCCATACTTGACACTCGCCACCAACATACCATCTAGGGGAATCAGCTGGTCGCCCCCAAACGTGAAAATATGCGCCTTTGGCGCAGCCAGGGTTGGCGGAGATTGCATAGAGTCATAGTGCTCCCTGGCCATCACATTAACTGAAGCCCCGGTGTCCACCAGCATTGGTATTGAGTCCCCATTCACCACTACGTTGCACCTGGGCTGTCTATTGGAGTTGGTTTTTAGGACGCCCACGCTGGAAATGAAGAACACATTTTCTTCGTCCTCTTCTTCCTCGTCACCATCAGGAGAGGCACCCTCATCCCCTTGGTCCAGTTGGGCGATGTACGATCTCTGGGAATAACAAGGGGGGTCCTGGGAGACTCTCTGCCAGACATTAGTCCTGGTTACAAGAGCCTTACCCAGAGTCTTTAGCTCACTATCTTTCACAGAGTCTTTAGCTCACTATCTTTCACAGAGAAGAAATATCCCAAACATATCAGTCTTTGTCCTGCCCTGGGGAAGTCCAGCACTGAAATGTTAGGCAATTCTCCTCTGAACAAGAGTGCCAACAGCAATACCCAGACACGTGTTTCGGTCTGGTTGAACCTCATCAGTAGGGTGTAGCTGTGCCTCTCTAAGAATAGTGAGCAAGGGGTTCACGTCTGGATTCCCCTAGTAATTTAGGGTGAAACCCAAAGTTACTTGAAATATGCAAATAACAAGGGGGGTCCTGGGAGACTCTCTGTCAGACATTAGTCCTGGTTACAAGAGCCTTACCCAGAAGACACCAGTCCGGAGAGGCCCTCTAGGAACCACTGTTGGAGTTGCGGCCCTACACATCCAGGCATAGTGGTCAGCTCCCCCACACCGGCCACACGTCTTTCCAATGGCCGGGCACTCCACTGGGTGCGGGATATCGTATCCACATTTCAGGCACGAGCTGTTCCCAGCTTGTCCTCTCACTCCTTGGCCACCCACCAGGCGTCTAGGCCCTCGGCCCCTACCAACTGCGCAGACATTGTCCGCCTTGCTGGGGCGCACTCCGGCTTCTATTCTGGTTGCCCGCAGTTCGGAGACCTCATGGCACCTCCCCAGTTCTAGGATGCGGGGAAGAGGGATGCCCGGCTCTCGCAGGATTTGACGGCGCAGCTTGCCCGACACACACCCCTGGATGAGTTGGTTTCGAATCATGGTGTCTGGGTCATTCCATGCACATGGTACTGCCAGCCTGCGTAGCCACCCATAGAATACATCTAGAGTCTCATCATCCTTTTGGCGAGCAGCCCCCATCAGGAATCGTTCATAATCCGCATTCGCCATGGGCAGAAAATGATTGTAGAGCGCATCTTTCGCAGCCGCATATGACCCATCAGCTGGTTACAGGGACAGGAAAATTTCATGTACCGCAGGGCCTGCACAATATAGGAGGGTGGCCAAACCGACTGTCCTTACTAGTGTCCATTGTGGCCCTGAAGTACATCTCTAACCTGTCCATCCACATCTTCCACCTCGGCCCCAGACTCGATGGAGTGCCAGAGACATCAAACTCAGGCATTGGCTGCAGGGCGCCAGGTGGCTTGGGCAAAGGTCTTGGTGGCAGGATGGGTGGCTGCTGTTGGGGAGCTGCAGGAGCGGCTGGCTGCTGGGCAGCGGCCGCAGCTTGGCTCATGGTGGCAAGCGCACAGGCACCCCAAAAATATGAAGAAAGAGGGGCCGCAACTCACCACCACACCAATCAGCAGTCCTCTGCAGTAGATGGTCTTGGATGTGGCCACTGGCAAACCCACAGATGCCAAAATTCCTCAGATGCAGTAAGGCATGAGCAGCTCCACAGTGCAGCAGATCAGGTAACCAGGCAGCGTAGAGGATACAAAAATTTAGCAGGGTGGGCCCCAAATAGAAACACAGCAGGCTTCTTTGGTTCCACACCCAACTACTCGGTGGAAAACAGTGAAACAGCGAAGGAATCACAATAAAAATGGCATGTGCTGCTTCTAGTAGCTATCTGCTACTGGACTGTCCAAAAACTAGGCTTGGATGGCTCACCGTCGCTCCATTGTGAAGCTGTGACCTCCCAGGGCCTATTGTGCAAAATGGCCGCCGACCGCGTGTGTCACTCCCTTCTCCGCGGCATAATTCGGAGGTGCGCCTCACATCTGATCATCGCGCACCTTCCGAGGTTCACCGCCTGTCCCGGTGAGTATTCCGACGTTCGTTGCCACTGTTAGCGGTGTGCACTCACTGCTGCACCGAGAGCCCACCACACCGCTGAACACCAAGACACGGAGACTAGGTGCTATTCGTGTGGGCTATATCAGCATGCGACGGAGTGGATGTCACTCCGTCGCATGCTCGCCCTTAAAGGGGCAACGCCACAGGGGGGTTGAAAAGTGTTTAAATAATGGGCTATAAATGAGGTAAAAAGCCACTCAGTTTACAATCGGTTTTGCAGGGTCAGACATAAAATGTACGTTGGAATCCAAGCCACCAACAATGCACCAGAGCATTTTCAAACACATTTTCATGATACCTTTGCCCACTATCGGCCTCATCACGAGTTGGGCAGTGCCGGGCTATTAGCCCTACTGCCAAACCGCCCCGCTATATTAGTGCCGGATCACAGGTTTGGCTGAACGGTAAGTCCCCATTCCCCATTGGGCACATTCGTGAATTTCCCATTCCTCATTGGGCCCAATGGGGAATGTTCAGCGCTATTACCGCCGGCGGTATTACTGCCGGCGGTAATAGCACCGAAAATCGGCAAAATCACTGCGGATTTGCCCCCAGCTCAGAGATGGGGGTAAATCCGCCAAGCCTGTGATTTGGCGGACCCTTAAATGCGGCGGTAATAGCGTTACCGCCGCATTTAAGGGTTACCACCAAACTCATGATGAGGCAGTATATGCCAGTACTCTGCAAGTGTAAAAAAGCATTTTCATATAGATTGTCCTCACGCATGTCCATTCTGGTGCACCTATATCAAAGCTCTCAACCATTTGTGTCACAAAGGCGGGTGAAACACCCGATTTTGTTTTTGGCGGGTGAGAGCCCATTGAAATGAATAGGCATGCAGGAGGCTTGGTGGGTGAGTAGGCTCTTTACGAGGCGGGCGACACACGCCAAAAGCGTGTGAGTTGAGAGCTATGCCCACATATGCCACTATTCCCACATAGGAAATGACTCATGTTTGCTCTGTCCATAATCCCAATAACGATACTATAACAAAGCTTGTTCATGCAGGCTCTGCCAATGCATGTCAGTATCCCCATGTAAGAACATACTCCTGTTGGCTTTGCCTTAATGCCAGTGAAAAAACGGCATGCCACAGTAAGAAAACATGCTCTTGCTGGCTAGCCGGTAAAATAGCTCAGCGGACCTGGAGGGGCAACTGCGAAACGCGCAGAAAGAGGCGGCGGCTAACCCCAGCAGGGCGAAGAAACAGGCGATGCAGCACATCCAGAGCCAACTAGAGCTTCTCCAAACCCGGAGAGTTGGTCAATCATTTCTACGGGCGAAACAAAAGTATTACATTCTTGCCAATAAGGCGGATAAACTACTTGCTCGGCAGCTCCGGGAAACGACGAGGGAGAGAACTATACTAACGCTGCACAACTCCCTCGGCATCCGGAAAACGACCAATGATGAAATGAGCGAGATCATGAGGATCTTCTTCCAGGCGTTGTACAGCACCGGCAATCCAAACGAGAGGGATCATGAATGATACCTTCAGAACGTAACACTGCCCCAATTGTCGGAAGAAGCCCGAGAGGCATTAGATCAAGATATTAACCCGGAGGAAGTGATGCAGGCCATTAAGCAATTACCTAAGAATAAAGCACCGGGCCCAGATGGGTATACAGAAACATTTTACAAGAAGTTCCGTACCTCGCTGTTCCCTAGACTCTCGGCGCTCTTTAACACCTTCAAATCCAGGGGGACCATCACACCGTCGATGAATGAAGCTAAAATAGTGCAATTTCCGAAGCCGGGTAAGGATCCCACTCTCCCAGGGTCTTATAGACCAATCGCTTTGATAAATCTGGATGCAAAGCTTTTTACCAAAATCCTAGCTAATAGACTGATGGCACATCGGTCATCGCTAGTGGATGCAGACCAGACAGGCTTCGTTCCCGCAGGGCAAACAACAGACAATACTAGGAGAGTTTGCCACATTATTGAAAAGGCAATACTAGTAGCGTTGGCCGCCGAAAAGGCGTTCGACCGAGTTGAGTGGTCGCAACTGTTCCGGTCGATGGAACGCATGGGCTTTGGGGAATCTTACTTGAAGATGATAAAATTGAATTATAATGGTCCTACTCTACGAATCTCCGTCAACAATTCCCTGTCTCAGACGGTTGCACAAACAAGAGGAACAAAGCAGGGGTGCCCGCTCTCCCCACTCCTTTACGCCATATTCTTGGAACCCCTTCTGGCGAGGATACCGCAACTACACCAAATAAAAGGAATGCAGATGGGGGGGCTAGAACACAAAGCTATGGCATTCGCCGATGACATGCTCCTAGCTCTAACTGCGCCCACCACATCCTTACCCGCGCTCATGCATGAATTGGGGGCCTTTGGAGCCATCTCAGGTCTCAAAATAAACAAGAGCAAGTCGGAAATACTGAATTTAACAGCCGATCCGACGACCATGGCAAACCTGGCTCAGATACAAGGGATTAAACTGGCGCAAAACAGTATAACTTACCTCAGAGTAAAAATCACCTCCAAGATAACACAATTGTGGACAGCAAATTTCCTGAACTTACTTTCCCAATTGCAGAAACTGCTGACAAGATGGTCGCCGCTATCCACCTCGTGGTGGGGGCGAATTTCAGCGGTGAAAATGACAATTCTCCCACAGGTTCTGTACTATTTCCAAGCACTCCCAATAAGACTCCCCAAATCATTCTTTCGCTCATTAAACAAGATGACATCTGCATGTTTGGCAACGCAAAACACCAAGGGTAGCAATGGCCACGATGACAGCGTCAAAGAACGAAGGGGGTCTAGCACTCCCACATTTCAAGCGGTACTATGAAGCAGCACAACTGCGGGTGATTAGGGAGTGGGTGGCAGAGTCCCCACAGCCTAAATGGACAAAACAGGATATAGCGGTGGCGGGGGCCCCACTCTCGAACCTGTTATGGTCCCACAAAAAGCACAGGCATGTGAACACCAAAATTAGTGAGATTAAGGGTGCCATCCTCAATGCATGGGAGTCGGCAACAAGCAGGGGACACCTGACGACACATCCATCCCCATTCACGCCGCTCTTCAATAACCCCGACTTACCACCGGGGATGGGCTTGAAGGCTTTCCTCTCCTGGAAACAGACAGGCTGCACCAAGATAATTGATATGTATGAGGACCACTCGCTTCGATCTTTCGAAAACTGTGTTCAGGAGCTGGGAGTTGCACAGACGGAGAGGTATCGATATGTCCAACTAACTCATAGGCTATCCACCCCAATTAATGCAGAGGCGGGAACGAGAGAACTCATGAATTTCGAGATCTATATGACTACGGATCCAGGCACCAGCAAACTGATATCCAATCTATACGTACATTTGAATTCACAAGGGGAAGAAATCGGGTGGAAATACATGAAGAAGTGGGAAGAGACATTAGGGGAAGCAATACCGCGCCCTCAATGGGAGGAAGTGTGGCGCAATATTACCAAACTGACACGGTCAAGTCACCTGAGGGAAATGTGGCAAAAAGTACTGCTGCAGTGGCATCTGACGCCAAAGAGACTAAAAATAATGTACCCTAACATGGATGGACAATGTTGGCGAGGATGTTGCCAGGAAGGAGAGTGGAAGCACATCTGGAACTCTTGCCCACTCATTGCAGAAATTTGGCGTGAGGTCAAGGCTCAGGCGGGGAAAATGATTCAAGGGTCTGAAAACTTAGGGGACAGAATATGGCTGGCGGGACTATGGGATCCCAAACGAAAAACACATACTAAGCGCCAGGGGAAATAATTATGGTCATGGTGATAGCGGTGTGGCTAGTGATAGCGCAATGTTGGAAGCAACAGATGCCCCCAACCCAACTCCATTGGCTCAGAAAGGTATGGCATTTTGTTGTTATGGTGTGGATGACTTGCAAGCTGCAGGGAACCCCTGAGAACTTCAAAAAGGAGTGGGACCCGGTTCTTCAATACCTGCAGAGTGACTATATGCTCCAATAGTGTCCCCATAATATTCGCATCCTAATTTTTTTTTAATGTTGTAGATTTGCTCCGAGTAGCGATGAAAACAACTATACAATAGCCGTCTCGAGTTCTGAGGGAACAGGGAGGAGGATGGGTGGGGGGACATGGGGCGGGGTATGTTTTTCTTGTTTTGACCTTGAAGTATGTGATCTGTTAAAACTAATAAAAAGATAAATAAAAACATTAAAAAAAATAGCTCAGCGGGCTTAGCGCATGCTGTTGTAATCCGAGTGTGATTCGCAGGTTTAAATTCTGACAAGGTCAACTCAGCCATTCATACTTCAACATGATCTCCCTGATCTCTACCCTCCTCTACGGACCTTGTACTATTAAGTTGCTTTTGCGCCTTGTTATTTCTCTCTTACTCTGTACTGTGTTTTCCCTGTTCAGTAAGTTGTACCAGCACTGTGGTACTTACAGGTTTGGGCGCTATCAATAAATGCAATAAATAAATAAATAAATCTCATTAAATGAGTGCAAACTTCAGCTGGGTGATGCATTTTATGTAAATATGTTCTCTGTACAGCGCTTTGGCAAAAGCGCTATATAAATAGTATTTCATTACACAAATCCTCCCATATAAGAACACTTATGTTGCACTCATGTTATACTCCCCCAAGTATGAATATTTATGTTGCCTTTGACGTTAATACCAGTAAAATAAAAAGGCAAGTCAAAATAAGGAAACATGCCCTCCCCATGTAAGAACACTAATGTGGGCTTGACCTTAATGCGAGTACAACATTCCATGCCACAGTAAGACCCAGCCAGGCCACCCCTACTGTAGTATTCCCCTCACCCCCACTCCAACCCCACCATCCCATAAAAACACTCAAGTTGGCTTTCCTTTCCCCAAAAAAGACAATAAAGCATGCCATGCTCTTGTCAAAAATGTTCATGCTCCAATGCCCCTCCCCAGTCCCCAGCTTGCATACACACATATACACACATAGATATAGACACATTCAGACAAATCACCCGCCAATCACACAGGAGCACCCATAACAATTAGACGGTGCGCTCATTAACATGCTCATTAATACGCGCAGTCACACCCATGTACACCACTCACACCGCATTCATTCATAGATGTGCACTTGCAGACACCTGCTAGTATACAAACATACAACCACTTACACACTCCCTCGCATGCATACATTCATCCCTGCATGCACACAAATATACTTTTTTTAGTTAATGGTAATTATTGAAAGCATGGGCCATGTAAAAGCTGAGCCAGTAGTTAAGTCTTTAGCTGCAACACAGGGGGAGGGGCAGTCTACTGATATCCCCTGGGTAGGCTTTTGTCCTCTGCCTCTATGTTCACTTCAATTACTATTTTTTCACCTCAGAGAGCAGTGTATTTGCTTAAGTCAATACACAGCTCTCCAAGGTGAGAAATGTGACAGGTTCTTGCCATCTGGCGTCACAGCAGAGTGATGCCTGCTGTGTCAAAGTGGGAGGTCGTTAGCCCTCCCAAGCCCATGCCTGACACCGCCCCTGCGTTCCATGTCAGGAGTGAAACAAAAAAACCGGGCAGAAAGCAAATAATAAAACCAGAACTGGATAAACTACCTGCAGACCAGATATGGCAACTTGCGAACTCCTTGCCTTGATATTCACACATGCCCCATTTCATTTGGGCGATAGGTCTGGTTTTAACTTTGCATTCTAAGACGTGTAGTCCTAGATTTCCGCATGATAACCCCAGGACTACAAGTTCCAAAACAAAACCCAGGACTACAAGTCCCAGATCGCCAAGTTGAAACCAGGACTGGACCAACATCTCTCAAATGGAATGGGCATGCATGGCCATTTGCAGTACCCCGTTACCTACATGTCCTTCTGCCTCATCCCAGTGCCTACTAGTGAGGGCCCGACCTCCATCCCAGGAATCCATTCAATTGTTTACCTAACACCCGTACCTGCCCCGCCCCACCAGAGAGTACAACACTCCCCCACCCTCACAGCATGTCAGTTTTTTTGTTTCCTGCCTACCTGTCAGGATCTTCTGTGGGTGACTGGGCCACCTGCTGCTCCGTCGTTTCCTCTCTCTGCTGGGCTTGGAGGGACACCTGTGTTTTCCTCTGCCCCTGCACTCCCTCCCGGGTTCTGGGTGCTTGGGGGTTGAGACTTTGGTCTCCCAGGCCCTTTTGCTGAGCAGGGGGCCTGGATGAACATGCTCCTGTCCTGCTGCCCCTGCTGGGTCGGTCTGGCTTGCATGACCTTGCTGTTTCATCTGCCCTGGACAGAGAATCGTACCAAGCCCGGCGACAGTGAGTGGGGGCTGGGGGCAGGACCCTCGGTCATCCTGGGAGGAGCTCTCTGCTCCCTCATCTGTGCTGCCAGGCGGCTCCGGTCCCTGTCTCAGATGCTGTTTTACATGGCACTGGGACTGGGCTCCGGTGTGCGGGCGGCCGCATCTACGGGTGGTCGCATTGTTCCTGGACCTCGCTGTTTCATCAATCGCCCCATGCCTAATGTAGCATCTAGATCTAAGCCTCCTCCGCTCCAGTTTAAACATACTATCAGGGCGTTGCTTGATGAGATTTGTGAGAAAGTCTGGGATCCTGTGGACAAAAAGGAGAATGCAGCCCTGAAAAGATCTTACACTGGGGTGCACATGGCCTTTCTGGCTGCTACATACCCCTCTTGCACAGCTGAGCTCAGCTTGTGGAGGAAGGGGCGTACTGTGCTGCCCTGTTCCAGGCTATGCAGTCACAGACCTTGACTCTGTCCGAAAGGTGTAGGTAATGTGTACATTCACAATGCACACTAAGATCCATTTGTATAAAAGCAAAGCCAGATAACTATTCTAGATGAACGTATACAATCTTCTCCAATATGAACATTCAAATGGTCACTGCTTGTCAGCATCACATTAAAAAAAAACATTTTTAGAATAAACGTTTAATGATACAATTCGCTTAATTTTATGAGATGCCACTGACAAGTGTTGCCATCAGAGAAAAATACCTGGTTCACGTATAACCTTTTTCTATGGCTGATTCATCTCCAATGTATTGGGTATTATGGGTTTCTAGCTTGGACATAGATACAAGAATGTTTCATGAGATATTCTTAGCCATAAAACAGCAGTTAGCAACCCCCTAAACATACACAACAAAAAGAAAAACCATAAAGGTAGACTAGGAAATCTGATATGTTAACTAGACCATAGACCCATGTTTTGACCTAACTTTCGCATGATGCCCTCTATTACCAGTACACAGTAACTACAGCCTAGGTTGGTGAGAAGGCTAAATCAAAGGTGGGATTATGTAAATTAACTTCCATAAGCTCCCAGCCACAGCCTAAGAGGATTCCTGCCTCAAACACCAATATAACCATTACCTTAAAGGCCGTAGCAGGACTTTGGATTCTCCAGGAAAGCCTGATTGGGGCTTCTGCTCACAAGGAAGCCGTGGTTGAAATCCCACCCTCAGTTAAATGTGCCCATATTTCCTTCTAGCTTTCCCATGTACAGAACCTGGCCATTCGTGGCTGTTTGGTCTCAGGCAGTGAATATAGCAGCTTAGCATGCTGTGTTTTCTTGGGCATGATTTTTATATGCCCTGGCTCACCATGACACTGTGAAAGGCTCAGACATCTGACCACGGCTAAGCCATCGACATGCTTGGTGTTCTTAACCACTTTGCACACAAGCACAAGCCTATGGTTTTGGTAACCAAGACATGAATAAATGGGGCCTCAAAAAAGTGAGGGTTTTATTGCTCACTTTTCAGGGAGCTGTTGCAAAATAAGCAAATTCGGATTTCTGACACACAACCTTTGATGAAACTAAAGGTATCACCACTTTTGGTCGGCTGCCCAATGTTGCTCCAGTGTTGAGGAGAAGAAATGTACAGATGCTTTTTCCAGATTTTGCTGTTCTGGGTCCTAACGGAATACATCAAAGAGGACATCCCAAGGAAAGACCACCAACGGTAAGTGCAGCAAGTACTGCAATGAGGAGGTCCAATATGAAGCTGCAGGGAAGTCACCCACAACGTGCTAGTGGTTGTTTGGTTTCCAGAGACATTCTTCCCTCAAAAGGAGCAGTAGAGAGTGGGAACTGTTGTTGTAACACAGGTCGTGGAAGTAGTGGTATTCGTGGCAGAAGGAGGAAAAGAAGTAGCACTGGATGCAGTGACAGAAGTAGTGGAGCCCACAGATGTGGCTGCAGAAGCAGCGTGGAGCCGAGGAAAAGATGTAGCAGACACCAAAGAATTGCAAGAGGAAAGACACCAGAGAGCGAAGATCCGATACCAGAAAACTGAACAAGTAGTCTATTACGCGAAAGAAAAGAAGAAGTGCGGCAGACAAAGTTAGACATTTTATCACTGCCAACTCCGGTGGGGAAACACTTGGCAAGCTCCAGAGACGGCGGAACCCAGGGCTTGTCAAATAGTGTTGCCCCTTTTTTCAGGAAGGCCGGTGCTACAGACTACAAACGTGGCGTGGGTGAGACACATAAAAGTTCTGAAAAGGTTTTGCCAGCACGTTATAAGCACAGCCTGCATGAGACCTCTGTGTCCCGTGGCAAACTAACCACGCAACTAGTGCAGCTGGCAAAGTTTGGGATCCTGACTGGACTGCAGATGAAGATCAGAGGGAAGCAGGACTCACTTCCCCACAACCTCCTGGCGAGTGGAGGCGTCAAACGCAAAGTCACCAGAGGAGCCCGCTGGAAAAAGTCTTCAACAGCTGGTGCGGGAGGCGTAGAACAGAAGGAGCGCATCTTTGTCCATGGGACTATGTAGGCCTCAGGGCCTGTCGCAGCGGTAGCCCCGGAACCCCCCACAGAGGAACACAGCACACAGGTTGCTTGTCCGGGCTCTGCGCATGCACTGGCGTGCAAATGCTATGATGCCCCTTTTATTGGCGTGACAGAGTTACGTCAATCCATCACGTAAGACTTAAAGCAGCCACACCACACTCCTTCTTTTTCATAACAAACAACAAAGAGTAATGTGGAATACAACTATGCAGTTATGCAATGAAACAGTTAAACCATTTTTACCCCCGCCCCATCAAAATAAAACGTGTCCAACACAGTCAATGAGACGGGAGGGCCTGCTTCATGTAGTGCGTTGGGGATATCGCCCCCCACCCCAGCCTGGCCTTCCATCACCTGCCAGTCCTCAGTCATCTGGTTCCTGGTGAACACTGTCTGCGACTCCTTCCTCCAGTGCATCATCGTTCACGTTCCCTGGCGTTGTAACTACCTGGCCACTCACCAACTTTCCTAAAGAAGCTCAAATTCCTTGTCACTGTGGCAATTCCATGAGATGCAGTCACCATGGACCCTTTTACTGCCACGTAGGTTAATGAGAGTTTTGCTTGAGGATGTCTGTTCCTCACTAGTATTTTATCTCCAGGTTTCAAACGATGTTCTTGTTGACCCCTACGAATGTTTTCACTTTCGTTTCTGGTTCTCCTATCACCGAAGACCCTTTCATCATTAATTTCCGCTGGCACTCTCATCCCCAGGTCCGGCAACAGACCTCTCGGACATCTTTTGAACAGTGCCTCCGCAGGGGCAACGCCCGTCGAGCAGTGGGGAGTTGCTCGGTATTCCCTTAAGAATTGGTATAGGGCCCTTATCAGACACTGGCCTGGTTGATGGTTCGCATGAAGCATTCCGCCTCCCCATTTGCTCTTGGCCAAACCGGTGAAATTTTCCTGTGGTGAATTTCACACTCTTTCTACTAGTCCCGCGTCCCAACAGACCTGAGTGGCCATCCAGGTGCAGATTGAACAAAGCCATCGAGCGGCATGCACTGTGGCACCCGCTGCATTTCCCAAGAAACCCCTGGCAAGGTGAGTGGTGGATGGCCCCTCCGGCCCCAACCAGCCCCATAACAACTTTTTCGGTGCTCCCTAAAGCACGCAGGGTGAGGCCGTAGCGTGGCGACTTCTGGGCCTTCCCCGCTTCCTGCTCCTACTAGTCCCGCCTCCCAACAGACCTGATTGGCCATTGCACCTTCATCAAGAATACTCCTGGGCAGCCCCCTGCCCGTGCAGTCCCTGCGGCTAAGGGCCTGTTAGGCAGAAACCTGTGCAGTTCCCTTAGGGACCACTGCAAAAGGCTTAAGACTACAGGTGTTGGCAGTAAACCCAATTGGTAGCAGTCTGTACCACCCAGATTTACCTGGTAGCTGTGGCTGAGCAGCCAGACTTCTCTCAAGAAGAGTTAGACAGTATATAGAGTATACACGATAGGTACCAAAATACTGTAGGACAAGCAAACACTGACCAGAGCTTGGGTATAAAAGTATATAATTATTTATTTAAAAACACACTTTGTAAAATACACTAACACTAATATGGCAAGCAAGTTCAAACACAGTCACTATTAATATATATACATCCCTGATCACTTATTGAACAATTCTTAGTTAAAACACCACTTATTTGGGGGTGGCGCTGTGGAGCAGCCCAAGATGGCTGCCTAGCCTTTCAGCTCTGTGCGACCTCGGCGTTCATCTGCTCCCATCTGCGGTTCCCGACATTGTTAAGGACTATCGGCTGGCCGAGCTGTCTCTGCCACTGCACTGGACATTTTGTGCGAGTTTGGACTCGATCGGCCCACCTGGCACCTGGCTGGCAGCCCTGTCGGATTTGGGCCTAGTATTCCACCCGGCCCCGGCGGTTACCTAACATCCGGCCCTCCCACCTGGCCTGCCTTACTCCTGGGTCTCCTCCCCACTCCTCCTTCCCACCGCTCTGTGGAGCTGCAGTGGATGCCTGGAGGTCCTGCTGCGGACGCCGCCACACTGTGAATACCACCGGCTGCGTCAATGATAGTCGCGGCCTCCCAGGCGCCGCCAGCTCGGAGGATCTTATCGCCCCGCTGCCGCGGTGGACCAGGTGAGCGGGGGCTGGAGCGGTGGGCGTCGAGACCCCTGCCCGCTGTGTGTGACTTTGCGGGCCAGAACTGTCATAAGGAGGCGCCCCTCACCACAATGTCTGCCCACTTTTCCGGTGACATTGTCGCCGCCTCTGCGTTCGCTCGCCATCACAGACTTGTCGCTCCACCGTTGACTCTCTTCTATCTGCGGGGGCCCCCCAACTGCCCCCAACAGCCTACTGCGCCGAAGGACACTACGGTTGAGCCTGCCGGCCCCCTGCCCTTCTCAGCTCTCCATCCTACTTATAAGTAGGCCCTCACTGCAACTGGGCCCGCCACAGCAACAATGCCTAGCAGACACAAGGCGGGGGCCCTAGGAGGTACAATGGATAAGTACGCTAAAGCGGCCCCTCGAGATGAGCCAGCCTGCACATCACCGCCCCAGGACGAGCCAGACTTGACCCTGCACCGAGTGGCCGGAGCTCCTGACCTCACTCTACTAATGGAATCTATGGCTAAAAACTTCGCCTCCTTCCATGAAAAACTAGACGACATCAATGCTAATGTCGCCTCGCTGAAGGCTCGAGTAGACCAGGGGGGATCGAGGATCACTGAGGCTGAAAATAGGATCTCGGTGAACGAAGATGGCATTAACGTGCTCCAGGACACTGTGGCCTCCCTAGCGCGCGACATGAAAAGTGTTCCCGTAGGAACAACTTGCGCATCATCGGGGTCCCTGAGAATGCCCTTAAGGGGCAGATGGAGGACGCAGTGGAGAAACTCCTCAAAGACCTGCTTGATGACCCTGCCCTCTCACCGTATTTTACAGTCGAGCGGGCTCATCGGGCCCTGTCAACGCGCCCTGGACCCGGCGACATCCCCAGACCCATTATCGCCAAGATTCTCAACTACCGCGACAGAGATCTCATCCTCCGCCTGTCACGGGAAAAGGGAGACCTGCGATTTGAGGCCCATACTGTTAGTATCTTCCCGGACTTCTCGCTGGCGGTGCAGCAGGAGAGGCTCCAATTCCTAGGTGTCAAGAAGCTGCTCAGGGAGCGCAACGTCCCCTACGCATTCCTGTTCCCGGCACGGCTAAAGATTACCCATGACGGCAAGATCTTCTTCTTCACTGTCCCTGACGAAGCGGTGAAGTTCATTCAATTACATATACCTCTTCCTGGGCCGCGAGGCAACCGCGCCCCATAGACTGCACAGCCCACGATGTTATAAAAATGTCCACGGATCCATGACTTTCGATGTGTTGATGGCAACCCCACTGTGTCCACTCAATAACTGCGGCCTCTTGTCATGTGTATGTGGGCCATAGGCTAGCTCCTAAACTGCTTACTTTGCCTTCTCCCCCACTTGGTTCCTGGAGCTATCCCTGTGCCCTACTCTCTCCTGCGATGTCAACCTGCCAGAGGATACTCTCTGGTCTCAGAGGCTGTCTGCGATACCCGTTTACCGCAGCAACACATTCGGGACAGCATCTGCTGCCCCACATCAAGCCACAAAACGCCGGCCGCACGGCACCAGCGCCTCCCGTTGCAGTTGCAATGTTTGCTTTCACTTTTATTTTGTTTCTTTTATTGACTGGCCCCGTTGGGCTAGGATGTGGCCCTGTCCACGTTGGATCTGGTCCTCTGACCTTTGGTTCCCGGTCGGAGCAGGCCCAAGGGGCGCCATGTGTGTTTTGGGGTGGGAGGTCTGCACTGCATGTTGGGGTTGGGCAGTGAGGGTGGGGGGGTGGTGAAGGTGGGGCTGAGTTAACAGTTAAAAACATGGCTGAGGGATGCATGACTTCAACTCAACACTACTGTACACACGGCAAGTGCATGAGGAAAAATCCTAACAAATACTACCACTGGGATGTTCTATAATGTGACGCTATGGCTATGAACATTGTCACATGGAATATTCGTGGCCTAAGCAATTACACCAAGGCCCGCAGGATAACTGCCTATGCCCAACGACATGGCGCCAAAATCCTCTTTCTCCAAGAAACTCATGCTCTCGGGCGCCTAGCAGCATGTCTTGCCCCCACGTGGGGCAACAACAGATACTACACGAAGTACTCCACCCAATCCAGGGGGGTCCTAACTCTAATCCATAAATCAGTCCAGTTTTCCCTGCGCTCCAGCCACATTGACCCGGAGGTGATCCTCCATTGCTCACTCGCTAATATGGAATGCCTCCTAGTGAACACATATGCCCCATAACTTTGATGCCCCTGAGTTCTTTGATGCCATCACCACCACGCTTCTGAAATATATCGGTATTCCCATCATATAGGGCGGTGACATGAATTTGATCCTAGACAAAGACATGGATAGGTCCGGGACGGCCCGCAGAGCCCCATCACGCGCAGCCCATAGGTTGCACGCCCATATAGACACACTAGATCTCAGGGATGTATGGAGAGCTCTCAACCCACAAGTTAGAGAGTACACATTTTACTCATTGGTACACGATAGCCTCTCCAGGATCGACCTTTTCCTCATATCGAGTTGCATGATGGGCAGGGTCACAGAGATCAAGATACTACCGCGCACACTATCAGACCACTCACCGGTAACACTTCAGATAACACTGGGACACGACCAGCCCCCCCGCTCCTCTTGAAGATTTAAGTCGGAGGCCCTGCTAGACATAGGGCCTCATTACAAATCGCCCGGTATGGAAACAACGGTGGCAGTAAACCCGCCGCCACCGTTGTTTCCATGCCGGGCGATCACAACTCCTGCAGGCAGGAGGTGATGTTCCCCTCAGGTCTGACCTGGCGGGTTTAACACCGCCCGCCTGCAGGCGGACGAGGAAACACCGGCAGCATTGGGGATTAACACCATTCCGCCTCCGTGATTCCCGGAAAACCGGGGTTGTAATGCCCCGGTAATTCCGGGAATCACAGAGGCGGAATGGTAATACGAGTCCGGCGGTAACCAGGCGGTTTTACCACCGCGGTTACCACCGGACACGTAATGAGGCCCATAGTCTTTAAAGCTGATATCCTAGCTGACATCAACACCTTCTTTGAGTGCAACAACAGGCATGACACCTCCGATGCAGTGCGCTGGAAGGCATTCAAGGCCTTCATCAGAGGGATGTGCATATCTAGAGAGGCTGGTGTCCTTAAAGCCATAAGAAGTAGCTTGCAACAGTCAGAAGCGAAATTAAAAGAGCTTGAGAGGGCCCCTTCCCCGACCACACTGGCACAGATCAGAGCGGAATTAGAAACATTCGAGTCTCATGCCCTAAGAGAAGTTCGGTACTTCGCCCGTCCCGTGGTGACCAGGAAGTATGGTGAGGGAGAGAGGCCGGGTAGGACACTGTCCAGACTGGTCCGAACTGAGGGGGGCAGGAACCGCATGGATTGAGTCAAAAACACAGGAGGCACCATGTGCTGGTCTGTCCATGATATCCTTGGGACATTCACCGCGTTCTACACGACCCTGTATGGCCCCCAGCAAGAACACAGCCTGCAAGACACTGACGCCCTGCTAGATCAAATCCCCATGAACCCTCCTCTCCCGCGCGACCAGCGACCTACTTGAAGCCCCCATCACCCTCGATGAGATAACCACGGTCATCTCAAACTGCACTAGGGGCAAAGCGCCAGGCCCGGAGGGCCTCACCTCGGAGTTGTATCGGGAGCATGTAGCCATTCTGGCACCCAGACTCCTGGAGGGGTGGAACGAATCAGAGTTAAACATCCTACCCCAATCCATGCGTGAGGTGCTTATAACTGTATTACCCAAGCCAGGTAAACGGTTGGACGAATGTGGGTCCTATAGGCCCCTTTCTCTGATCAACACTGACGCAAAAATATTTGCCAAGATCATTGCCAATAGGTTTCTCCCCATTATGCCCCACTTAGTCCACCCCGACCAGAGTGGCTTTGTGCCCGGCATATCCACCGCCCTTAATATCCGTCGCCTGTTCAATGTTCTGGCCAGAATTGACCCCAACACACAGGCCGTGGCGGTCACCCTTGATGCCCAGAAGGCATTTGATATGGTGTCCTGGCAATACATGTGGGTGGTGCTCCACAAAATGGGAATTGGTCCACGCATGAGGTCGTACATCAAACTTCTCTACACAAGCCCTGCAGCCAGAGTCCTAGTCAACTCCAGGGCCTCGGCCCCCTTCGCTCTCCACAGAGGTACCCGCCAGGGCTGCCCGTTCTCTCCGATACTCTTTGCGCTCGCTATAGAGCCCATGGCTGATAACGTTCGGGACAAACATACGCGTAAAGGTATACGTCTCTGTGATACTCCCGAGATCATTTCTCTATATGCCGACGACGTGCTCCCATATATTAGAGACCCGGCTGCCCACCTAGACCCGATACTGAGAGACATAACCAAAATTGGCACTTTCTCGGGCTTCACCATAAACTATTCCAAATCTGAAATCTTCCCGCTCACCCCGTCCACTACACAACCGCCCTGCGAATTCCCCCTCCGATGGTCACCGAGGGGCATCAGATACCTTGGAGTGCAGGTGTCCCTCACTAAAGATTCACTGTTGGCCGACAACTACGCGGCTGTGGCGCAGCTTGCTGAGGCCGAAATGTTGAAATGGCGCAGTCTCCCACTCTCTCTGTCGGGTAGACTATCTCTAATCAAAATGATTATGGTTCCTAAATCTCTCTACGTCTTCACTAATGTGCCGATCTGGCCCGGAAAGCGATATTTCAGGAACCTACACGCTGCGTGTGCCCAATTTCTATGGCACTCGGGCGCAGTTCGTAAGAAATGGCAACACATGACTCTTCCCTATGGTATCGGGGGTTTCACCGCCCCCGATTTTGCTAAATACTGGACAGCCGCGCATGCCCAACACGCCACATACTGGTACACGTTCTCCGACCCCCCCCGCATGTGAAGCTCGAGAAGCTAGCAAGCGAAATTGTTAACACCCTCTCCCTCATTCTCCATCACACATACCACGACGACGCCCCGGCAGACCCTGTAGCGGCCACTGTCAGGGCCTGGAAATATATCTTGCTGACACAACCCGACCACCATCCGTACTACAAATGGCTGCCGATCTGGCACTTCCCGGGCCTCAGCCCTACACATGATAAACTTCTAATGAAACACTGGCATGACCTGGGCTACCGGGCCCTGACCGACTTTTATCCCGACGGGAAGTTTATCACTCCGCAGACGTGGCGCCCCGGACATCTGGGTACTGCGTTGGAACTACTAAAATACTACAGGCTGCGGGCGGTGTTCCGCGCCTGTTGGCCTTCATACCCGGATTAGCCCCCAGACTCACCCGAGATCCATTAAATATCCAACTCGGCTGGTGCTAGGGGGTGAGTGTCCGTGCTGTATAAATTGTTGATGGCTGACCCCACAGACGTGCCAGTCAAGGCGCGAGATACGTGGAGTGAGGAGTTGGGCGCAATGTGGGGGAAAATGTGCATACACACTCGAACCACCTCTCTGAATGCCAGACATAGGTGCATGCAATACAAGCTCCTTAACAGACTATATTACACGCCTCAAAGACTGGACAGGTTTGCACACACCCAGGCCCGCACCTACCCTAAGTGCGGGTCTCCTGCTGCAGATCACACTCATATGTTCTGGTCCTGTGATGCGCTGGGCCCATACTGGAAGGCCATAATTGAAGCTCTCTCAGATATCACAGCGTCCTGCATCCCTCCAGAACCCCTTGCTATACTGTTCGGCCTGTGGGATAACCCTGAGTTGAGGAAAATGTCTAGATTTCTGAACGTTGCCACCATAATAGCCAAAAACTGCATATTACAATGTTGGAAGCGCCGTTCCCCCCCCTTCGTTTGAGATGTGGATGAGGGCCATCACCTGGGCTCAAGCGTGTGAGGAGGACTACATCAATACCCTCCCGCTGACCTCCCGTCCCAGGAATGTGTGGACGGAATTTTGCACCTATTTAAATAACAAAGATGACTTAGAACTGTTGTCCTCCCCTCCTCCTGGTGATGTAAACTAATCCACTGCTGGGCCGCTTAAATCCGAACAATGGCCCCATCTGTACCTGGCTGGCATTCCCATATATTGCATTGCCTTGTGTGTATCTGTTACTCTTGCTATGCTGAACATTGTGTTGATTGTCTGTTCTCTCACCATGCCAATAAAGACAAGTTTTTTAAAAAAACACCACTTATTTTCAGACAGAGGTGAGCGCTTAACCTAAGATGGCACTCCAATAAGTTAATTAAAAAGGGAGGGAAAAAGGCAGCATTAGGAACATACACAATACCAACACTTTAGGAGAACCAGAGCAAGTCAGAAAAGGCAGAATCTACTGAGGTGCAAGAAAGTCATAGGCCAGGCCCACTCTTGAAGAGAGCAAGGCGGAATGTGTCCAAGATCACACAGTTGAATAGTACTTTTAAAGAGCCGTTGCAAAGAGTTCAAAAAAGGGTTGGCTCATGTCAGGAAAAGTTAGTTAGTAGGTCCCAAGTCACCCCAGGATAGAAAGTCAAGGATTTACGGGACACCTTGAACAGTCTGTTGCAAGGGAGACCAGGCGAGACTCAGTACCTGAAATGGTGAGAAAGCTCCAGCGGGGGCAGTTGTTCCTGGCAGCGGGTGCAAGTCGGTGCTTCGTCCAGAGGAAGAGGAGATCGCGACGTGGAGGAAATCTGGAGGTCGTTGCACTGCCAGGGAAGAAACCAGCCGCGGAGTTTCTCGGTTAAGGTACTACCTTTTTTTTGTTCGCGGTAGTGGTGAAGCGTGGCTATCCAGCCGCCGGGGTGCCTGGCACAGGCGATTCGACAACGAGACGATCCAGGAAGGCGAAAAAGAGGCGAACTGGTTATCCCTACCAGCTCAGAGGAAGAAGACTCTCCGGGATGAAGATCTTCTCTGTCGTTGGGAAGTGGTGAGACGGTTCAGCAGGGCTCCACCGGTGGTGTCGTCTCTTCGGATTCTTTGGTCCTGTGGTGACTTCTGAAGTCCCAGTCCCCAAAGTCCTGCTTTTATGCAGAAAACCCCCATTCATCAGTCCTAGCTGTCACTCAAACATGCTAAGTGGTGAGCCGGGCGGCTCACCACTGAGCCAATCACACAAGAGTGCGACTTGAGTTGCCGAGGCAACTCAGTCCAGGGTGCCTAAACCCCCCTCCCACACATCCTGTAGACCCAGACAGAGTGGCACCACTTTTGGAGGCTTCTGTGGAGAATCCCGCCAAAAAGTGGAACAAAGGGCTCGACTTGGGTTGGAGTTACAGAGGCGAACACAAACGCCATTTTAAAACCGAGTCCTGGCAAAAAGACCCAACCGGGGAATAAATATTAAATAAATAACCCAGCGGTATCTTTAACATTGCACCAAAAAGTGGTGCGTTTAAAATGAATGGGAAAATCCCATAGGAAATATTCCGGTGGAATATTTCGCCTGGTAACCACTGCCACAGCCAGAAACTCGACGAGGGGGGACTGCACAGTGCCCCCTCGAAAAACAGACCCAGGGGCAATCTAATTACCCCTACCAGTACTTCCACAATATGATGGTTTGTACTGGTTCTGTTCCCAATTTAAGACTAGTAAAGTCAATGGTGACTTTACATGCCCTGGGAGACAGTAGTCAGTCCCAGGGTATGGAGTCTATGTTTGGGTGTCCCTATGACACCCCTGTGTTACTGCACTGCTGTGTAACACACTTACCAAAAATACATGAAACCTTATGGAGTAAAAGACCCCATAGCCCATTAAACACATGACAAAGTCAAAGGATATCTCAAATCATGTCTAAGAGTGGGAGAAAAAGAATCTCACTCTTAGCAGGAGAAAAAAATAAACCCCAAAAATCCAGCAAAGCTGCTGGGGGACTCACTAGGTTTGGGAAATTGGCCTTAACAGAGAATTCTCCCTAACAGGGCCCCAAGGCAAAGAGCGGCTCCAACAGAGGCGGCTCCAAGATGTGTCTGCAGGTGTCCGCAGGGGAAGCCAATGAAGACAGCAGCCAACAGACACCAACAAAACTGTAAGTGTGGCATGGGTGGGGTGTGGAGCGTTTACCAGTCATTTGGTCGAAAAAAAAGGTTGACAGGACAAATGGTCGACACCATTTGGTCGAAAGACAAAAGGTCGAATTTTGTTTTTTTTAGTATTTTCACTTTTTTTTTTTTTGTGGGGGTCCCCCATGCCCCTTTTTTTCTAAAAAACCCTTTTTTCCCCTAAACGAAAACCTAAAATATATATATATAAATAATTTAAAAAATGCGACCATTTGGCTTTCGACCAAATTCCGTCGACCATTTTTCTTTCGACCAAATGTCTTTCGATCAAATGACTGGACAGCATGTGTGAAGCAATTACTCTACTCCAGAAAGCCCTCGCCACTCTACCTCACCTCTCCATAATGTAGACTGCCGTAGAATTACAACATGCATACTTAAAGAGATTTGTGACGACCACCAGTCTAAATCCATTCTTGGCACAACGGTAAATGTTGCATTGCATTACGCAATAACTTACTAGCCAATTTTAACTAGTGCCACACTTGTAGAGAACGGTCAGGGTTAGCCTGCGCCACCGTTAGACAGGTGTAATAATGTTAACATGCGCCACACTTAGATGGAATTCTTAAACTTTAGCCCACGTCACATCTAGACAGGATTGTGAATGTTAGCATGTACCACACTTGGATGGACTTTCTTAACTTTAGCACGCGTCACATCTAGACAGGATTGTGAATGTTAGCATGTACCACACTTAGATGAAACCGTGAATGATGACAGATACAACATTGGAATGGAATCGTGATCACTAGCCTGGCTCACATCTAGACAGAATATTGCAAATTAGCAAGCGCCACACCCCATTGGAATAGTGAATGATAGCATTACACCTAGACATAATTGCAAGGACAGCAATGCCAACTAACCAATCCACTAACAACTTCACCCCTCTGCATACACCTCTCACACTCTAACCAAACACAACCACAAGCCTAAAACGCAGCAATCCTCACAAACATCACTACATTACAACAACAAAACAAACCCCACATAGACTTGCACAACAGCACACAAGACTACTGACCTTAAAACACCCCAAGCCCAGACAACGGACCCACCGGGCTGAGGCTGCCAACAGCACATCACTGCTCTCTTGCACTTTTCCAGTTTATTCCCACTAACTCACACACCCCCCTCCCTCTTTCGGATCCGCCAGAGCGCCAGGGGACCACTTCGGTGGTGGTAGTGCGCAGTACAAATATCCTTTAACATTAACATTAACTCTAGCATGAACTCTAGCATGAACAGCCCAAAGCTTACTCCCTGCAATGGTGGTCCATTGTCTGAACAGATTTCCTTTGTGAGCACGGGTTCAATGTGGTCAAATGCTGTGGATTCCACAAATTCAACTTCCGCCATCTTGTCCGTTGGTCGGTGAATACCATGAAGTGTAAATCCCTCCCAGCCGATCCAAAATCCACGTGCACTGTCTCCCATGGGCGGCAGCTTCTCGGCATGGATTCAATCCAGGGATCCCGTTGTACTGGGGCAGTCGCTTGATACCACAAACAACTTGCCACAAAGTCATCGACACACTATGCCAAATTCGGAAACCACACTTTCAGCCTTTTGCTCAGAACTTCCAGGATTCCTTTCCAATCCCCTTTTGCAGCGCTCCCCGTAGGAGGCAGAAACACTCATCTTCTTTGGAAGCAGTGGTCAATTCCAGGATGGACATCGAGTGGTGGACTCAATGATTACTTGGACTGATTCTTCCGCCTCTGCCTCTCCAGTCTCTGTGTCTCTGTGCCCAATCTGCAGCGTTGTTCGCCCCAGGTTTATACACCATACTTACTCCATATTCCAGCAGGGCGAGCATCCATCTTTCAATCCTGGCAGGCGGTCTAGATGACGATCCTGCCATGTTCGGAATAAGGGGTTTATGGCCAGTGATCACAATGACGAGTCTTCCCAGGATGTATATTCGGAAATGTTGGCATCCCCAGAGCACCGCCAGAGCTTCACTCTCAATTTGAGAGTATCGTTGTTCCGTTTCTGACAAGGCTCGGCTCGCAAATCCCACCAATTTCATATCCCCAGTTGCATCCTGCTGGGTCAGCACAGCTCCCAGACCAAACGGGCTTGCATCGACCACAATTTCTGATGCCAGAGATGGATCAAAGAATGCCATGGTGTCGTTGGCTGTGAGGGCCTCCTTGATTTCGTCAACTGCGGCCTGTTCCAAAGGTCCCCTTGCCACACAGTGTCTTTTTTTGTCACATTTCTTAATAGTTCTGATAGGGTAGCAAGGTTTCTGATGAATCTTCCACAGTAAGTCACCATCCCCAGAAAGCTGTGTACTTCAGGTACCGTCTCGGAAAGGCTTGGCCCTGTTTAATATCTTTCACCTTCCCCGGGTCTGGCGACACACCACCCTCCTGGACTACAAATACAAATAATTAAATGTTGGTCTTGAAGAATTTGCATTTTTCTTTATGCAGAGTGAGCCCTAGCGATTTTGTCCTGTCCAGAGTTTTGACCAAATGTTCCATGTGTTCCACTTCCGGGCTCGCAAACACAAGGATGTCATTGCTAACGTTCAGCATACCTTCCAGATCGGCCAAGACTCCCCTGATGTGTTCTGAAACACCTGTGCCGCAGACGAGACACCAAAGCTAAGTCGCTTATAGCGCTACAGTCCCCTATGCATGGTGAAAGTGGTAATGTACCTCGACTCAGAGTGGCGCACCACCTGATGATATCCTGCCCTTAAGTCAAGTTTCGAGAAATACCTGGCTCCTTGAAGGTCTGCAACAATGTATAAATGTATTTATTTTAATACACGCCTGTAGGCTTCAGGGCGCACAATGTCATTGATGGTTGGCGTTAGGTGCCGTTCTCTCTTGATTGCTTTGTTTGGAAAACGCATATCTACGCAGATACGGATGGAGTCCAGCTGCTTGGGTTTACTTGCGACCACAATTGGGGACACCCAAGGTGTTGGGCCCTCCACTTTCTCAATGATGTCCAGTAGAACTAACTGATCCAGCTCTTTGTCCATCTGCTCTCTTGAGATGAAACAGGATTCTGCTGTATTTTAGGGCTATTGGGCAAATTGAGCTGTCTATGTGGAGCTTGATGGGTTTGCTCACCAACTTTCCAATGCCATTGAAACCATCAGTACATTTTTCCATGATTGCCTAAATGTCCTCGACGTAGACACCATAGGGTAAGCTCACAATTCTTAGTGCTTCCGCTGCCGCTTGGCTCAGTAATGTGCTATCACTGGCATCGGTGACAAAGAACCTAGCCATGATGGAGTTTGTTCCATGCTCAACTCACAAGACGAATGCCCCCATCAGTGTAATGGGATGTTTCTCTGCCAAAAGTGAAAATACGAACCTTCGGCGGGTACAGCAACGGAGGATTCGGCAGTGTCTCATAATGTTTAGCGCCATTACATTCACGCAGACTCCCGTGTTGACCAGCACAGAGACCTCACACCCGTTGACACTGATGACACATCTCCGCTGTCGTCTCTTCCTTGCTCATTGTTCGCACGCGTTGGGGATAAAGAAAATGTCCTCCTCATCTTCTTCTTCCATCTCTCAACCTGCCAGATCTTCTTGATTCATCAGGGCCACACCTTGAGGGTGCCTCTGGGCAAATGGACCCATTCTTGCTGGTCCCCTCTGAACCAACACCGGAATAGGTGCAAGGTACATGCATGCAAAATGGTTACAATTACCACACTTTCCACACATCCGGCCCTTGGCTGGACAATCAGTCGCGTGAGGGAGATCATATCCACACTGTAGACATGGCGAAGGTGGCTCTGGACTCTTTTCCTTTACAGGAGCTATACTCCTTCGTACCCCTTTCATGCCTGGTGGGCGTCCTATAGCACATGCATCATACATTTTCAGTGTCCATAGCGAGCATCCATCTTAGATGCACGTGTGTCCGCTAACTCCTGCGAGCGGCCCATCTCCAAAATGCATGCCAGGGTTAGTCCAGGCTCTCTCAGCACTTGGCCTCGCATTTTACCAGCGGCGCACCCTTGACTGAGCTGCTGGCGAATCATGCTCTCTTCATTGTGCCATGCACATGTGGATGCTAATTGCCTCAACCTGCCATGAAAAGTGTCCAACACCTCATCGTCCTTCTGTTTGTCGTTCTACATGAAAAATCTTTCATCATCCAGATTCAAGAGCGGCATAAAATACCCTCTCAAGACATTTTTGGCTGCCACGTAAGGGTCATCAACTGGTTGCAAAGTCTTGAATATCTTGTGCACCGCTGGTCCGGCCGCACAGATGAGATTTGACATTTTTGCCTGATCATTCACCTCCCCGTGGCTCTGAAATACAGAGGGTCGAACAAAAAATCTGTGCACAATCGATAGTCTTTGATACATATAAAAGTGAATTACAATTGGTCCGAGCTCGGCTGAGGGAGACTAGTTGAAAGTGAAGAGGAATCTGAGCCTGGCTGAGGGGGATCCAGGGTGAACCGTGAGTGCCCCCTGAGAAGGAACAGTTTTGGAATTAATACAAGGAAAAGGGATCTGAGCCCGGCTGAGGAGGATCCAGGGAGAAACATCCAAGATCATTTGGTTACAAGAACAAAGGAACTTTCTATGTTTTGTTTTGTATATCTTTTTTTAAATATTTTTTTTATTGTATATGTTTTTTATAAACCTTTACAAAAAAATGAGACTAAAAAGATTTGCAGTACATACACATAGTTCATACACAGTAAAAATACTCAACACAGCAAAATAAATGTCAGCCGTATAACAGTCATCATGTAGAAATAAAACAATAACTTATTTTAACAAACAAGTAAATCAGCAAAGAAAGAGAAAAGGAAAAGATCAGGCACCTAGTGGCAAAAAAATGACCTATGTATATTTGTGACCATACAGTTTATCTAGATCAATCCAATTGAAGATTACATATGAAGTCGGACAATGCCAATCCCTCTCGTGTATTTTGAATACATATGCAGCGTTGCCATACCAGATCAACAGGCAGACCCAAATACAGAACCTTCAGTGCACTCAGACAAGAGTCTCTTAGAATGTTAAGTTGTGTACAGAATAGCACAAGGTGTTTTGGCGTTTCAGGGACTAACTGGCAAAATCTACAGAGACTATCTTCCACCTTGATTTGTTTTCTACGCAGTTTAATGTCCAAAGTAGGAAGGATGTTCCAGCGCAATCTTAACAGTGAAAAACAATGGATTCTTTTCACACGAATTGCAAAAATTGGTTAAGAAACCAGAATGTTCAATATTCTTTCCAACAAGTTCGTGTAAGGTGTTAGATAGTGGGGCCTTAAGTTTTGCATAAAGCGTGAGCATCCTCCAATAAACACAAGACTTTAGGGAGACATAGCCTAATTCATACCGAATTGCAGCCAAAGGGACCGCATTTGGTAGGGAAAGAACCCATCTCCAAACGGCACCTTCGATCGCATCAAGTTTAGCGACGGTTAGCACCATACATAACTCCAAGCCGTATGTCAATATGGGGGCTATTTTCCCTTCAAAGAAGAGGAGGTCTGGTTTAATAGAAAATCAACCATATTTGCGGTCGATTTTAAGGATCTGATTTTCCAGTGCCTTTAGCTTTGTTTAGAAGCACTTCCATCTGCCCTCTCGAGCCCCTACTTGCACCAACATAGTAGCCAAGATAGATAAAGCTGTTAGAAGTGGGCACCCTCGCCCCCTCCAGATTCAAAGAATAGCTTATTTTCCTATTAAATCCTTTAGATAGTGCAAGGATTTTAGTTTTGGAGGGATTGATGGTCAAGCCATTTATCTTGTCATAGTTGGCAAAGACATCCAAGAGACGCTGGAGCCCCACCTTAGTTGAGTCAAATAGCAAAAAGTAATCCGCATAAGCCAACCATACAATCTTAGCGGAACTCAGTCTTCGAGCTAATAAACCCTCCTTGTTTAAATGTTCAGCTGCTTCAGAAACTTACTGGTTGAACACCCACGGGGCTAAGACATACCCCTGTCTAACCCTGCAGTAAGTACGAACAACAGCTGACATATCACCCTTTTGGTTTAAGCGTATTCTAACATCAGTGTTATTGTAGATCCCCTCCAAAAGACTTAGTAGGCCCCTTGGTAGGCCCCAAATTGCTATCTTGCACCACAGCCTTTTGCAGTAAACGCAGTTGAAGGCTGCCGAGAGGTCCACGGAGACCACAAAAGTAGGGCCCCTGTCCCTACTCCAGGCAGCATCCTGAATGCATTTGACCACAATTCCGTTGATGTTAGTGGAATGGAATTTGCGAAAAACAGTTTGGAAAGGGCACTCCAGGTACCTCTAAGGGACCTAAAAAGGGGGCCCAGGGTGAAAATGTGTTATAATGGGTGCAAACTAAACAGACAAAAATGACAGCATTTGGTAAAGTGATTGGTACAATGCATGCTCGTACGTCTACTGGTCATTTACAATCTACTGCACCTACCAATGTTACGTCTACTGGTCATTTACAACCTACTGCACCTACCAATGTTGCCAACCGAGTGGCAGTTACAGGTCTTTCTGGGTCTACTCAGGAAGATATACAAGTGGAACAACCTATGAGTGGTCTGCTGCTCCCAATGTGGGGATGGGGTACTGCGGTTCTCTGGCGGGTGGTACCGCCTCCCCAGTCCTGATTCAACATGTTGGTGGAGTGGCCCCTGCTCAAGTCTTGGCTGGAGCAGCATCAGTGTCTTCTGTGCCAGGCTTGGGCTTACAGGCCAGTGTGGGGTCCTGTCTGGGGGATGCAGGGTTTGCACCACATCTAAGCAGTAAAATCATAGGTTGGATACCTACTGAGAATGGCATAAAGGGAAACAGCCTTAACAGAGTCAGGTTACTAGCTTTTTTTAAGGCAATTCCACTCCTCAGATCAATACCTAGTGATGACATAGATGCCATATCTCTCCCTATAGTAGCTAATGGCAGAATGGTTAGCTTTTTTCATTCTGGTATGGTTGCTTCCATGGTTTGGGATCAAGAGTGCAACGTAAAATCCATGGGATTTGACCTGGTGGAATTGCATGACTCCGAGGAAGCAGAAATATTTATTTCCTTTGTACAACCTGTGGTGACTACCCCTGAAATAGGTGTGGGGATTACCCCTGTGCCTATGGTCGACCCTGGAAATGTTGTATCTCTTATTTCTAACCTCTTGGGTAATGGCCAGGATTGGTCATAGATACAACCTGCTCTTAGATCCTTACAGAGTCTAGGGCTAGGTACGACACATGCATGAGGAGCAGGTGGGGAGCAGGTGTAAGTGGATTTAGGTCACCTGGCCTAAGCCCAGCCCACCTGGGGCCTTCCTGGTGGCCGCTCTTGTTCACCACTTAGCAAGCCCCGCCCACCTGGTGCCTTCCTGCTTGCCGCTCTTTTCCCTACTTAAGGAGCCCTCCAGCCTCTTTTACTTTGTAGCTGGGGAGCAGGTGTAAGTGGATCTAGGTCGCCTGACCTAAGCCCTGCCCACCTGGTGCCTTCTTTTTTTTTTCAACAATTTTATTGGGTTTTCCAACAAACAGGTACATGTTATCATCCGACGTATAGTTGTCAACAACAGTGGTTACACAAAGTTCAATTGCTGCCTTAGGGGCCGCTCACTATAGGTATCAATGGTTCGCCTTTGTCGCGCATCTACGCTTAATGTCTCTCGCCCTCACCCCCCCCGCCTCCCACCCAAGTGTCAAGGCCTGGCGCCCCCCCTTCTGGTGCAAGATTGCGTTCATAAGTCAGACCAGATCAGAGCCAGCGCGTGAGGGGAGGTCTTTTGGTGAGAGCTGGGTATTTATCGGCATAGTCCATAAATGGGGCCCATACATTTAGAAAATTGTTCAGGCGGATCATGCCAATTGCTGTGACTTTCTCCGCCACAACGATCTCCCAACATTTTGACCACCATAGGTGAATTGATGGTCCCTTAGCATTTTTCCCAGAGCCGGGCTAGCGCTACTTTTGCTGCTAGGAGCAGATGGGTGCACAGGCGTGGGATATGGCCGTTGAGCAGAAATTCCCTCCAATCCGTCTCTCCCAGAAGGATTATTCCGGGGTCCCAAGGGAAGGTGATCCCAGTTAGATCGCTGATGTGACCCACCACCTCCCTCCAGTACCTTTCGGCCTGCGGGCAGGACCAAACCATGTGGAACAGTGTGCCCTGCTCTTTGCATCCGCGCCAGCAGCTTGCTGAGATTTCAGGTTTGGCTTTGTGTAGCTGTTCTGGGGTGATGTAGTACCTGTATCACAGTTTATATCCAGCCGCCTTCTCTATTCGAGATGCATTGCGTACTCTTATGGAGACTGGCCCAGATTTTCCCCCATACCTCCACGTCTAGCTCTCTGCCCAGAACTTTCTCCCAGTCTAGCATATAACTTTCTTTTTTAGAGGGATCGGTTCTGTTTAGTAGACGGTATAGCGTCGAGATTCTGCCCCTGAAGGGGGAGACAGGAGCGAGATCTCCAGAGCTATTAGATCCCTTGATCCCCTTTCCCTGATCTCTTTGTGTGATAACCAATGCCGGAGGTGAGCGTAGTGGAACCTCCCTGATTCTCCCACCCCAAACTTTTCCTTGCATCTTTCGAATGTTATGGGGAGGCCACCCTCCAAAAAGTCTGCAATCTTTTGTAATCCCCCTACTTTCCATGATTCAAAGCTTTTCGCCGAGGTACCCAGGGAGAACCCAGGGTTATTCCAAATGGGGGTTAATGGACCTCCTGTTCCCCGGGTGCCCCATTCCCGCGATGCTGCCCTCCAGCGTTCCACGGTTACTCTGGTTGCTGAGAGGGGGCCATTCTTGCTTTGGGATTTGATGGGCGGAAGGTGTGGTAGATCTGCCAGCGGGACTGGGCACCAAAATTCTTCTAATTGTTTCCAAAGTGGTTGGCCTGACGGTTGGGACCAGGTGTATGCGTGCGAAAGTTGGACTGCATGAGCGTATCTCACTACGTCATGGACTCCCAGCCCTCCCAGGGCCCTCTCGCGGGTCATGATTCTTTTGGCTATTCTAGGCCTCCACCCCCCCCAGAAAAACTCCTGTATTTTCTTCTGCAAGGAAAGCAAATCAGGTTTTGGGATGTGAACTGGGAGGGCGGCACAGTGGTATAGGAGCCTGGGAATCAGGTTCATTTTTATGGCGGTGATGCGCCCAAACAACAAGATTTCCTGAGTCCCCCAGTCCTTCAAGTTGGTTCGAAAGTCCCTGAACAGCCGTGGGAAGTTGTTTAGGTATAGGTGGGAGGCCCCTGGAAAGCTGCACCCCGAGGTATTCAATGGATTTTGCGGACTAGGGAATCGGTAGAGTTTTGGTCTAGGGCCGCTCTTTGGTGTTTTGGGGAGGTTTATGGGGAGGGCTGCAGATTTATCTAGGTTAATTCTGAATCCGGAAACCACTACGATTTCCCTCCAGAAGGGGCCGAGGGAGCAGTTTAGGTTGGTTATGGTTGCGAGGACGTTGTCCGCGTAGAGGGCGACTTTGTATTCGTGGTCTCCCACCCTTAATCCTTTTATGCTCAGGTTCTGCCGTATTCTGGCCGTGAAGGGCTCCATGGAGACAGCAAAGATTATGGGGAGAGGGGGCATCCCTGCCTGGTGCCTCTGCTAATTTTTATTTTTCCAGATATGTGGCCGTTGACTAGCAATTGTGTAGTGGGGTGTGGATAATTAGCCATAGTCCATTTGGTGAAGTTTGGACCAAACTTGAAATGACCCACCACCTCTCGAATGTAGCCCCAGTCCTCTCGGTCTAAGGCCTTGTGGGCATCTAATGATATGACGGCCATTCCCTCCCCCATCTTATGTGCGCTTTCAATTAGGTTGATTGTGCTCCGTATGTTGTCTTGTGTTGCTCGCTCTGGGATAAATCCAGTTTGATCCCGATCAATTATGTCCGGAAGGATCGCCCCCAGCCTGCTCGCCAGTACCTTTGCGTATATTTTCCCGTCATTGTTCATAAGGGCTATTGGTCGACAGGAAGAGGCAAGTTCGGGATCCTTCCCAGGCTTGTGTATGAGCACTGTGAGGGATTCCGCCATGGATTTCGTGACAGTGCCTGTGGTCAGGAAGGAGTTAAATAGGGCCGTCAGATGTGGGACCAGGATGCTTGTGTATGATTTTATAAAATGTTGCCGTAAAGCCGTCTGGGCCTGGGGCCGTGTTCTTTAATGATTTCATGGCTTCGGTTATCTCTTCCGGGGTGATTGGGGATTCTAGTTGTGCTGGTAAGGGTTTCGTTTGGGGCTGGGCGGGGCCCAGGTAGTTGGGTAGGTCCAGAAGTGGCGTGGGCTGCCCTGTCATAATTGCTCTGTGTTGGCTCACTAGCTCCTCCATCTTATCTGGCTCTGTGTATTTAGCCTTGCCGTCAGCCCCTATGAGCCTCGAGATGTTATTCTGGCTGTGGGTTTTTTTGAGTTTATATGCAAGAATCTTGTTTGCTTTATTTCCCTTGCTGTAATAGAATTGTTTGGTGTAGGCCATTGATTTGGCTGTGCGGTCAGCCCAGTGGATCTCGAGAGCAATTTTAGCTTTTTTGAGGGCCCTGTCTGTTTTCCTGGAGTGATGGGCTATTAACTCTGCCTCCCAGAACCTCACCTCCTGTTCAAGCTTGGCTGCCGCAATATTTGCCACCCGCCATTGCTCCGCCCCGGCGCTAATTAAGGAGCCCCTAACCACGGCCTTCATAGCGTCCCAGGTAACTCCTATGGATGTGTCCGTAGGCGCGTTTTCTTTAAAGTTGTTCCCAATGGATTCCCCGATCATCCTTCTAATGCTGTCGTCTAGCAATATGGAATCATGTAATTTCCATTGTCGCTGTGGGTGGTTTATCTGGCCCGAGATGCAGAGGCCGGTCGAGACTGGGGCGTGATCCGAGATCATGCGTTTATGGATCTCAATTTTGTCCAGGCAGGGGAACAGGGCGCTAGAGGTTAGTAGGAGGTCAATTCGTGAGAAGCCTCCGTGCGCTCCGCAGTAGTGGGTGTAATTCCTTGCGTTCCCGTTGGCCAGCCTCCATGCTTCAATCATGTCGATTTCCTGTAGGAGCCTGGCCAACGACAGGGCGTGCGTAAAATCGGGACCGGTGGGCGCCAGGGTTTTATCTATCTGGGGGTTGGGGACCAGGTTGAAATCTCCAACTATGAGAAGGAATCCCTCTTTGAATGTTAGGATATTTGGAATCAGGTCGGTGAGAAATGTGTTCTGGGCGTAGTTCGCGCAGTACAGTGTCACGATAGTGATGGGTTGCTCTCCGAATAGCCCCTTCAGAAGTAGGAACCTGCCCCCTGGATCCCTTTTGACCATGGCCCCCTGGGTCCCTTTTGACCATGATGTTAGTTAGGGGGACTCTATCGCTAAGGAGGACCGCTACCCCCCGTTTTTTCTCCCCAGAGGAAGCAAAAAAGGTCTTCTTGAACCGTTGAAATCTGACTCGGCTTTCATAAATTCACAATAGGTAGGTCTCTTGGAGAAGGACTATGTCTCCTGCTAGTTGTCCTAATCTATGTTCCACAGACCGGCGCTTTCTTGGGGAATTGAGGCTCTGCACATTCCAGGTGAGAATCACAATATTATGAGTGTCAATCATCCTGGGCAGGGGTGGCGATTCGCATAGCTTCGAGCCAGGCGTACCAGGGGCTGATATAGACTGTATGAGTGGCGGCTTATTTTCTGTGTTGCGCGATGGCGCGCTTTTTGTTGTTGGTGAACTGTGTGGCGTGGCTATTAGCGAATATGGGGCAGTAGAAGAACCCCTTCCCATGCTCTCTAGTACCTTTCCTCCTCCACTTCCCTCCTCCCCCTCCCCCCTCCCTCCCCCAACAAACTTAGCAGGAGAAAACTCATCCTGCCAAACAGGGTAACTGGCAGTGCAAGTGCACCTGTTGAATGGCAACTGGGCCCAACGCGTAAGCTTCGGTCTGGTGTAGCAAGACAGAATCGGGGTACAGGGATGAGTGAAACGAGGGGTGAGGGACCCGTGGGCCCCCCCCACTTTGTTCTATACGGGTCCCTGTGTTCCTCCACCCCTGCTGGGTGTTCTCCTCCTCACTCCTGGGTCATGGACCGGGCCGGAGTCCCCGCTTGCTCCTGATGCTGCGCAGATGCTGGTTAGGCTGGTTTGAGTGGTTTGCGGGGGGTGGGCGGGCCGGATCCTGCGCTTTCGGGCCACCCTGGACCAGGATGTTCCCGACTGTCTTCCGAGTGCCCCGCGGGCCGCCCCCCGGGCGTCAGACTCCTCCGCGTCACCCCCGATCCCCATGAATTTTTCCACTTCCGTTAAAGAGTGAATCTCCCGGTTGGCTCCCTCCCAAGCGAATTTCATAGACGTTGGGAAGCCCCAATGGTATGGGACCTTCCGTTCCCAGAGCCATTCCGTCAGCATCCCGAGCGTTTTCCGCTTTTGGAGGGTAGCGTTTGCTAGATCCTGATAAAGTAGGATGGTGGAGCCTTGGAAGGTAATTTGGTGCATCGTTCTGGCCTCCCGCATAATGTCCTCTTTCATCTGGTAGAAATGCACCCTGACGAGGACATCTGGTGGGGAGAGGGATGCTCGTCTCGGGATCGTTCTATGTACTCGGTCCAGTACCAATGGGGCCTCATCCGGAAGGGTGATGATAAATCTGAATAACTCCGAGACATAGCCTCTCAGCTCAGCGTCTGGGACTGAGGATGGGATTCCACAGAGGCGAATGTTGTTTCGCCGTGATCTGTTTTCGGCATCCTCTTCTTTCACCTCAAGTGCCTCGCATCTCACCTCCAATGCTGTTATTCTGTCCCGGTCCTTCTCCCATTCGAATTTCTGCTCGCAGAGGTCGGTCTCAATCTCAGTCACTCGGGTTTCAACCCCCACAACCCGCTTGTCAAGGGAGTTGATTTTCTGCATGATCTCCTCGGTACCCTTCTGGATCTCCCTTGTCAGAGCAGATAGCAAGTCCCTCAGATCTGATTTGGTGGCTGATTGCATCGAGTCTGGGGCCTCCATTGAAGGGCTGCTTCCAGCGGATAGCTCTGTTGGTGGGTCCCCTTCTTTGCTTTGTCTGTAGCTGCTCCACTCATTAGGGCTGCAATGTCCGTTTGTTTGGAAGCTTCCCGGTTTTCGCCATGTTCCCGGAGGCGTAGAGTGGCGTGGCGGTGGGAGGCTGTGGATGATTGCCCGTGATTTGCGCCCTCAGGGGCCTGTGATTGAGTGCGCTGTTGTAGTGAAAGAGAGCCACAGGCAGGGGAGGGAGCCAGGGGAAGTGCTATTCCGGCTGCTGGGCGTACGGGGTCCATGAACCACAGGCCACCGCTGGTACTACTCTCCTTGACTTGGAGGCGCCAGGGCAGCTCTGATGGGATGGGTATGTGTAGGTTACTTTCTTCTGTGGTGGGGGAGAGCGAGTTCCGGAGGGCTAGGGTTATTATAAGGGGTTGCTAGCCGCAGTCCATGGGGGTAGACTCCACACAGCGTGGGATTGCTGCTTCCTGGGTGGGCGCGGGGGGATCCGCTCCTGGGATGCGAGGCAGCATTGTTTTTATATCTGGCGCAGCGCCGTTCATCTGCTGCCTATGTAGCCCCAGACCAGCTGGGGCAGCTTGTGGAGTGGCAAGATCCTGCGCCGAGCCCCTGGGGTTGGCTAAGCCTTGTGGCCCCCAGACTCTTGCCGGACAGCTGGTGTTGTTGGTTGAAGGGCTGGGAGCAGCGCAGGAGGGCCACTCCGAAAAGAGCCAAGAGACGTGGGCCACCACCAGAGCAAGGGCAAACGAGGTCCAGGGTGAGCCCCCACTCCCTCCGCTCACCTCTGATCATGATTCTGTGGATTCACCTCGGAGAGAGCAGGGCCCCCCTCGCTACGTCGGGTCCTTGGCGTTGTCCCAGGAGAGTGGAGGCGCAGATCAGCAGGGCCTCGGGGGCCATGGGCGGCCGGGGCGTAGAATAGCTGGAGGCAGGAGTCAGAGGCCCCCCCCCCCACTGTGCGCAGCTCCGCGCGTTGGTGCGCCTCGTCGCAAGTAGAGGATCAGCTGGGTGGGAGAGGGAGCAGACAGGCCGGTGGGTCAGGGGTGGGTTCTGCCTACTCACACAGTGCTGGGATCAGCTCCGTTGGAGGGGAGCCGAGGTTGGCTGCACTCGGCAGCGGCCTTGGGCACTCTGGGCCATCATGCGGCGTTTGCCCATCCCCCTGCTGGGGCCCGCGTTTCTCTGTAGAGGCCGCCATGTTCTCCCTTGACTGGTCTGCGTCCGCGGCTCAGAGAGCCATGAAAGTGGTCAAAACGCAAACTATTGGCGACGATCATCAAGGGGTGTCTGCCCCAGACATTCCGACGTTAGTGCAGCTGATTTCAGGGAGAAACGGGACGATGAGCCAGCATTATGCCGTCCGGTGCACCGCGGCAACCATGAGCTCCTATGGAGACATGCCAGTTGCGGCATCTCCAAGCCACGCCCCCCGTTGCCGCTCTTTTTCACCACTTAGCAAGCCCCGCCCACCTGGTGCCTTCTTGCTCGCTGCTCTTTTCCCTACTTAAGGAGCCCTGCAGCCTCTTTTCCTTTGCAGCTGGGGAGCAGGTGTAAGGGGATCTAGGTCACCTGGCCTAAGCCCCGCCCACCTGGTGCCTTCCTGGTTGCCGCTCTTTTCCCTACTTAAGGAGCCCTCCAGCCTTTTTTTACTTTGCAGCTGGGGAGCAGGTGTAAGTGGATCTAGGTCACCTGGCCTAAACCCCCCCCACCTGGTGCCTTCCTGGTTGCCACTCTTTTTCACCACTTAGCAAGCCCCGCCCACCTGGTGCCTTCCTGCTTGCAGCTCTTTTCGCTACTTAAGGAGCCCTCCAGCTTCTTTTCCTTTGCAGCTGGGGAGCAGGTGGAAGTGGGTCTAGGTCACCTGGCCTAAGCACCACCCACCTTCTTAGCCCTGCCTCTCCCTTCCTGCCCTTAACTTTTAGATCAAGGGCGTCTCTCGCCCGGGCGTGCAAAGTGAAGGGCAGTCAAACAAAAGGGCAATTCCTGTTTGGACCTGTTGAGAGAAGGAGGATCCAACATGTGTTTACACCCTCTGTCCCCACAGGCCATCCCCACCCTCTCTGGTCCCCCCGTGTTGTTCCCTTGTGCCCCCCTTCCTGCACACAGGAGTCTGTCATGATACATTCTGGTTTCACCATCACCGTCTTGTGGCCAATGCTGGATTGTACTATTATGGACTTCATTGATTCACGGTGCGTCACCCTTTCTCAACTCTCATACTCTCATGCTGGACTTCCTTTGCATCTTGTATTCATGGTGGCCCTGAATCATGCTGTTCCAATCTTCATCTTGTATCCTGGCTTGCAACATTATGTGTTACTACTGACTTCTGCAATTGTATTCGCTCTCCCCTTTTGCTTCTCCACTCTTTTTGACTGCTTACTCTCTGTTCTCTCCTCCCCTCTCCCTTTTCCTATCTTCTCCCCTTACTTTCTTCTATGCACTTACTCTATCAGAATTGTCCCTGGACCTAGTATGATAGCAACCTTGTCTGTCGCTCCCTCATCCCCTTACTGTAGCCCCCTCCCTCCAGCACTATCTGAAAAGTTGTCAGCCCTAGTACCATAGTTGCTTGTTTTGTTCCGCCCCTCCCTTTCCGCACCCCTCTCCCTCACCTTTTGTTTTCCTCCGGCTCTACCAGAAATGCTGTCAGGCCTAGTACGGTAGTCGCCTCTCTTTTTCCATTTCCTTCCCACTGCCCCCCCCCCCCTTTGTTATATATGTCTTAGAACTTGCACTATCTGAAATGTCGTCAGGCCGAGTACGATAGTTAATTTCACATCCTTACTGTTCATGGCCTGTAAGAATGTCGTTGTATTTTCCCTTGTTCCCTCCCTTGAAGCGCTTTGAAACACATTGGGTATAGGCGCTATATAAATAAACTATCATATCATAACATGACAGGATAACTATTGATGTTATATCTTGGAATACTTGTGGTTGTTCTAACCTGTATAAATTATTCCATAATTCGACCTGTACTAGTATTCCTAGAATATATTTACTGCAGGAGACTATGCTGATGGTTGATCCTTCTTTAGCGGGGTATAATACAGTTTCCTGTCCTGCGGTTAGGGGGGATGAAGGGCGTCCGAGAGGTCTAACCATTGATATAGACGGCAATCTGCGGTTTTCATGGGAAATTTGGTGCTGCCTGGAATGGCTCTTGGCTATTGAGCTAAATTTGGGTGCTGGCTTCTCTCCGATACTGATACTCAATCTCTACTGGAACCCTATCCGAGTTAATTTTGAAACCGTTGATGAGAGGATAGGAGAGATTTTGTTTGACTGGATTCTGAGGGGCTGTGGTTTTCAAGTCATCTCGGGAGGGGATTTTAATTCCTTCTGTGCAGAACGTGCCTGCTGGAACTCACTGGGGGCTCTTCCTTCGGCTCAGCACGTGAACCTTAGCCGAGGCATTGGGTGGGATATTTTCCTTAAAGAGTGGGACTTGTCTTTATTGGATCATTCGTCCTCTTCAACTGCCCTTAAACAAACTTGGCATAGAGGAGCTTCGTCCTCTCGTATTGATTACTTCTATGTCTCAGATTGCTTTAGGAAACAATGTGGTTATCTTAGTCATCCTGACCTTGCTTTGGGTGACCATCTTCCCATTTCTTTTACCCTGACTATTCCCATGTCTGTCCCTTATTTTAGGGTGGATTTAGCAGGCTTGGCGTGCAATAACAGGGGCACGAGAGTTACGTGGAACAAGAAATTTGTATTTAAATTCAATCAGCTTCTTTCTGTGTTGCTCCAAAGGTCTGGTGGTGTTCTCTATGGCCATGATACTGAGGTTGGTGATGGTACCTCTTCATATAATATTATTTTGGCCTGTATTAATAAAATTAGGGACTCTATTGGCTCTGTGAATCCCCATAACAAATGTGTCATAAATGATTATAGAATTTTATCTTCTAAGGCCCGTAAAAGGAAAGAGCTTGCTGCTTTGAGGAAGGGTGGTCTTTAACCCGTTGACTATGGGAAACTCAAACGTTCTTTATTTTGAGGGATAAGAATTATGTCAAATCCCTTAAGATAGACGCTTATTCTCTCTGCCATCAAAATATGTTGGAGCTTTTGTGTAAGGGGAAAGACAGCCCTTTCTGGTCGACGGTTAACAGGCTTTTGGGGAATGTTAAAGGGAATACTGATTGCCCCATAGATTCTGCTTCTTGGGTATCCTTTTATTCCAAGAAATATGCCTTGCCTGAGGCCTTTGGAGTACTGAAACATTTTGATTTGGGTTTACCTGAGAAGGGTATCTGTAATTGGAACAAGGAGGATATCACATGGGCGATTGCCCATTTGAAGCCATCTAGGGCCCTCGGCCCTGACGGGATTCCCCCCTTTGTTCTTAAAGAGGACCCTGGAATTTGGGCCGAACTGTTAAAACCTATGTTCGACCACATTTTTCTGACTCATACAGTGCCTGTTTCTTGGTCTAAATCTATTATTGCACCCATTTTGTTTGTCAAAATCTTTTTATTGAAACATCGATTAACATTGAATTCATTAGCAAATCAGTCAGTGGCAATATAATTTGATTACAATTAGATGCAGCTAGGCGAACAACCGTGCCAATGAATCATCCATTGGAACAGCCAATGATCTTCATAAGTTCATAAAGTTCATCTTTAATCACTATGCTTCCAACCTCAATTAAGTTAACAGTGCATTAACCTTTTGTTATAATGCTTTTATGATTCTTCTAAGGGGTGCAGTTCATAGGTAGTAATGAGCCGATCTGCGGCAATCCTGTTTGCTTTCAGTTAGGCGGTCGTCCGTCTCCATTACTCATCCAATAGATCAGCCTATGAGGTTCATAAGATTTTTAAAATTCTACATTAGCCACTGTGCTTCCTACTTCAATTAAATTACCAATGCCTCAACATTTCATTTTAACAATTTTATGATTCTGTTAGCAAGAATAATTTGTAAATACCCTTCAGGGTTGAAATATTGTGGCTTTGTGTGCTGTAGCTTGAGCACGAAAAGTAAAAGGACAAAAAAGGGCAAAAATAAATAAATAAATAAATAAACCACACCTCACCCGTGATACCCTTAGTTCTGATTAGTGCTCCCAGTGCCCCTTGGTGTTCCCCCATACCATTCTTGAGCTAACGGTTTCGTTCCCCTATCCCAGTCATTCAAGGCTGAAAGAGATATTTGACCAGTCTGGGTTGAAAGAACATGTGTTCCCTCTCCTCTACATGGTCCAGGAATGGGCCCCATTTTTCTGAAATTTACTCGTCCGGTTTTCCAATGCGGCCGTTAGCTTCTCTATTCCCAAAAGCTCCCAAACCTTAACCCACCAGTGTGTGATGTGGGGGCCCTCCATTTCTTTCCAAAATCGCGCCCGGGTAAGGCGGGCCGCCATCAATAGCTGTGTAACTAATCTCGGTCTGGGACCCGATTGCGGGTGTGATCAATCCTCTGGGGAGTCGCCCAACACCATCACTAATGGGTCCATGGGGAGAAGGATTCCACAAATGTCCTTGATTCTAGACCTGACCTCCAGCCAAAAAGATTGAATAATTGGACAATACCACCACAAATGTCCCAAGTCCCCCTTTGCCCCATAGCCATGCCAGCACACATCAGGGTAATCCACATTCATTGCATGTAGCCTTTGCGGCGTGAAGTACCATCGATAGCATATTTTAAATGCGCATTCCCTGATAGTTGTACATCTAGAGGACCTATGGGGTCTATCCCAGATTCGCTGCCATGATTCTGGAGCTATCTCTCTCCCCAGCTGCCTCTCCCAAGCCAACATATATGTCAGTTTTTCTTCCTCTGGGACATTTTCTAAGAGGCAATAGCATGTAGCCACTTTGTGTGTCCGTTGCCCTTCTGCAATCGTTATTTCTAAGCCTGTGTGAGGTCTAATGGCAGCCTTTTTCACGATAAGGTTGGTGATCCAATGTCTGAGTTGTATATATCTAAATCTTTCGGATTCTGGGAGGCTAAACTTCTCTTTACATTGAGTGAACGTCAAGGGGTTATTAGCTGCATAAAGCTCCTGCAGTCTTAAGATCCCTGTTCTTTCCCATTTCTGATACGAATTAGGGTGGAGCCCTGGGGTGAAATTTGGGTTCTGCGTAATTGGGGTTAAAGGGCCTAGGCCCTGAGGGATCCCCCTTATGGTATTCTGCCTATCCCAACATCTAAGAGTGGAATTCGTAGTTGGGAGAAGGGGCTTCCGTGAGGCCCGAGCCTCCCGCGGAAAGGAAGGGGAGGTGAGAAAGAGGAACCTCGGAGAACAGTTGTTCTATGTCCCGCCATTTGGGGGGGTCTCCTGAATGGCCCAACTCATGATCGGGGCAATTTGAATTGCTCGATAATATCTTACGATGGATAGGAGCCCTAAACCCCCGAGCTGCCTGCTTCTAATGAGGATTTTGCGCTGGATTCTAGGGGTTTTCCGTTGCCAAATGAATCTACAAATCTCCTTCTGCAAATCTTGCAAGTCTCGCTCCGATGGACCGGGAGAGCCTGGAATGCATAAAGGAGCCGGGGTAGTAAGGTCATTTTGGCTGCTGTTACGCGCCCAGCCCAGCCCAGGCCCCATTTTAATAAGGATTCTTTCGCATCTTTTATCAGCGGTGGGATATTGGCTCTTGCCAATCCCGAGTATGTAGGAGTCAGGTGTACCCCAAGGTATGTTATTTTAGAGTTTACCCAACTAAGGGAGTAAGAATATTGTATCTCATGTAGCACCTCAGGAGTTTCAGACAGATTCAGGCTTTTAGATTTGGCCATATTTATTGTGAATCCCGAAATCTGTGCAAAACTGTTAAGCAAGCTCATGAGCGGGGGGATCGAAGTTCGGGCCTCTCTCACAAAGCAGAGCACGCCGTCTGCATATAGCGCTACCTTGTGATTTTTATCTCCCACCGTGAACCCTTGAATGTCGGGGTGTAGGCAGATATGTTGAGCTAATGGCTCCATTGCTAGCGCAAAAACCAAAGAGGAAAGCGGGCACCCCTGCCTAGTCCCTCTACCGAGGGGTACCTGTCATGTCCAATGGGCATTGACTCGAACTTGGGTGGAGGGGATCTGGAAATTGGCTAGAATTAATTTCGAGAATTGAGGGCCGATAGCAAAACCTTTCAGGACCAATTGTAAGTAGTCCCAAGACAAGCTGTCGAAGGCCCGGTGAGCATCCAAAGATAACAAAGAAAGGGGCCCTGGTATGGAGGGAGCTAACGCTATTAAGTCTATCGCTCTTCGAATGTTGTCTTGGGCCGCTCGGCCCTGAATAAAGCCTGTCTGGTCTCTGTCAATTAATGCCAGTAACGCCTCTCCCAAGCGTCGGGCAATAATTTTACTAAACAGCTTGGCATCAGTATTGAGCAAGGCTACGGGTCGATAGGAAGTGCAGTCCGCTGGGTCTTTTCCGGGTTTTAGAAGTAAGGTAGTGTTTGATTCTGCCATGGAGTGTGTAACAGAACCCGTTTCCCATATGGTGTTGAAGAGTCTTGTGAGGCGTGGGGAGAGTTCTTTTGCAAAGGTTTTATAAAAATTTGTTTGTGAACCCGTCTGGGCACGGGGCCTTACCAATATGAAGGGCTTTGATGGCGGTATCCACCTCCTCCAGCGATATTGGGGCTTCCAAGGAGTCTAGTGAGGATTGTGGTAGTTGTGGGAGGTTCGCTTTAGATATAAACTCTCTAGCGGACTGTAGATCCCCTTTGTGTGTGGTCGCATGTTCTTTAAATAATTCCTCTATAATCCGGCATTTGCCCTCCTCAGAGTACATGCCTTTGCCTGATTTATCTTGCAGGAAATCTATTCTGTTTTGTTTAGTCTGTTTACCCAGTTTGGCCGCCAATAATTTATTAGCTTTGTTTCCTTTTGTATAAAATGATTGTTTGGTGCGCATCATGCTGTAGGCCGCCTTCCCCATATGATGCGCTTCGAGCGCTTTTTTAGCTATCCTCACATCGCGTAGTGCGCGTCGAGAGGGTTTTACCTTGAGCACTCCCTCCATCCTGAGAACCTCCCCTTCTAACTGCTCCCGCAATAATCTCCTTTCTCTCCCGCATTGTACTGCTTGTTCTATTAAATGCCCTCTAAGTACCACTTTGCTTGCTTCCCAGATCGTTCCCCAGCCTACGTCCCCTGTGTCATTCTCCCTGTAGTATAACTCTATGGTCTCCCTAATGTGGGTGCAGATCGAAGGGTCATCTAACAAAAAGTCGTTTAGCCTCCAAGGGGGGTTTTGTGGGAGAGACACTTCGGGGAGGGGTTATGGACAACAATACCGGGGAGTGGTCTGCTAATGCTTCAGGGAGTATGTCCACTTCCATCTTGTATCAGGGAGTCGGAAATAAGAAACATATCTAACCTCGAGAATCCCCCATGAACTGCCGAGTAATATGTATAATCCCTCTCTTCCTGATGACAGTATCTCCATACCTCAATCAAAGAATGATCCCTCAACAGTGAGGTGAGAGCCCTGAAGTTGTTCCCATCATTTGCTGTTGGTGGTAGCGTTTTGTCCATTAGGGGGTTGATTACTGCATTAAAATCCCCTCCTAGTATCATTTCTCCTTCTGCATGATCGTACAGAGCTTTTGATAACTTCATGAGAAATTGGCTTTAATTAGTATTCGGGGCATAAATGGAGACCAAAGTAACTTTACGGCCATCTAGTATAGCGTTAACCAGTAGGACCCTTCCCTCCTCATCTCGTACTATTCCCAGCGTCTTAAAGGAGATCCCCTTGCGCACCAGAATGGCAACCACTCGCTTCTTCAGCCCGCTTGAGGCAAAAAAATGTGGTGGGATAGAGTCTATCATTTAGCCGAAACTCATCAGCCGGTAGTAAATGGGTCTCTTGGAGGAACAGGAAAGAAGCATCTAAGGATTTCAATCGATGAAGGAGTGCCTTACGTTTCAAGGGGGAGTTCAGACCCTGCACATTGAGCGAGAGGAAATTATAACTAGGGGTTGCCATTGTAAAATCACTCAGGTTTTGTCTTCGATCTGGCTCTCCCAACCAGCTCAGAATCGGAATACCTTTTAAGAACAAACATTGTGGTGCAATAGGGATACAGGCTGCAGTGAGGTACAAGCTAGGCAATCATAAACACCGTCCATTATCGATCCAGAGACCATCATTATTATCCGGAATCCCTCATCCTGCCAAGAAGACGCCTACTCCGGATGAGAGACAAAGTTAGCCCGAGGCTCTAAGGTGGTGGAGTCCCCTGAATGAAGAATAGGAGCTCCTGCCCCCGAACTGTTCAGGTCGCAGTCTCACTCCCTCCCTCCATTGCTACCAGGGGTGAAGTCTCCTCCGAGGCCTCAGATGTTTTCCCCGTCTTGATTTCCCGGGCCGGAATTGTAGAGGGCTGCGGCCGGCATCGGGACCTCCAGCGCCCGGTCTTTGGCGGTGGTGGGCCAGAGCCATTCCCCTCCGGAGATCGTGAGTTATGAGCCCTCTCTTCAAACGTCTCCCCCAACAGGCTTTTCGCTTCTTCCTTCGAGGAAATTATGTGGTGCTTATTGTGAAGTTCAAAAATCAACTTACATGGGAACCCCCACCGATATCTAATCTTCCGGGCCCTCAACCAGGAAGTCACTTTTTGGAGGCACCTTCTGCGTGCCAAGGTGTACGGGCCAAATCCTGAAACAGTTGGATCTCCTCTCCCTGAAATCGTATTGAGCTTGAGCCCCTAGCTGCTGCCATAATATCTTCTTTTTGGCGATAGAAGTGTACCCGGGTGAGCACGTCTGGGGTTAGATTTTTCTTCATTTGTACCCAGGAGTACACTCGATGGGTTCTATCTAGTTTTAAATCTTCATTTGGAGGTAGTTCCAAGAGAGCCCTGAACAGCGTCTCAACATATTCAGCCAGGTCTCGGTCGGGAATCTTCCTGGGGACCCCCCGGATGCGCACATTATTTAGTCTCGACCTGTTTTCCAAATCGGCCTGTTTTGCCCAAATGTCCTCGAGGTGCTCCTCAATAGCCTTCACCCTTCCCGCCAGGGCCTCGCCGTCGTGGGATTGAACGCATGTAACGTTCTCTAGGTCATTAACCCTGGATTCCAATCCTCCGAGATGGGCAGTGAGGTCTGCAAGAGATAGAGCCAAGGAATCTTTAGAGGTCTTTATTTCTTTCTTGATTTCCTGAGTAATGTCCTGTTTAAAGGATTTTAACATCCCCTCCAAGTCTTCCCTGGACACTGACATATTTACGGGCGGGTCCGTGGCCGAGGCTGGGTGGATTTCAGCCGCGATGAAGTTTGCACAAGGAGGGTCTTCGGGTTGGGGCGTTAGGTATGCCTGAATGCCATAAGTTGTCCTTGGGTCTGCAGATTTGGGCGTCCCTTGCCGGGACTGCCGATGACACTTGCTTGGCTTCCCGGAGCCACCCGCAGCACCCAGACGGTGAGGCATGCAGGAATTCACTGCGCTGCCTATAATATTGTTGAGCTCCTTACCCACAGGAGCAGATTATGGCGATGTAATAAAACCATGTGCTCCCCGTGTCTCTCCTCCTGTCTCTGCTCTTGCTGCTGAGGCTTCCCGCAGACCCCTGCCCCAATCCCCACTCTGCTCACACCTCGCGCCCCGAGGCCCGGTTCTAGCTGAGGTTCAGGCTATACATGCTCTTTGTTTTGCTCACGGGGCGACTCCCCTCTTTGTGGGTGGCCTCTCCGGGATCTTTGTGAGCCCTCTTGGTCCCCACACTAATCCGCCAAGTTTGGGCTGCAAGAGGAAGCCCCCGCCCCTCTCCTCAAGAGGCCGGTGCTGCGCGGGAGTATATGCAGGTGGGGGGCTTCCTCGCTATGAATCCCCACGATCAGCGAAGCCACGCGGGTCTTCCATCCTTCTCCCCGTCTCGCTGACCTCGGTGCGACGGGTGGATTCCCTGCAGCCCCGGACCTCTAGCCACGCCGATGTGAAGTCTGCGCAATGCCAGATACGGGCGCCAGCCAGTTTACAAGACCAGCAGCGCCGCAGCGACCCACCTCCACTCCGCTGCCTGACGAGACCCGGAGCCCCTCCGCTGCTCCCGGGGATGAACCGCTCCACATTCACATCCCGCAGCGAGCTTCTCACAGGGGCACGACGCGCTGCCGCCAGGCCCCGTGGGACCTCACCTTCCTTGCGATGTTCTCCCTGTGTTGGAAGCAGGGTCCTTCCCCCGCCCAACACACAGCCCGGCCAGTTTCGTTCCCGACACCGCTCCTCCTCCTCCTCTCCGGGGATATTTCGGCCGATCAACCAATGCTCCGGTCTTCGTCTGGTCCTGCTATTTCTGTGGGATTCTCTGCTGACCCCCAGTCTTCCTTATCCGCTCAGCCGCCGGGACCCCCGCAGAGCCCCGTCCCAATCAGAGGATCTCCTTCTCAGAGGCCGCTCGAAGTGGCGCGCGCCGCCATTTTCCTCTTCCCTGCCGGCAGCTATTTTCACTTGGAACTGCGTCTTACGAGGAATTTAAGCTCTGTAACTTCGTCGGAAGGACTTAGGGCGAAAATCCTCCTATTAACAGGAGGAAACGCATGGCTTGAGCGCTACAGCGTGGAGCTCAAGGGGAACACAACCGCATGGCGTGTCGCCTAGCCACGCCCTATTGCACCCATTTTTAAAAGGGGCGATACATTGGATTTGTCCAATTACAGACCCATCTCTCTAACGGATGCTACAAGTAAGGTTTTTTCAATTCTGTTATTAAGGGACCTCAATCTTGTTATCAGGGAACCTAACCTTCTGAGTAGGTTCCAGGTGGGGTTTCGTGTTGAGCTTGGTACTTCTTTAAATGCAGCTATTCTTTCCCATTTTAGACACTATGTCCACCACTCGCAGGTTGGAGACGTGTATTTGGCATCACTTGACATGTCTAATGCCTTCGATGGGGTGATTAGATCCAGGCTCTGATGCAAAATGATTACTCTGGGCATCCCCTGTAAAATGGTCCAGTTGATTGCTTTATTGCACTCTAATACATCCATCTGCGTACGTTTATCTGAAGATGGTGTTCTCTCCTCTGAGATGCCCACCTTTACTGGAGTTAAACAGGGATGCACTCTGGCCCCTACACTCTTCAATCTCTATACATGTGATGCTGAGGGACTGTGGCAGGGCCCCTCAATTGCACCGGCGAGATTGGGGGGTGTAGGGATGGAGTGGATGGCCTTTGCGGACGACTTCATACTGTTCAATAAAACTCCCTGAGGACTCAGGGTTAGGCTGCAGCTTTTCTATGAATTTGCAGTGGCAAACAATTTGTTTCCTAATGCCTCCAAAGTCCTGGTTCTAACTAAAAGGAAAAAGGATTTCCAATATGCATGGACTATGGGAACGGATACTGTGGAGCAGGTCAAGACCCTAGTTTACTTGGGATACTATTCGGCTAACAGCGTCAGCATTGAAAATTGGAAATCTATTCTGTATGATAAAGCCAAGAAGCTTACTGCCCATATTAAATTTCTAAAGCAGAAAGTTTGTAAATTCTCGCTTATTCCCCTGAGACGATACTATTTGGCCAAATTTGAGGCTATTATCCTCTACGGACTTGACCTTTGCTCTCAGAACATGGGTGACCTTTTGAATACTATTCGGGGAGTTTTATGGAAGAACGTACTTGGTCTTTCTATGGCCATTCCAAACGCCATCATTAGGAACGTGTAGTGTCTGCTGTCTTTAAAGGCTAGGTAGGTGTGGAGACAGCTGTCTCTATTTAGAAGAATCATCGCTCCACCCAAAAACTCCCTCTATGAGAGTCTTAAGGTTGTCATGTTAGCAGGATCAGTACCATCTTTAAGAGAGTTCAACGAACGGATGTGCTCTGTGTTGGTCCATATTTGTTCATCTGAAGAGGACTTGATCCTCAGACCGGGGCATGTCAAAAAGATCTTGTTCAGGTCCGACTGGGCCGAGACGGTTGACTGCATTGATTCATATACAGGATTTGTGGAGTATTCAAGGTTTATACATACTAAGGAATGTCTTCTGCTATATATATACATTTTCTTTTTTTGTTTATTTGTTTTGGTTTGTAATAAACCTTTACAAAAAGATAAGAACAACAAACAATGTACAAACTTACAGAGTGTGAAAGAAACAAAACAATACAATACAGGGAAGACAAAATATTAACTTAAGTAGAATAAAACCCAATTGATTCTATCTCAGAATAAAAGCTTACATAATAGAAATCAGATAGCTTAAACAATTAATTATTTTTTCTTGAAATACGAATTCATAGTGAGAAGAAAATCTCTTTTTTTAAAACACCAAATTAAGTAATGTAACCGATTAAACAAAACAGTAGCAGCTAGGGTGTTGGTTCGAATCATACAAATGATCTCGTTAAAGTTTGGACCCTTACCTAAAACTACTTTCCTTAACCTAATATTGGTCCTGAGAAATTACACAATAGGGCCATAAAAAAGAAGCAGCAAGCGATAAAAGAGGGCAAAACAAAATAACAGCCTTTCACCACATTAGCATAAGTCACAAACATTTCTCAAAAAAGAAGTGACCCGAATGTTCACTATAGCTGAATTCTCATGTAACATTCTATGCCATATGAATTCTCTGTTTACCTCGTAGGTTGATTGTACAAATTGAGCAAAATAACTTATCCTATAGGGCAAACACACCAAGAGAATGTGTTGTAGTGTTTCAACGACTCCTTCCTTTTTACAGAATCAACACCATTTCCAGTCCCCTGAAATGCAGTTTCTAATACATTTAAATTGATTTGTTTGAATTGCGTTGAATCTGAAACGCATGTAATCATTCCGCATTTGCTTACTTGGATATTTATTAAGATAGCCTTCCATGGCCGGGAACCATTTCCAAACGGAACATGCATATTTATATAGTTTAGTTTTGGTAATTTTACTTTTGGTTGCTTGCCAATCAAAACCCAAGAGGCTAGTTTTAACTTTCTTGGGATTTTTGCGAAGTGAGACTACAGACATACCAATCCTAACTAAGCATTGCATCGTCTCCTCATGTAGCGTGTTGAAAAAATGGTTAGCAGGATCCCTAGAAGCACATACGTACAAAGTATCCACAGCCGCCATATGGCATTTACGCCACAAACACATTTGTTTCCAGATAATAGAAGTGGCAAGGGAAGTTAAGCCGAATTCGTATTTGATCAATTCTAATGGCAAACATTTTGGTAGAAAGAAGAGTATAGACCTCCAGATGTTGCCTTCTATATAAGTCAAATATGCATGTATATCATCCGAAAACAATTCCAGGCCATAAGTAAGATGAGGTGTAACTTTTTTAACATAGAACTCTCTCAATAGAGTCGCGGAGAACTTCCCAAATTTTCTTTCGATGGCATGCATTTGCCTAATCGCAATTTCAGCTTTTAGTTTCAGCTGACTTTTGATTAAAGTATTGGACCCTAACCCCGCGAAGTGGAAGCCCAAATACTTTAAAGCAGATTGGGCTTTGATAGTTTTATTGCCACAAAACCATGTAAAAGCATTTTCCTTCTTATTAGGTCTACCAAAGTGTACAATAACTGTCTTAGATGGATTAATTTTAAGTTGTAAATCAAGAATAAACTTCTCAAAAGCCTTAAGCAGTCGTTGAAGGCCTACTTTAGTATTATCCATTAGAAGGAAGTAATCGGCATGTGCCATCCAGGGCAACCAAGTATCATTCAATTTGGGACTGACCAGACCCTTATTATTTAATGCTTTATTGGCACCACTCACATAAAGATTAAAAATAGTGGGGGCTAACATGCAACCTTGTCGAAGGCCGTTTGGAATAACGAATTCTCTAGAGAGGAGTCCTTCTGAATTGAATCGTACTCTTATCCTATTATCAGAGTAGAGAGCCATGATAATTTCAAACAAATGGATTGGGATGTCAAGATCTTTGAGTAGTTGCCAAAGAATTTTTCTGTCAACAAGATCGAAAGCGGAGCTTAGATCCATTGACGCCACAAAAATTTGTGGTTTTCCCCCTTTTATAGATCTGGAATTTAACGATTTTAGTAGTAGGCCTCCGCAGTCGGTACCAATATTTTATTTGAAGCCGATTTGTTTTGGGTCAACAATATGCTTATCTGTAATCCATTTGTTCAAATCCCGTAAGACTAAGTAAGCAAATAGTTTGTATTCAGGATCCGCAATTGCGATAGGTCTGTAACTGGAGGGAGCTAACCGGGAGCCCTTTTTAAACACAGGGAATATAATAGAAATCCTCCAAGATATGGGGATGTGTTTACAAAGAAGAACATTTTCAAATAGCAAGAACAAAATATTGGCCCAATTAACTGGATCGAGCTTTAACAGTTTGTTGGAAAGATTGTTGGGACCAGGATCACCCGAATTTTGGGATTTTACAATAAGTCTCATAATGTCTTCTTTAGTATATTTTAGGATCCAGTTCGGTCTCCAGTTTACCTCTATAAGTTCTGTACTGTTATTGGGGATGTACAAATTGGCAAAATGGCCTAGGCATGTATCTTCATTAATGGTATTCATATAAACCAACTTTTGAGGTCTTTCTAATTCATTAATTAAGAACCAAAAGTTTGTGCAGTTGGAGCCCTTCAAGGCTCTTAACATAGCTTCACCATCCATTTGTGAACGTTGACCTCTATGGTGCATCAGCCAGTTTGTATAGCTTTGTTCAATTTTCTTTGTCATTACCTTGATATCTGATTGGGGAAGACCTGATTTGTGAAGATGTCTTAATTGTTTCCTATATGCACGTCTGCGTTCATGGACTTTGCTATCAGTACTGTGATTCTGTTGTTTATTTGATTTGTAATTTTTATATAATTGTTTCTCTAAATTGTTTGTGATGAAATGAATGTATGTGGAAAAATTCGCAGCTGAATAGCAGTCAGCCCGTTGATAGGAAGTCATGGTCTCAAAGTCTTTAACCATAGTGGAGGTGAACTTGATGTTTTTGCCATGAGTCCACTTTATTCTATTACCCTTTACACTAGAGAGAAAATCATGTTTGTACACGTATACCTTTGTACTTTGCACATTTACAGTTGTTTCAAACATCAAAAAACAGTGGTCGCTACAACTAGTTTCTTTGATCTCGAATTTTCGCATACATGTTGACAGGCTACTAGATAGAAAGATATAGTCAATAATCGAGGTAAGACCTTGGGCTTTCCATGTAAAGTGATAATTGTGCAGAATATCAAGAGCCCACAGTTCCGCAAAATGAGTCCACATTCTGCCCCTCTACTTGGGGTTAGCCCCGGATTTACCTAAATCACAAGAATTGGCTAAGATGATGTCGCCAAGCATACATTCGCTGTAACAGTCGGCATTAAGGTCCCCGGCAATCACAAGCTGACCACCCTTGTTATTTTGCAGCCACTGTTCAATGATAGATCCCAAATTGGTTAGCTCATTGGCAAGTTGCAAGTCAGACAGTTCATTTGGGTTCCAATACACATTGACAAAGAGAATGGCTACACAGTCCTGGATGGCCCCCAGCTGAAAGGAAGCCACGAGAAAATGGTGTGAACAACGCCGTTCACCTGTTTTTACCAGATCGTTTTTTATTTTGGCTGCTATAATAAGGCCCCCTTTGGGGCGACCCTTATTGACACCATGTGCACAGTTAGAAATCACCATAAAACCATCCCAGCACAGTTCGGTTCTACACCATGTTTCCTGGAGTAAAATAAAATCGAACTGTACCAGGAAACCCATAAGATCTACATTATGTAAGAGATTAAAGCAGCCTCTCAAATTCCAGCTCACAAAGTTTAGAATGCGCTCAGAGCTAGAGTGGTTTTCCCAGCTGTTTGAGCCAGTCAATCGACTCACGCAAAGACAGGGCTAGCCACCTGCACTCTTGTTTGTCCAGTTCCGAGTTGGATTTAGAGTTGACCCTATCTATATTGGGCATTGAGTAGCCTGTGTCATATTTCGCTTGCCTGGATGGTTGATTTTGAACCTGTGGTGAGTTTACCTTATGTTCATATATATCAAACCCTCGAGATTGCAGTTGTTCGGCCTCTTTCAAGAGTAGAGATCTCACCAAAGGTGAGGGGATGATCAATCGAACATAATCATACCTGAATTTATGTAAGAAGTCAACCAAAAAAATGTCAGTAGATGATATAAGAGTAAGTTCAGGGATAGCCGCAAACAGAGATAATATGTATGATCTGTTCAGTGCAGCATTGCCGTTGTCATTAAATAGCGTTTTGAGAATTAATCCAGGTAGTTCAGGCCATGCTGGTTGTCTTAGATCAGTATCAAGTTGGGCTAAAGTTGCTATTCTGTGTTCATAGCCTTCGCCAGATCTGTTCGAATACACTTGCTCTCCAACACCCCTAGTCACACAAGGGTCATTCTCTTTCTTACTGTCATGTGGTAATTCAGTGATTTTGGTTGGGGCTGAAGGGACAAGCGGGTTACACTCTGGTTGTAATAACATATTGTCTTTGAGCACTTTCAGAATCAGGTGATGCATTTCTTCCTCCCTGTTATCACAAACGGACCCCACCAGCCCATTGCCCGCAGCATTGGTAACCATTGGTAGCTCATGTGTGTTGCTTGCCATATTGACAGAATTAAACTCGTTCGTCAGTGTTTGGTGAATAGGTGCTTTTGGTACTTTCAAACTAGTAGTACCCATGCCAATATTAACAGTGATACCACTATTCTTTCCAGATTTATCCATAAATCCAGTTTTTCTAACATGTTCGTCAAGTTTCATCTCAGACATTACATTGTTTACAATCGGATCTGTTTGGACCTTCTGCCCCCAGACCAGATTAGGGTTAGGTGGCTCAGTATAGTTTTCTAGAGTAGGAGTCGATTTAAACATTTCATACATAGCTTCCCTTTTCTTTTTAAGGCATCACATAAGGCTAATTCCCACTCAGAGGAAAACCCTTGAATACCAGAGACATTCTCAACATTTACATCAGCACGTTTTTACTGTGTATTCGTGTTTTTCTTGTCTCCACATTCTGAACATTAGCACCCTTTGCAAGCCTCAGCTCATTTACCAGAATTAGGGGAACTACAATAGCGATTGACTCACCCAACTTCTTGGGTAAGTTCCCTATTTCGGAGGATACATTCGTTATCGCATCTGTCTGCTTTCTTAACTCTGACAACATCAGATGATTAAAGATACCCATTATTGCCATAAGGTCGGTGTTTACTGCAGATTGTCTAGGGTCAGCCAAATTCCCCGTACCGAAGGCAACTGATTTCCCCGTTGCCGGGACAGCTAAATTGTCTTCACCTAATGGGAAAGAGGATGGGAATTCAGCAAAATTTTCATAATCAAAACCACTAGATATACACGATTCATGTGTAGTAGCTGCCCCTTCTTTATCCAAGGATGTTTTCTTTTTAGATTGAGTATCATCGGGAGACTCAAGCTCTAAAATGAGTGGTTGGGATGGGTCTATTTGATTTTCAATAGTTTTACCTGCATTGGAACAATCAAGAGCACATTGCAATAATGCTTCTTCTTCGTCATTGATATCAGGTAATGGGAGGGCAGTAGCGCGGGCTAAGCTGGCACGTCTAGTGCTAACTGCAGCAAAAAAGTCAGCTCTGACATAATTTTTCATACCCAGCATTTTGTTTTTTCTCATATTGAGAATAGAATCAGAATGGAGTAGCAGGTGAGAATGAGAGGCTAATTGCAAAGATGGTACTAATTGTAATAGCAATTACAATTGACACTAAGTTCCTCAAATACCTCAACCCCCGAGCACCGCCAGCCGAACAGCCCAAAAGCCACAATTCCGGAGCACTTCGGTTGCGCGCGCGAGATGCGCGTGCACCGGTGCTAATGAGGAAGAGGCTGTGGGAGGAGATCGGGCTGGAGGCCTCTGTGGGAGGCAGAGCAGATTAGGCAGGGCTGAAAATAGAGGAGTAGAGAGTTAGTTAGACTCTCCACCAAACTACAAGACTTGCGGCAAAATGCACAAACTTAATCAGCAGATGACAAGTAATCACCTAGGTGAAAAGTCCCATTAGAATCCAGACGACAGTCCTTTAGCAGCACGTTACGCGCATAAAACGGCAGTACAAGCTTCTTCTTGCCGACGCCGTGTCAGGAAGCAGATGATCCAGTAGAAGAATCAGAGCTCCCAGCCCAACAGCCACACTTCCGGAGCACTTCGGATGCGCCGCTATATATTCAAAAGTTTCCTTGTCCTATTATACGCATGAATTTCATGCGTTTCAGGTTAAACCAACTAACCTGTTTTTGAGAAAATTAAAAGCTGGAAAACCATGAATATGAATGAGGGGCCAAGTGTACTGGACAAGGATTGTAGGTTTTGTAGGGTAAGTAATACCCGCAAGACTCTGAAACACTTGGTAGTAGAGTGTACTTTTTTTGGTGCAGAACGACTTAGGTTTTTCAAGGACTACACAACTGATTGTTCAGAGGTATCTAGAAATTTGTTTTGGTGTCGCTGTGTGTGGGGCTCTGCTATTTCCTTGGTTTTATCTCTGCATCGTTTTCTTATATTTCTTATTTCTGAGTTGAATAAGAATAATGTAGCTTTGGAAGGGAATTATTCTTTGTAAAATGAAGTTTTTTAGCTCTACTTATATGTGTTTTTTTCTGATCTTTTTCTTTTCTCTCTTTTTCTTTTCCCTTCCTTCTGTTTTTTATAATATGAAATTTGATGAATTATTTTTATATTTTGTTGTGTGTATTTTGGTTGTGTATGTTTTTTGTAAACTGTAAATGCAACAATAAAAAATAAAAATAAAAAACTGCTTCTTTTCCAATTAAAAAAAAACTACATTAGGAACCCTTACCCCACCGGAAGAAATGGCTGACAAAGCAGCTGTAATGGCCCAGTTGGCTACCCATCAAATTCAGGCTGAAGCTAGGGAAGCTGGGCACCTATAGTGACGCTGTGACTGGCGGACAGAAAGCTCTGGGAGAGAAAGGCGAGCCAGAGAAGTGAGACTGGAGAGCGGGCTCGGGGGAACGAGCAGACGGAGGCAACCGCCGGTCCAGTAAACGGGATACAGTGAGGTAAATGTACGCAGAAGCGGTCGCGCAGGAGAGATGGCGCAGTGGCAGTGCTCAAGGAGGGACTCATAATCGGAGGTGAAGCCCCGAGGGAGGCGCAAATGCGGGGGGAAGCAGAGGGAGCCCCTGCTCTTACACCATGCTGGGGGCTGCAGCATGGCTGGCAAGACCTATAGGAACAGAGGGTAAGCCGCAGACCATAAGCAGCATTCTTCAAAGATAGGCGGTCACGCGCCGGTACAGTACGCTGGAGAGCAAAGGACCATTTCAAAGGCAGGCAGACACCTGCCGATACAATACAGGGTATTGCCACCCAGTCAGCAAAGGATCTTAAAGGCAGGCGAAGTTGGGGGAGCTGCGGACACTCCCCTGCATAGCACACGGCATAGCCGTGCAGGCAGAACAGGATTTTGCAGGTGGGAGGCGTCGGAGGAGCCCTGGACACTTGCCAATCCAATACACGGCACTGCCACGCAGGCAGCAGAGTAAAGCTGGAAACACATCCAGGCAAGCCTGAAGAGATTTGCACACAGCTTTAAACAGGATGTGGAGAAAGGAAGACAGATCATACCACCCCCCAATTTTGACATTGTGAAGAGACTGCTGAATTAAAGCCAGTACAAAAGGGGCAGGGCTAGGTAACAGAGGAGGAACCCCACACGCTGGTACGAAGCACCAAGGTACAAAAAAAGAAGATAAAGAAGATAAAAGGAAGAACAGATAGCATGGAAATAAGGCTTGGTACACCCCTGGTGTAGAGACAGACAGGCCAATAGGAAAGCCAAGAGGAGTCTGCACGTTGTGGGTAATAAGAGAAGAAAAAGAGGCCAAGTCAAGGCAAGAGTCAGAGTGGGGCAGAAAAGGGAGCAAGGAGAGGTACTGCCTGAAAGAGTCAATGGAGGAAGCAGCGGGGGAACCAGAAAAGAAACATAGACTCAGAGGAAAGACTCCACCTGCAGATGCCAGGTCCGGAGGGCAAGCAGATCACTGGTCAGCAACCGTCCAAGAAAGGTCAGAAGAAAAGTCAACTGGAGATACTGGCAGAAGGCAGAGACAAGTCAAGAAGACCATTGCCCGGCAGACTGGGACGAGGAAGACATACAGAGGCCCGGGGCAATGCATTAAATAAAGATGACTTGAAAAAGTGCTTGCTCGGTATGGAGGAGAGAATTACAGCTTCATTTCAACAACAGATCGGAAGCTTGAAGGAGGAGCAAAAGGGTCCACTAAAAGTAATCAGAGAAGATATTAACTCTCTAGGGACCAGGGTGGATGTGACAGAACAAGGGGTGTCCGAAATGGAAAAGGAAGTTCATAAGAACTCTGAACTTCTGAAACAAATAGCCTCTGCCACACACAACCTCGAAATAAAAGCGGAAGACTTAGAAAACCGATTGAGATGTTCAAACATCAGGATCAAAGGTTTGGCAGAGACAACCCCAGATGGGACATTGAAATGCACTATCCAACAATGTTTCGCTACCCTGCTGATGGACTTTACCCCGTAGGAGATCCGGATAGACCGAGTGCACAGAGTGGGAGTGAAGAGGAGTAGAGAAGGAAAGAGGCTCAGAGACGTCCTGGCGGCCCTGGCTTCCTATGAGGAGAAGGAGAAAATACTAAAGGCTGCAAGGGGACATGAATCGATAAAAATGAATGCCTCAGAGGTAAGCATATTTCAGGACCTGGCGACATCCACCCTGCAAAAGAAGAGAGCGATGGGCCCGGTTACAAGGAAATTGCAAGAAAAGAAAGTCCCATATAAATGGACATTCCCCTTTGGGCTTCTTTTCCCTTGGGAAGGGAGACAGCAAAGAGTGACATCCTGTGAGGAAGGAATGGCCGTACTTGGATTAGAAGCGGACACAGCGGGAGTGGATGAGAGAGGCAGTGACACAAGATGGCACGGTGCAAAGCAGTGGGAATGGTCAACTGCACACGGGAAAAGAGGTGAGAAATTGAAAAGCCCAAGACCCAGGAAATGAAACAGAGCCCCTTCAGCAATTTCAGAAATCAGCAAGAGGGTCAAAGTACAGACAAGGTTCCAGCCCTCTGAGAGGGGGAAGAGAATACGACAGAGCTTCCCCACCATGAACAGAGATGATCCTGCAAATGGTGGCCCAGTCGGGAGAGGAAGAGGCACCACTTGGAATTGTTAAGGTTAGATCAACCTCAGGGTCCAGGTGAAACATGAGTCGGTGCCCACAACATGGGATGTATCCTTGAATACCGAGTCAGACCTGGAAGGGGGAGGGGGAGGGGAAGAACAGGGAAGTGGGGCAGAAGCAGTGGGGGAAAGGGGGAAGAGGAACCACAATCTTGGAGACACACACAGGAACGGGAAGCTCACACCAGGACACTAGGAACCAGGGGAGGAGTAGGGTTGTAGACCAATGGTAAGACCATTGTTGATTTATTCTCATAATGTTCGGGCCCGAACACCCCGGTAAAACGAAAGAAGGTGATAACACAGATAAAGAGACATAACGCAGATATATTCCGACTACAGGAAACGCATATCCGTAAAGTGGACAGGCATAAGATTCAGATACAGAATGACACACAACTGTACCAGGCAAATGCCTGCAATAAGATGGCAGTGGTGATGGTGGGATATAAAAATGCGCTGGGCACAAGAATAACTAATACGCTCGCAGAACACAATGGGAGATATGTTTTCGTGCAAGCTCAGATAGGGGAAAGAGCCATCGCCACTATATTTATTTGAATTTTTTTATTTTTTTCCATTTGTAGAGCGCACTACAGCCCAAAGGCATCGTGGTGATGTTACATCAAATTGTACGTAGGCATGATTCATGGTTACATTGGTGGCGGCAACACGTGGGGTTTCTTGGTTACAGATACTAGGTACTTGGTTACAGATACAGTTGGAAGCAGAGATGAAGTTACAACAGTGGCGAAAAACATTGAAAGCTTACTTAGTAGCAAATGATACTTTTTAGGAGGGTTTCAAAGTCTATGTTTTAGGAGGGTTTCAAAGTCAAAAGGTTCTGAGCATCCGGCCACAATACGGCGAGATGTAGGGAATGAGGCGCAGGTGCAGAATCATACAAGTCACACAAATAGCCTTGTTTTAATAGCTTTGCGGAAGGCTAGGTGAGAGTCAATCATCCTAAGGTGCGTAGGTAGAGCATTCCAGTGTGATGCCACCATAGCTATATACGCCTCTAACACAGGACAAGATCCCTTTCTAAACCAGGTTATGGAGAAACTTGAGAGGTTTGCAGTGGGAGAAATCCTAATTACGAGAGACTTTAATATGATATGGTATCCCACAAGAGACAGGATCGGTCAGAACACGCAGAGAGGCACATACCCTTCATTGGTGTTGCAGGACAGAATGGAATGCATGGCACTCAAAGATCTCTGGAGGGCGAAGAAAGGACAGGAGACAGGGTATACATGTTTTTCACATGTTCATTGCATATACTCCAGGACAGATCTGGCATGGGGGACCCCCGGAATACTAGGCACACTGACAGACACAGAGCTAGCCCCGATCTCCATATCAGATCCTGCATCAATGGTGATACAATTAGGGGAACTAAAGCCACGCAACCCCCTGGGGGCTTGGAGGTTCCCAGGAGACCTGGTGAGAGATACAGTGGTTCAGGACACGGCGAGGGGGAAAATAATAGAATATTTTGAAATGAACACCACAAGTGATGTCCCTCTTAGGACTGTCTGGGATGCCTTTAATACAGTACTGAGGGGGGAGTTTATCTCACTAAAAGTTCAAAGGTGTAAAGAAAGGGATAGGTTAGAGAAAGACCTGGAGGGAGCATTGACAGAGGCTCAAAACCTTTTAGTGGGTCAGAAGACATGGGAGAACTTTAATAAAGTTAAGGAAGCACAGAGGCAGCTTCGATTATTGAACACTGTAAGTGCGGAGAGCACTTTGTTAATGCTTAAACAGCGTTATTTTGTAGCAGCCAATAAGGTGGATAAAATGTTAGCCAGGCTTGTGAAACAACAGAAGGGTCAACGGCATGTGGAGGGTATACGTCGAACAGACGGCAAATTAACTACATAAACAAGTGGGATCACACAGGCATTCACAACATACTATAAGGAGCTGTATTCAATGGAGAACCCAGAATTACCAAAGATACAGGCATTCCTGGAAGGGATAGCACTGACCAAACTTATAGAGGAAGAAAGGGAGGGCTTGGACAGGGAAATCACGGAGGAAGAAGTGGAAAGAATGATTAAAAACATGCCAAACAACCAAGCACCAGGGACAGATGGATATAGAGGTTTTTTTTTTATAAGGTCTTTTGTAAAGAGGTAAAAGGATTCCTGATTAAATTGTTTAATACATTTAGAGATGGGAGTAGGGTGACGGGATCCATGATGGAAGCAAAAGTTGTCTTATTTGGGAAACCGAACAAGAACCTCACTAGTTGGGAATCCTATAGACCTATAGCATTACTGAATGTGGATGTCAAAATATTTACCGGGATACTGGCTGATAGAATAAAAGAGGTACTCCCAGGGATCATTGGACAAGACCAATCGGGGTTCATTAAAGGGAGACAAACCTGGGATAACACCAGGAGGGTGATCCATCTATTGGAAAAACTAGAAATCAAGCAGATACCGGCCACTCTAGTCTCACTAGATTCTGAGAAAGCTTTTGACAGGGTGGAGTGGACGTATCTGATTCAAACGATGGCGCTGATGGACTTCGGGTCCGAATATATATACAAATGGTTAGGGCCAGCTACAATACCCCTCTGATCCGGCTGGAAGTGAATAATCACGTTCCTGAAGCAATTAGGGTAGAACGTGGGAGGAGACAGGGTTGCCCCATGTCCCCACATCTATACGCTATCTACCTAGAACCGTTGTTAGCTGCAATTAGACTGAACCAGTCCATCAAGGTAGTCCCTTTTGGGGGGGGAGATACACAAAACAGCTGCGTATGCTGACGACATGTTAGTAACTGTGATAGACCCAGAAAGGTCTATACCCGCGTTATTCGCCATCCTGAAAGAACAGGAAGGGCTGTCCGGTCTGAAAATAAACATGGGAACATCTGAGATGTTAGAGGTGAGACTCTCGGAAGAAGTGGCAGGTCGGATAAGGAACAGCTCTCCATTTCGAACAGCAAAGGGACACCTAGCATATTTGGGCATAAAACTGACAAGCACAGTAGGAACACTCTATAAAGCAAACTTACCGGAATGAATTAAACAAACGCAGGTCGACTTTGCTAAATGGTTCCCGATGCGCATCTCATGGCTGGGTCAGATAAACACGGTAAAGATGTTGACTGTCCCGAGGATTCTCTATAGGTTTTACACCCTCCCGATAGCGATCCCGAATGCCTTCTTCACATCACTGAATACGTTACTTTCCAGATTTGGCAGAATAAACGCCAGAGAGTAGCAATGGATGTGTTGAGGTCTCCTAGGCACAGGGGGGCTTGTGCTCCTTAATCTACATCAATACTATGAAGCGGCCTACCTCAGAGTGGTTAATGAGTGGTTTTCGGGAATCACAGACATAATTTTGGTCCGTATGGCTAGAGCGGTGGCGAGGATGCCCTTGTCAGGCCTAATTTGGTTGCGTGGGAATGAAAGACCTCCATCCGCTAGACGCAGTAGGGTCCTATGCACGACTTGCAATATCTGTGATAGGAGGATTAATAAAGAGCACTTGTCTTCTATACCTTCTCCCTACACCCCAATGTTCGATAATCTCAATTTCACCCCTGGCATGACAAAGGGATCATTTAAAAGGTGGAAGGAAAAGGGTTGCGTAAGGATCAGAGATATGATATGGGAAGGGGACGTATTGTCATTCATAGAATGCAAAACACAGGTGGGGGACAGATTTGAATACACACAACTGAGACATTGGTTGCGTCAGAAAGAAATCCATCAAGCAGGAATCAGGCCACTGACGCAATTCGAGATGTACATCACTTCCCACACGGGAGACAAGCATCTGGTGGCTGACATATATAAATTGCTACAAGAATGCCCAGCCCCAACGCGATGGCCATACCAGGCGACTTGGGAGGGCCTATTGGGTGAAGAAATAACTCCGGAACATTGCATAGAGTTATGGAAGGAACATACCGAAACTGACTAGGTCACTGCAACTCCGAGAGGCATGGTATAAAATGATGATGCAGTGGCACTACACTCCCAGTAAATTGCACAAGATGTTTAGTTGCGCAACGGAGGAATGCTGGAGGGGATGCAAGGGAATAGGGGATTGAGCACATATCTCATGGGACTGTGCTAGAATTCTGGGAGGAGATCATGAAAAACGTACAGGAATTCGTCCCAGAAGTTCTACCCCTTACGTTAGCGGAGATCATGGGAGGACTGCTGAGACCAGAGTTTCATATTATTTCGAAATCCCAAAAAAGAGCATTTAATACAGCCCTAATAGCCGCATGAATGGTAATCGCCAAAGACTGCAAACAAAGCTCCCCTCCATCGCTAATCAACTGGCTCCGTAAACTCTGGGATATAGTGGCGATGGAATGGAGTACATACAGAGTCCAAGGGGAGGCAGATAGGTTCCAGAAGGAATGGGGAGAGATGCTACGGTTCCTAAAAACTGACTTTGTGCAACAATAGTGCCCTCAGAACATTTGGGTGCTAAACCTGAACTGATTCCTAGGTGAAGGGTGGAGAGCAAGGATGGAAAGTCGATGTGCGCGAAAGACGCAGAAGCTGAGCAGTGGTTCTTCAAGGGGTATGATGGGGGGGCAGTGGGGAATGTTTCAAATGTTTAAGAAATGCAAATAAAAATATTTTTAGAAAAAAGAAATCTGAGCCCGACTGAGGGGGATCCGAGATCTGAGCTTGATTGAGGTGGATCCGAGATATGAGCCTGACTGAGGGGGATCCGAGATCTGACCCTGACTGAGTGGGATACGAGATATGAGCAGGACTAAGGGGGGTCCAAGATCTGATCCTGGTTGAGTGGGATCCGAGGTGAATAGTGAATAGCCTAATAAATGTAGTACTTGCGACAAACAAACAATTATTTATTTTCCTCTTTCAGATTTTCACATCAGGCCCTCTGAATGAAGAGACTTTAAAAGTCAAAGAACTTGGGCACAGAAGGCCCTGATGCTAATGATTGAACCGTATCCTTGTGCTAGAGAAGCCAGAGACTGTGCTAAGCTCGAGTCAACCGCCTTGTCTCATGCTGAAAACCTGGGGAAGGGAGGCCAACGGCCTGAACATCCTGACATATCATTTTGTGAACACTTCTTTCTTTTTTGTAACATTGTTCCCCACACTATTTGTATTTACAGGTAAGGATTGGCAATAGGTTTATTAGTATAGGCCCTTTTATTTTCACAAGAGACCACTAGGACTGCGTTATTATTATTTGATGGTCGTAGCTTGATCCCATCTGTAGATTTAGGATTAGATAGGCATTTTTCATACCCTTTTTTAAGTTCAATAAAGACCCTTGAACTGTGGTCACTTGTGTCTATCTTATTGTTCACACCATGCCTTCCTTACACCTATATCTTGTACAAAACGTGTATAAAGGAGAAATGTATGTAAAGGAAAATGCAGTGTTCAAAAGAATGTGGCTGAATCATCTCTCCTCCCCACGTTAGACCACACGGAGCAAGGCGATCCCTGTAGGCAGGATGACACACTCTGGCTCTGGGTTTAAACACATGCGCAGTTCAAGACGTGGATCGAGACCCGCCTGGCCTTCCATGTTAAAGTGGCTCTTCCCAGCTTTTCAAATAACATTTCACAAAAAGTTCACGTAGGTCCCCCTGTGTCGGGCTCAGACTTCTTCAAACAATGTTCAACAAGACTTAGAAGGGGGCTCCCTTCCCCAAGCTTATCACACTTCGGGTCTCCCTCAGTCGGGCTCAGACCACTTTCGGATGTCAAAGACTTTATTTACAGACCTCCGCAGGACCACTTCGACTAACAGTTTAAGGGTCAACTTTCACTCTCCCCTTTTCTAGGAGTTAAATTTACTTACTTTGTTTTTGCAGTTCATTCGCTTTCTCATTACAAACAATGCACCTTTCACAGAGACTTTCGAGTGGGCTACTTTCTTTCACCGGACCACTCTGTTAGTCAGTACCACTGATTTTATAGGTGTCCTTATTTCAAAGTACATTCACAGGTCTGCCTTTCTTCATGTCTCATCCACACACGTGCAGCCTTCACTTGTGATATAATGTTGCCACTTCAATCTTTAACACACACCAGTTTCTCAGGTCGCTTGCCAACTCACCGGCTGTGTGCGTTTCCTTCTTGGTTTTATGATCTCCAATTCACGAGTCAAGGTTAGTACCCCAGGCTTGGCCGATTGCCTCCCCAACTTGTTTACCGGAGAGGGTCGCTGGCGTCCTTGAAACACAATGCAGCTTTCTGATGCGGGATCTGGCCTTCTCCACGTGTCTTTTGTGGCCTGTCAGAGACAACGATCTCCAGTAGGAAACTCTTGGGGTTCGCCACCCGCTGCTCTCGTCCCTTGGTCTGACGCTTTGCTCGAGTAGGTTTGCCTTCACTCCGGAAATGCTGCTCGTACTCGTGTTCCGCCTTGCTCAGGGTGTGTCTCTAGGCTCTGCCTTTTATCCGTGTGAGGAGAGCTAATCGGTATCAGGTGTTGGCACTTGAAGTCAAGTGCCTGACTATGCCTGACCCTATTAATGGGACATGTCCAGTACGATGTATGAGAGTTAGTCTTGTTACTCTCAGTCACCCTCTTCCTCGGCCCAGTGTTTATGTAAAAAGGGGGGTAGTTGGTACCTCGGCGAATCCTAAAAAATAGGATGGGTTAGGTGAACAAAAAAAGGGGGGAATAAGATACGATAAGGAGTGCAAATTGGCAAAGGGGTGCCTGGTTAGAGAAGTGTGGTGTAAGAATCGGACTACTAATTTGAGGTTAAGGTCAGCTAGGACAGCCTATAGTAGACTTCTGAAGGATAAGAAGAGGGTTTGGCATAAGGACATGTTGGGGGTACAGCTTGGTGCTATTAAGAATGGCGATTATAAAGGTTTCTATGGTTTAATTGGGATGAGGAGCACAGTGGGTCAAAATACCTTGCACTGTTGCATTACTGAACATGCTTCGGTGAGAAGTACGGTAGTCTCTACGGGCTTGGAGGGGAGAAGGATGGTGTGGACTCTGGTGCAAATGGATCTAAGGGTATGTTAGACTCTGGGCCCCCTTATTTACTGTTGGTCCTGACTCCGGAGGAAGTCAGCAGAGCAATGTCTGGGTACCATACCTGACGAAGATATTTAAGGTTTCCCTTCAAATGGATGAGGTCCCTGATTCTTGAACCAGCGCAGAGTTGGTCCCCATATACAAGAAAGGTCCCAGAGACCAACCTGGTAATTATAGGCTGATATCTTAGCTGGATTCTGGGGGCAAGTTGTTTGCAAGGGCCCTATTATATCATCTGGAGGGATGAGCAAAGGAAAATCAAATTATTAACCATACGCAAGCAGGTTTTTTTGAGGGATTAGCAGAGTGGATCAGAGTCTGTGGCTTCAATTGATCATTGATAAATATTTAGCTCTCAGGAAGGTAAACCTTTATGCTTTTTTGGCCGACCTGAGAACTGCATTTGAAACTGTGCCGAGGCAGAATCTCTCAAAGGTTTTACGGGGGCTTGGTATAAACAAAGCCCTTTTGCATGCCATCACAAGCTTATACTCACATATTATACTCAGCCCTCCAGATACGGTGTGTATAAGGCCTTTTTATGCACAGAAATCTTGTCAATACGGCCTTTTTAATTCTTCCTTGCGTACAGCTTACACAGGCTATGTATAGCAGCACCCCCATAAATCTCCAGGTCACTGGACACAGGCTGGCCAACAGCACCCCCATAAATCTCCAGGTCACTGGACACAGGCTGGCCAGCAGCCAGCAGCAGCTTGCAAACCCACTCTTTACTTTAGCAATTGCCACAGTTCCTTGAAAGAAGCAACTGGGATGAGTCCTGGTCTATTTTTTTTTAACACTCTGTTAATCATTCTAACAAGATAATACTTTCTGAGTAATGTAGAAAGGTATTTGTGTTTTGTTCACCTTGTTCAACTGCCGGCATTTTGTAGGTTACAGTGTTATTGAAACATTTTGAATCATGATCATGCTTTTCACATTGCTTTAGGACACATGTAGCATTATGTAAAATGAAAATGGTCTTAAACCAGCGCTGCATTTCTGCTTCATTTTCCTCTGTTTTGATCAGTTTTAACAGAGGCAGCACAATTGCAGCATCATGGCCATTTCACACTTTGTTTTCTTTTCATCACAGAAGCACATTGTTAGGCAGAAACCTGTGCAGTTCCCTTAGGGACCACTGCAAAAGATTTAAGACTACAGGTGTTGGCAGTAAACCCACTTGGTAGCAGTCTGTACCACCCAGATTTACCTGGTAGCTGTGGCTGAGCAGTCAGACTTCCCTCAAGAAGAGTTAGGCAGTATGCAAAGTATACACAATAGGCACTCAGATACAATAATACAAGCACACACTGACCAGAGCTTTGGTATCAAAGTATACAATTATTTATTTAAAAACACACAGTTGAAACACTCCAGCACTCTTATTGTAAAGTATTCTAAACACAGTTACTATTGTAATATATACACCCCTTTTTCCCTATCAGATAAATCACAGTAAAACACCACTTATTTTCATACAGAGGTGAGCGCTTAACTAGATTGCACTCTAATAAGTTTGTGAGAAAGGGAGGGAAAAAGACAGAATAGGGAAAGGTACACCACTCTAAGGTTCAGGAACACTTCTAGCAAGGCAGACAAGTAAAAGTCACTGGTGAGCCAAAGTCCAAAGGCTGGGCCCACTCTTAGAGAGAGCAGAGCACAAATGCGCCCAAGATCACACAGTTACACTAGGCTTAGAAAGTCTTGCAGTGGGTTCAAAAAGAGTTTATAGAGGCTTTAGAAAGTTTAGCCAGGGTGTCCTAGACTATCCCAGGTTCGAAAGCCGGGGGCTAAATCTAACCCGTACAGACAGTAGCAAGGGAAGCCAGACGGGACACGGTACCTTAAGTGGGAAGGATCCTCCAGCGGTGGCAGTTGTTCCTGGTAGTGGGTGCAAGTTGCGTCGTCGTCCAGGGGAAGAGAAGATCTCGACTTGGAGGAAAGATGAAGGTCGTTGCACTACCAGGGCAGAAACCAGCCGCAGAGTTTTCCGGTTAAAGGTGGTACCTTTGTTTCGCGGTCGTGGTAAAACGTGGTATTCCGGTTGCCGGGGTGCTTGGCACGGGCAAGGCGGCCACGAGGTGCATCGGGAAAGCGAAAAGACGGTGAAACTGGTTATCCCCACCAGTCAAAGGAAGAAGACTCTCTGGTGGGAGACCTCCTCTGTCGTTGGGAAAAGTGGTGAGACAGTCCAGCAGGGCTCCACCGGTGGTGGTGTCGTGGCAGGTCGGCTCAGCTTCTCCCTCGTCGGATTCTTAGGTCCTGTGGCAACTTCTGAAGTTCCAGTCCCCAAAGCCCTGCTTTTATGCAGCAAACCCCCATTCACTCAGCCTAGCTGTCACTCAAACATGCTAAGTGGTGAGCCGGCCGGCTCACCACTTGGGCCAATCAGGATGGAGTGCGACTTGAGTTGCCTAGGCAACTCAGTCTAGGGTGCCTAAATTCCCCTCCACCCGTCCTAAGTACCCCAGACAGAGTGGCACCACTTTGGAGGGCTTCTGTGGAGAAGCCCACCAAAAAGTGGAACAAAGGGCTCGACTTGGGTTGGAGTCACAGAAGAGAACACAAACGCCATTTTAGAATCAAGTTTTGGCAAAAAATACCAACCGGAGAATTAATATTAATTAAATAAACCGGCGGTATGTTCGAGGCTACCGTAAATAATTAAATAAAGATAGTAGCCTAAAACAATGGGAAATCCCATAGGAAAATATTCGCGGTTGAATATAAAAAGTAGTATCCACTGCCACCAGCCAAAACTTGATCAGGGGGGACGGAGACGTGCCCCCTCGACTAACAGACCCTGGGGCAATCGAATTGCCCCAGCCAGTACGTCCACAATATGATGGTTTGTACTGGTACTGTTCAGAATTTAAGACTAGTAAAGTCAATGGTGACTTTACATGCCCTGGGAGACAGTAGTCAGTCCCAGGGTATGGAGTCTATACTGGGGGGTCACTATGACACCCCTGTGTTACTGCACGAAGGGTGCTGTGTAACACACATCACAAAAACACATGAAGCCCTATGGAGTAAAAGACCCCATAGCCCATTAAACACATCTAGATTCAAAGAAACACACTCAAATCATGTCCAAGAGTGAGGGTAAAAGAGTCTCACTCTTGGCAGGAGAAAAAAATAAACCCCAAAAATCCAGCAAAGCTGCTGGGGGACTCACTAGGTTAGGAAATTCAGCCTAAACAGAGAATTCTCCCTAACACTCGCCCCCCCCCCCCCAGACTAAGGGACAGGAGGATTTAATCCACTCCTGGATGAACCTCATACATCTAGTCGATGACATACATCCTAGAGAGTCCATCAGCATTTTGATGGTGACACCCTGACCTGTGCTCAATGGTGAAATCAAACCCTTGCAGGCAGATTGACCATCTCAATAATTTGGGATTTTCCCCCTTCATTTGCATTAACCATCTCAAGGGTTGGTGGTCAGTCTAAATGACAAAAGTAGAACCATACAAGTATGGCCTAAACTTCTTCAGTGCCCACACAATAGCAAAGCATTCTCTTTCTATTGTTGCCCACCTTGTCTCAGGATCCTTCAGTTTACGGCTGATGAAGCAAATGGGGTGCTCCCTACCCTTCTCATCCAGTTGGCTTAGAACTGCACCTATACCTACATTGGAAGCATCAGTTTGTACAATGAAAGTTTGGTGGTAGTCAGGAGCTCTCAATACTGGAGCTTGGCAAAGAGCTTTCTTCAGTTTTTCAAAGGCCTGATTGCACTCCTCATTCCATTTGACCTTTTTAGGGAATTTTGGGGAAGAGATTACATTCAGTGGAGAAGCTATGGTCCCATAGTTCTCAATGAAATTCCTGTAGTACCCAGTGAGGCCTAGGAAGGCTCTCACTTGGGTTTGAGGAGTAGGTGTTGTCCAATTTTGCACAGCTTCAATCTTGCTGAGCAAAGGCCTTATTTCTCCACCTCCTACCTCATGTCCAAGGTAGACCACCTTACTTTGACCTATCTGGCATTTACTTGCCTTGATAGTCAAATTGGCCTGTCCAAGAGCCTGCAAAACATGTCCTAGGTGGTTCACATGATCCTCCCAGGAGTGGCTGAAGACTGCAATGTCATCCAAGTATGCCATGCAGAAGTCCTCCATCCCAGCTAGAACTTGGTTCACCATCCTTTGGAATGTAGCAGGTGCATTTTTTAATCCAAAAGGCATGACCTTAAACTGGTACAAGCCAACTGGGGTGGAAGATGCAGTTTTCTCCTTGGCATGGTCTGTCAAGGCTATTTGCCAATAGCCTGACGTAAGGTCAAATGTGCTGAGGTACTTGGCTGCACCAAGTTTATCCACCAACTCATCTGTCCTTGGTAAAGGGTGGGCATCAGTCTTGGTGACTGCATTAAGAGCTCTATAGTCCACACAGAATCTCAAGTCTTTGGACCCTGCCTTTGGTACTAACACAACTGGGCTAGACCATGGACTAATAGAGGGTTCTATTACCCCGAGATCAAGCATCTTCTTGACCTCCCACTTGATATGGGTTCTCACATTTTCTGACATTCGGTATCCTCTGCTTTTGACTGGCAGACAGTCACCAGTGAGTATCTCATGCTGTCCCCAAGGGGTCAAGCCTGGTGAGAGTGAGAACAGGGAGGCAAACTGATTTAACATAGATTTGCACTCCTCTTGTTGCTCAGGTGTCAGATCTGAAGAGAGATTGACGCCTTAAATTTTTTCATCTAAAGGTACACCTCTGAGGAGATCAGGGAGAGACTCACTCTCTTCTTCCTCTGCTGCTGAAGCTAGAAGCAAGGCTCCTACCTCAGGTCTGGAGATGTACGCTTTCAGTCGGTTGGTGTGGAAGACTCTAGGAGCTTCCCTGGGTCTGCCCAGATCCACCAGATAGTTGACCTGTCCAAGTTTTCCCACAACTTTGAAGGGTCCCATCCATTTGTCTTGCAAAGCCCTCTGCCTTGTTGGGAGCATAACGAGAACTAGCTGGTCTTGAGTGAACTCAACCATGTTAGCCTTTTGATCATGCCAATGCTTGACCAGAGCTTGTCCAGCTTTCAGGTTATCACTAGCTTCTGCCATCATGTGTGACATTCTCCTTCGGAGACCTATCACATAGTCAGTCACTCTGACTGGCTTGAGGGGAGGAGCGCCTTCCAACCCCTCCTTAATCAGGGCCAATGGACTTCTGACCGGATGGCCATAGAGAAGTTCAAAGGGAGAATAACCTACTCCCTCCTGAGGGACTTCTCTATAAGCAAAGAGAAGGCATGGCAGTAGAAGGTCCCACTTTCTTTTCAGAGGTTCCTCTAAAGCACCTATCATGCTCTTCATGGTTCTGTTAAATCTTTCTACCAGCCCATTGGTTTGGGGGTGGTAGGCGGTTGAGAACTTGTAAGTAACTCCACAGGTTTTCCACATGGCTTTCATGTAGTGGGACATAAAGTTTGACCCCCTGTCGGATATTACTTCCTTAGAAAACCCAACCCTGCTAAAAATACCAAGGAGGGCCTTAGCCACAGCTGGAGTTGTAACAGTTCTCATAGGAATTGCCTCAGGGTATCTAGTAGCATGGTCTACTACAACAAGGATAAACCTGTTGCCTGAGGAGGTAGGGGGATCAAGGGGACCAACAATGTCAATCCCTACCCTCTCAAATGGGACTCCCACAATGGGGAGAGGCACTAATGGTGCCACCTTCCTGGCGCCAACCTTACCAGAAGTTTGGCAGGTATGGCAGCTCTTGCAAAACTTATCTACTTCGGCCCCCATTTTTGGCCAATAGAAGTAGAGTGAGAGCCTTTCCTTGGTCTCCTTGAAACTCAAGTGACCAGCCAAAGGAATCTCGTGGGCTAAGTGCAAGAACTGTTGTCTGTTTTCTTGAGGCACTACAAGGCGTTTGTAGTCTCCAGGTTCAGACTCAGTTGGTTCACTGTAGAAGAGGCCATCTTCCCAGTGCAACCTATACTTCCCAGGCTCTTGCCCATCAGCCTGAGCAGCTGCCTGTTGGCGGAGACCCTCCAAAGTTGGACATTCTCTTTGTCCCTTACGGAAAGCTGCCCTGCTGGGCCCACCTTCTGCCAGTAAAGACTGCAGCTCAGGATGGTCCTCAGGGTCTAGATCTCCAATAAGTTCTTGGCCTCCCACTAGCTCTTCTTCAGAGTCTAGTTCACCCATACAGGGTTGTGCATCCCTCTCAGCCTCAGCTGGAGGTGGAGTTACAGGTCTAACTGTTGGAAGCACTGGAGTGCTTGCTGCTGACTTTTTCCTAGGAGTCTTGGGTTGCCCCTTTGCTCCTGATCTGGTAGTTACTGCAGTGAGTTGCTCCAGTGGTAAAGGAGTGATCTCTGTCATCATCTCCTGAGATAACCCTCGCAGGGCTTTCTCCCTTGCAGGTTTTGTGAGCTCCTGTAACCTTTTACTAGGTGGTCTGGGGGTATGTGACACAACTCCAAGAGCTTTTAGGTCATTACCCAACAGAACCCTACCTGGCACTTCACATTGTACACTGACAGGTATTTTTACAGCCATGTCATTACACTGGATGAGAACTGGTAACTGGGGACACATCTGCACAGGCCCTCCAGCTAACTTGGTGAGGCATTTGGGTGCCTTAACAACATCCTCTGCCTTGAAAAATGATTCATCCACCACAGTTATGCTGGCCCCAGTGTCTCTAATGACAGGAGTCTCCTGACCATTTACCTGGACACTGTCTTTGTAATACTCTTTAGTATTATCTGGGATATAATTATACACATCTAAATTCTGTTGTTCCCACAACCCCAGAGAGACTAAGGAAACACTGGTTGAGACTCCAATGGGTTCATCAGCCAGCAGTAGAAAGTTTCCACTTGCCATTGGGACTTCCTCTTCTGGAGCGAAGGCTAAGGAGGCAAGTTGGATCCCTGAAGGTTTACCCTTGCATCTGGGATCTCCTTTCACATGGCCAGTAGAGCCACAAACAAAGCATATACCAAATGCCTTCTGGAATGGAGGCTTGTTCTGACCTCCCTCTGGTTTGGCACCAGAGGAGACACTATTCTGCTGTGGTTTCCCTGGTGGCTTACCCTTCTGGTTTTGTTTGGGGCCCTCTTTGGAATTTGCAGTATTAGAATTCTCTTTGGAGTCCTTTTTAGGCTGTTTCCCCTCATCCTTTTTCTGAGTTACCCCAGAATCCTTGTGAGTGGCCCTGTTGGCAACCCACAAGTCAGCAGCCTTAGCTAGCTTTCGGGAATCTAATTCCTTTGAATCAGCCAAGTGCTGTCTGAGCTCAGGAAAGCAGGCATCATAAATTGACTCCAACATAAAAAGATTCTTCATACCTTCACAAGTGTGCACTTTGTAACCCTTAATCCATCCCTCTAAGTTTTTCAACCCTGCACTCACCCAGGTAGCCCAAGGGGTACCATCATGCTTTTTGAGGGTTCTAAACCTCTTAAGATACTGGGATGGGGTCTTCCCAAACCTAGCTATCAGAGCTAGTTTTACACATTCATACTCTTTCCTATCCTCCTCCCCCAACTCCATTACCACATCAGTTGCAACAGGGGGAAGCCTAGAGAACAACCAGGTGAGTAAGTCATTTCCTGTGATGTTCTGGAGCCCATGATTATATTCAAACAGAGACAACCAATCCAACACATCCAACTTAGGCTCATACATACCAACCAATTCTTTAGGCATCCGGGGTCTTTTAGGACTGGAACTTCTAGAGGAGCCAGAGAGAGAAGCATTTTCGACAGATCATTTCTTCATTTCTAGCTCATGCTTGAGCTCCATTACCCTTAGCCTTAGTTCTTGATTCATTTCCTGATGTCTCTGTTCAGCCAGAGTATTCAGTCTCTTGAACTCTAGTTCAAGTTTCATTTTCTCTAATTCGAGATATTGAGGACTTAGTGTGGGACTTGGCAAGGGCCCAGTAGGTACAGCAGGTAGAGCAGACAGAGTCCTAGGGGGGACAGTCACAGCAGCCTCACCCTCCTCTTCTGACTCTTCCTCAAGATTATCAACATTTTGATCAATATCAATTTCTATACTGTTATCTACATTTTCTGGCATGGTAGGTTCCTCAGACCCATCATCCAGACTTTGGTTAGCTAACAACCTTTCTATTAATTCAATTTTCTTGCCTTTAGTCAGGAGGTTCTTATGCTTACATAATACTCTTAAACAATCAGCAGTTTTTGTAGCAAGGGACTCTTGACTATAAGTTTCCATAGTTGACATGTTAGAAAGATTACTTTTTCAGTGCTAAGCTTTGTGGTTAGTTGTACTAAGGTATCCTCAAGCACTCTAAAGTGTATACTCAATACAAATCCCACCGCCGTACACCAGTGTTAGGCAGAAACCTGTGCAGTTCCCTTAGGGACCACTGCAAAAGATTTAAGACTACAGGTGTTGGCAGTAAACCCACTTGGTAGCAGTCTGTACCACCCAGATTTACAGGGTAGCTGTGGCTGAGCAGTCAGACTTCCCTCAAGAAGAGTTAGGCAGTATGCAAAGTATACACAATAGGCACTCAGATACAATAATACAAGCAAACACTGACCAGAGCTTTGGTATCAAAGTATATAATTATTTATTTAAAAACACACAGTTGAAACACTCCAGCACTCTTATTGTAAAATATTCTAAACACAGTTACTATTGTAATATATACACCCCTTTTTCCCTATCAGATAAATCACAGTAAAACACCACTTTTTTTCATACAGAGGTGAGCGCTTAACTAGATTGCACTCTAATAAGTTTGTGAGAAAGGGAGGGAAAAAGACAGAATAAGGAAAGGTACACCACTCTAAGGTTCAGGAACACTGTTAGCAAGGCAGACGAGTAAAAGTCACTGGTGAGCCAAAGTCCAAAGGCTGGGCCCACTCTTAGAGAGAGCAGAGCACAAATGCGCCCAAGATCACACAGTTACACTAGGCTTAGAAAGTCTTGCAGAGGGTTCAAAAAGAGTTTATAGAGGCTTTAGAAAGTTTAGCCAGGGTGTCCTAGACTATCCCAGGTTCGAAAGCCGGGGGCTAAATCTACCCCGTACAGACGGTAGCAAGGGAAGCCAGGCGGGACACGGTACCTTAAGTGGGAAGGATCCTCCAGCGGTGGCAGTTGTTCCTGGTAGTGGGTGCAAGTTGCGTCGTCGTCCAGGGGAAGAGAAGATCTCAACTTGGAGGAAAGATGAAGGTCGTTGCACTACCAGGGCAGAATCCAGCCGCGGAGTTTTCCGGTTAAAGGTGGTACCTTTGTTTCGCGGTCGTGGTAAAACGTAGTATTCCGGTTGCTGGGGTGCTTGGCACGGGCAAGGCGGCCACGAGGTACATCGGGAAAGAGAAAAGACGGTGAAACTGGTTATCCCCACCAGTCAAAGGAAGAAGACTCTCCGGCGGGAGATCTCCTCTGTCGTTGGGAAAAGTGGTGAGACAGTCCACCAGGGCTTCACCGGTGGTGGTGTCGTGGCAGGTCGGCTCAGCTTCTCCCTCGTCGGATTCTTAGGTCCTGTGGCGACTTCTGAAGTTCCAGTCCCCAAAGCCCTGCTTTTATGCAGCAAACCCCCATTCACTCAGCCTAGCTGTCACTCAAACATGCTAAGTGGTGAGCCGGCCGGCTCACCACTTGGGCCAATCAGGATGGAGTGCGACTTGAGTTGCCTAGGTAACTCAGTCTAGGGTGCCTAAATTCCCCTCCACCCCTCCTAAGTACCCCAGACAGAGTGGCACCACTTTGGAGGGCTTCTGTGGAGAAGCCCGCCAAAAAGTGGAACAAAGGGCTCGACTTGGGTTGGAGTCACAGAAGAGAACACAAACGCCATTTTAGAATCAAGTTTTGGCAAAAAATACCAACCAGAGAATTAATATTAATTAAATAAACTGGCGGTATGTTCGAGGCTACCGTAAATAATTAAATAAAGATAGTAGCCTAAAACAATGGGAAAACCCATAGGAAAATATTCGCGGTTGAATATAAAAAGTAGTATCAACTGCCACCAGCCAAAACTCGATCAGGGGGGACGGAGACGTGCCCCCTCGACTAACAGACCCTGGGGCAATCGAATTGCCCCAGCCAGTACATCCACAATATGATGGTTTGTACTGGTTCTGTTCAGAATTTAAGACTAGTAAAGTCAATGGTGACTTTACATGCCCTGGGAGACAGTAGTCAGTCCCAGGGTATGGAGTCTATACTGGGGGGTCACTATGACACCCCTGTGTTACTGCACGGAGGGTGCTGTGTAACACACATCACAAAAACACATGAAGCCCTATGGAGTAAAAGACCCCATAGCCCATTAAACACATCTAGATTCAAAGAAACACACTCAAATCATGTCCAAGAGTGAGGGTAAAAGAGTCTCACTCTTGGCAGGAGAAAAAATAAACCCCAAAAATCCAGCAAAACTGCTGGGGGACTCACTAGGTTAGGAAATTCAGCCTAAACAGAGAATTCTCCCTAACACACATCAATTGCGTTTGATGTCTCGAAGTTTTAGAAGAGCATCCCAGCTCTTGTATGTGTAATAATGGCATTTGGTGCGTAGTTTACCAATAGGCTCTTGAAGTCAAGTTAGCACTAGCTCTTGTGGAGTAAGGAGGATGTTGGATGGGTTTTGATTCTCTCATGATTGCCAATGTCTATTTGTTTAAACTGTACTGGATTGGTAAATTGTATGGGGCCAAATACAGCATTTAGGTTCAGATTAATGTGATTTCGCTGTTGATAATGTGTTGCATGGATCCGAGCTGGGGGTGCCTTCAGCTCTGGGCACCTATGTTGGGCTTTGGAGGTGATTAATGAGTGCAAGGTTGGCATAGCTAATGTTGGGAGGGGTAGGGGTTGTGGGACTAATTGGACTAATTTGGTTGTCATTTCGGGATAGGAAGATAAGTGTTTTGGATTTGATATTTGTGTCAGGCTTATAGTGCATAGTCATAACCAAGGTTTATTTTTGATGGTCGGAGTTGTTTAAGGTGCTTGCAAGAATTATTTGTCTGACTCTCCCTTGTCCTGACTTGATAAGATGTTGCTCTCACTGATGCACGAGGGGTGTGGCTTTTTAGTGACTAAGGAATTTCTATATGTTTCAAGCTATATAGGGAATAGAGTTGGTATACGTTTTGTTAAATTACCTGCTCAGTACACGATGGGGAGATTCTTGGGCTGAATTTGGTAGTGGTGATTGATTTCGAGTTTAATGAAACCAGAGCTGTATTTGGATTATAAGGCAGGTTTTCTTTTAGCATGTTAGTATGTTTAAATAGGTATTGGAGGTATGATGGGAAAATATGGGAGGGAGCGGGCAGTGTTTCTCTCTACGTGATTACGGAAGGGAGTTTCCAGTGGTTTGGGTTGGACATATAAGACAAGGTTTTTGCGGTTTTTTTTTGTTTTCTTGTTCTTAGTGGGGGGGTGTTTTGTGTTCCTAGGTTTCATGACAGAGGGGGTGCTTAACAGGGCATGCATGGCAATTTCTTATAAGAAAAGTTTGCAGGTGATTTCCTTCAATGTTAATGGAGTGGACTGTGTGAATAAGAGGAAAATGATTTTGAATAGACTTGAAGAGTTGGGGTCTGATGTTGCCCTGCTTCAGGAAACGCATTTATTAGAGGCAGAAGCAGAAAAGTGGAAACGAGATTGGGTTGGTAATGTGTTTTGCTCTGCTTTCACTTCAGCTCAGAGGTGTATGTACCTTGATTAGGAAGAATCTACCAATTTCAGAAATTAGCTGTGAAAGGGATAAGGAGGGTACAATTGTATGTGTGAAATTGAAAGTTCAAAATGTTACATACTGTTTTTGTAATATATATGCTCCCGATGGTGGGGGTGGGTTTTTATTTGCTACTCTCGCACAGTTTTTGAAAAATGTGATTGAAGAAATGTCATTGTGGGGGGAGATTTCAATGTCACTCTAGGCCCACAGCTGGATAAGAGTGGGGGAACTTTGGCAATGAAAACAGTTTGAAAAGGAGGGCCTTGAAGAACCTTATGGCGGAGTGGAATCTTTCAGACTTGTGGAGCCTACAGAATCCTTTAATCAGACAATATACCTTTTTTTCAGCTAGACATAAAATGTACTCGCGGATGGACCTTCTATTTAACTTCAGGATTGTGCATGCAGAGCTACAAAGGTGGGAGATATCAAAGGCTTCATAATCTCAGATCATGCCCCTATCACTCTAGAAATGAAATTAACCTTTCCATTTCCTAGAATAAATACGTGGAGAATGAATGTCACAATTCTTGATGACATTGAAATCTTGGACAATATAGTAAAAGAATTGAGTCTTTTTGTGGAAAAGAATTGGACTGGAGAAGTGAAAGTGGAATTTGTGTGGGAGGCTTTCAAGGCCTATATAAGAGGAATGCTGATAGGCCTCTCGAGAAAAAAGAAAAGAGAGAAAGAAAATGAGATCAAGAGCCTAAATGAGGAAATTGTGGAACTTGAAAGACAAAACATGCAAGCATACGCTGTGAGTTCTTTCAATTCTCTCAAAAAGAAAAAAGAAAAACTAGAAGATTTACTTACAACGAGGGCAGAAAGACTCCTTTTCAGAACGAGATGCAAGTATTTTGAAAAAGGAGAAAAGTGTTATCGGCTACCGGCTCATCGTCTACGAGTGATAGATAGTGAAAAGACGATTAGTGCAATTAAAAACAGAGATGGGATTTCAACTTATGAGCCTATTGAAATTAACGAAACGTTCAAGGAATATCATTCCAACCTATATTCCTCAGAGATGCATGTGAGTCAAGAGGAAGTGAAGCGCTTTGTTAACGGTTGTAAATTTAAAACGCTAAAGTCAAGGTAGAGAGATTACCTTGAGAAGGACCTGTGAGGAGCTCAAAAGAGCAGCAAGTGCTTTAAATTCAGGAAAATGCCCGGGGCCGGATGGTCTGCCAGCCGAACTCCATAACATTTTTCCAGAGGAGGTTTTTAATCCTATGCTGGCCATGCTTCACTCATCATTGGATGAAGGTCGGCTTCCAGCGACAACAATACATGCATCTATTTCCCTTTTCCCGGAGGAGGGGAAACCATCAGTAAATACTAGCAGCTACATGCCCATAAGCATGATAAACACGGACAATACATTCTTTGCAAAAGCCTTAGCTCTGAGAATGGAGCACTTGTTACTGGATATCATTGATCAAAGTCAAACAGGCTTTGTAAAAGGGAGGCATGCCTCAGAGAATATGAGGAGATTATTGTTGAGTTTGTATGAAAGCAGGGAACGTCTGAAGGAGGTGGTGGTGTTATCATTGGATGGAGAGAAGGCTTTCGATCGGATAGAATGGGAGTACCTTTTGGCAGCGTTGGAAGGCTTTGATTTATACTCATGTCCTACAGCTAGTGTGAACAGCAATGGTCTGGTATCAGAAGAATTTGAATTTAAGAGGGGGACAAGACAAGGCTGCCCCCTCTGGCCCTTATTATTTGTCATTGTAATGGAGCTCCTACCTGTGAAGATAAGAGAAGACAAGGTAATTGAAGGAGTACATTATGGTGAAGCCTGTGAAAAGAAATGGCTTTACGCTGATGATATGCTGTTGGTTCTTCAAAACGTTGAGTCTTCTGTTCCGGCGCTAACAGATCAAATTGACATTTTTTACATGATCTCGGGGTACAAGATTAATTGGTCGAAGTCCGAAGCATTGCCTGCATCAAACTCCTGTTCGAACCTGAAACTGAGTGCCTTTGGATTCAACTGGTGTCCGGACAAGATGTGTTACCTTGGGGTCTGGCTGACTAAAGATATGACCAAAATGATGGCGGTCTATCTTTCATACATTACCCAAAATTTGGCGACTGATTTAAAAAGATGGAATGAACTAAGATTGAGCTTCTGGGGGAGAGTACATGCAATTAAAATGACGTCAACACCACGAATTAACTACGTATTAAGCATGATCCCCTTGCAAATCAAAAAGAGCTTCATAAAGAAAATTGAGAGCTTGATCCAAACCTTCCTGTGGGACGGTAAGCAGCCATGTCTGAAACTATGGAAGCTACAACTATCCCAGGAGAGCGGTGGTTTGGGTGTTCCAGATTTGGAAAACTATCATCTGGCGTTCGGTGCTCGACACTTACTTCCATTCTTAGAAAACTCGACGGATGTCTGGACACAAGCTGAGGCGAGTAGATCCTCTCCATTATCCCCTAGACCAATCCTATTGTTGGTGGATGGGGCAGGCTGTAAATCTTTCTCACCAACTACATTTATAAGGGCATGTTAGAGGGATCTTCTGAGGAAAAGCAAAAAGGATCTTGTTGGTAACAGTATTACTACAATCTGGTTGAATCCTAACATAAAACTGGAAGGAAAATCTCTACTGTGGCCAAACTGGCTGCTGGGTGGTATACAGTGGCTGGAAGATCTTGTTGAGGGCAAGAAATGGATCAGCTTTAAAAGATTAACATTAGAAAAAGGTCTCAAGGATTGCACGATGGGTGAATATAGAAAGCTGAAGAAAGCTCTGGTGAACAAGGTTCCAGAGGATAGCAAAGGGTGGCATATCTGGTTAAGAGAATATAAATCAGAAGGTCACCTGGCCTCTAAGGTGTACAAGAATTTGGAACAGTACAGAGAGCCAAATAAAGTTCTCTTGGACAAATGATCAGAAACACTAAGTTCGGAGATGACTGAAAATAGGTGGAGGAATGTGTGCAGGAATGTGGCTCTTCATCTATGAATCTAGGTGAAAGGGGTCACCAAATCAAAATATTGAACAGGGTATTTTGGACACCGCAAAAGTTATTTGCAAGAGGTTTACATGACTCGGAGGCCTGTTGGAGGTATAAGCATGTCAGGGGAACCTTTGAGCACATGATTTGGGATTGCTACGAATTGAGAAACTTCTGGAGGGAGGTCACATCAAGAATGAATAAGGTTCTGATGTTGAACGAAGATTATGATTATGCAGGAATAATTCTGGGTGAGGAAGACTCTGTAGAAGATCTCTCCTTTCCACAACAATGCTGATTTTTCAGTGTGGCAAACTCTGCAAAAAAAAAAATGGAGGAACTGTTAAAGCGAAGAAATTCCAGATGTATCAGAATGGTTGGATGACCTAAAACAAGTGTCAAGGATGGAGAAATGTATTCTTCACAGAGACAAGAAAATTAATTTTTTGATCAAATCTGAGGAGGGTTTCTGGAGCTGTAAGATACGTTTTTATTTACTCTTCCATGACAATGTATCTGTTTACTTGATTGTTTCCTGAGTCTAACTTCTTTGTTAGAATGTCTTGAGTACTGTAATTGTGATGAACTTAGTTTGGGATGGTTTCATTTTTGCTGTAAATATGGTTATGTGGTTTGTGTCTTGGTTGTATTCTGAATATAAAATGTAATAAACATGTAAAAAAAAAAAAAGAAGAAAAAGAGCCTCCCAGCAAGCAGTTGTTTGGCATTTGTGAGAAGGAAAAGCTTTTGGTGTTCTATATGAAGATGTTTTATTTAGTCTTAAGATTGTATGTGTCCGTCTGCATGCATGAAAGGGCACTGTACATAGTTTGTTGTCTTGGAGAGCAGGAAATAGCTGGGCATGTAGTCTGAACTTTACTTTAACTCCCTTTCTGACCACCCGTCCACTGCAAGCGGGTATAATGGATTTAAGTAGAAGCAGTGCTGGATATGTTTTCAGTGGCACAGATTGTACAGATACCTCTGAACAGGACTGCTATATATTCAGGCAAAGTAGCCTAATTTATCAGCAGAGCTGCTTTATGCATGTCATGGCACAGTGCTAATTATTCACAGCAGAGCTGATTACATCATGCCCACGTTTCTTAGCAGGACTGCTGTGTTTTGGGACAGTACCTGAATTTCTTAAAAGCACTGCTCTAATGACAAAGCATGAACATGTGTTGGCATTTTCTGCAGAAAGCTAAAGTACTGAGCAAGAACAGCGTCTGAGCTTTTCCCACCGGTTTCACTACAAAATTCCCGAATCCCATTACTGCGATGTAGAAAACATTGCATCGAAAACAAAAAATGTCCCCCAAAGAATAGATGGGGAGGGGCGTTACGAAGGGTATTTAATAAAGTGGATGGGTGTGGAGGGGGTATGCTGCGAGCAGACTCCCCCTGCTTTAAAAATACAGAACATGTGTTGTTTTACATGCAGGATTTTCGACCTTCCAGTGCAAATTGTGGTATTTTCACGTAGATCCTGCCTACCACCCACCTGAGCTGGTGTGATGCACACTGGCGGACAGTGTGAGAAGATGGCAATGCTGTCATATACTTCAATTCCTCCTACTCTGTCTTTCGCTTTTCAAAACTTCTACTTCTCCCATGTCACATGACTGAGTCTCACTACCAAAAGTGGCTGAGACATTTTGACAAGCCAGTTATGTAAGGCAAGCCTCACATGGAACTGCCAGTGCCCTACCCCTATGTGCCTTTCCAAGTCAACAGCCTGTTGGGAAAGGTAGCTCAGTTGGTCAATAACACTGCTGCAGAGATCATTGTGTACCTGTTAGTTCAAATCCTGTTGATAGGTGAGTTAATGCGTCTGCATCAGAGGTATGTGTTTAAGATGCAGGTAACATTCAATTGTAACAGAGCTGACTTAGCTTTCGACTTATCAAAAGGACTACTAAATGTTCAGTGATTCAGAACACACGCCTCTAATCGGGATCATACAATAACTGCACCTTTTTTTACAGTGATCACTGAAAATGTTGACTTTTTTATTTCGACCCCATATATATGTGGGGGATGGGTACAGTATATAATGAATGTAGGGCGCAGCAGCGGGATGCAGAGGTCTCCCCCTGCATATATATGGGACGAAAAGGGTGTTGAATTTTTCTTTTTACATCAGCATTTTTGGTGGTTGCAGTAAAAACGGCACAGTGATCACATATAGCCCCTCTCATCAGGGCTGCTATACTTGTAATGGTTCAGAACAGACATATTCAATAAGGGCTGCTATACCTGTAAAGGGTCAAAAGAAGCACCTCCCATGAGGGCTACTAAACTTGCAATGGCTCAGACCACACACACACACCTCATCAGGGATGCTATACCTGGAATGGCTCAGAAGAAGCACATCCCATGAGGGCTGCTAAACTTGTTATGGCTCAGAACACACATTTCATCTGGGCTCTTATACTTGTAATGGCATACAGTGCTGGTAAAGCATATGCATTCAAGCAAGTACTGCATCTGGTGAGACACACCTCTAACTCTATAATTCCCAGCATAATGGCCAAAAGAAGGTTTGCACACATTTAAAAAAGGAGCATCCAATGGTAAAGCTGCACTGGATTTGTAAATGGAAAAGGCATTTACAGCTTTTTAAATATTTATTAGTGCTACGTCAAAAGAAAAAAAGGAGAGAAAGAGCAACTCTGAACCTAAGTAATACAGGAAAACAAAGTGAGGGGTAGGGGAGAGGCAGCGAGAACAAAGAACGTATTAGACAATCCAAAACAGGAATTGGAGCAGCAGGAAGAGAGAGACCAATGAGCTACATAAGAGAGCAACAAAGAAAGTGAGAAGGGAAACAGAGGTAAATAATAGG